>NC_135232.1:481388907-481688907 GCF_051348905.1 Ranitomeya variabilis
GGTCTTCCAAGCTGGGGTACGTGGGGAGGGGGCGTAATTTGGCCTTGCATCAATCTCCCCTCTTGCCAATGCTCTGGCAACTGTCACAGGTCTGGCAGTACTGACGAACATCATAGGTTACCCCCGGCCAAAAGAAGTTTTGTGTCAGACGATGCCTGGTGCGACTGACGCCGAAGTGCCCGGCCAAGGGTATGTCATGAGAGATTCGCAGTAACAGTGCCTATACTTCTTGGGAACTACCAGCTGTCGTTTTATAGTGGGGCTTGTCCCTGTGTGGTGCTGCTCTGTGATCCGGTAGAGGAGTCCCTGCTTCCATATAAACTGTTCCCCTTCCAGTACCCCTCTCCCCTCCTGTGCCTTCCCACGATATCCCTCCAATGAAGGATCCTCAAGTAACTCCCTCTTAAATTCATCTGGGGTGGCCCAAGAAATGAGTCTGGCGATGGGAATACGTGTAGGGCTGGGATGTCTTACCTGGGCCTCCTCTGAGTGTGATTCCGCCTCCGCAGCTCGAGCTTGTCTCCGGGTGGTCACAGGATATGTCTCAGCCAGAGGGGCAACCGAGAAGGCAGACAACATGGGCCCCAAGTCATTTCCCAGCAAGACGTCTGCAGGCAAATCCTCCATCAAGCCGACCTCAACAAGGCCATCCCCGACTCCCCAGTTCAGGTGAATCCTGGCAGTGGGCAGTCGATGTATGGCTCCCCCTGCTACACGGACTGCCACTGTCTGGTCCGTCTTCTCTTGGTCCCGGACGAGATGAGGCTTCACAAGGGTCAAAGTTGCTCTGGAATCTCTTAGTCCCTGCATGCGTTTCCCATTAACCCACACGACCTGTCGATGCTGTTGTCGATTATCTGCCCGGGCTGCCTGCACTGGGTCTACTTCATGCAGCACTTCCTCCATTTCTTCCACCCCTTGGTTAGTGGTAGCCCCCAATGCCGGGTCAGCTTCGCCTTGGTAGCAGTGTACAGCGGCCCGGCTGAAGGTAGCTGTTCCCGCCCTTGGCTACTGGGTATGCTGAGTCCAGTTGGGACATTGTCTTTGCAGGTGGCCCCAGCTGACGGCAGGTGTGGCATCGCGCCCCAGGGGAACTGTGGTAGGCCGGGTTTCTAGCTGGTCCCCCTACAATCTTCGGTGGTTTGGGGCCCTCCAGGTCCATGGGTGGACCCTTGGTGACCATCTTTGATCCGGACAACTGAGGCCTCCTGGCGTCATGATGTTCATCGGCCAGACGAGCGGCTTCCTCAAGAGTCATTGGCCGTCTGTCCCGAAGCCATTCCTGTGTCTCGGGGGTTAGTCCATTAAAGAATCGTTCTAACAAGAAGAGCTGGAGAACATCCTCCTTAGTGGTTGCTTGGCTCCCTTGTACCCACTGTAGCAGTGACCGCCGTAATTTACAGGCCCATTCAGCGTGGGTATCGGTTACTCGTTTTAGAAGTCCACAGAACTTTTGGTGGTATGCCTCTGGAGTCAGCGCTTCTTTGATCCGCTCATAGTCCATACAGTCATCATCAGGTACCGTGCGATAGGCGTCCGCTGCCCGGCCTGTCAGCTTGCTGGCCAGAATCTGAACCCGTTCCTCCGGCTTCACTTGATGAAGGGCACACTGCCGCTCAAAGTCCTGCAGAAAGCCATCAATGTCTTCCTCTGCCTCCCCCAACTGTCGGAAGGCATTATACTGGATCTTTTTGTGGCTTACTGTTGAAGGTACCTGGTTGGAGGCCAGAGCTCCCCCTGCTCGCTGACTCTCCTCTCTCTGCTCTGCCACCTCCATCTTGGTTAGCTCTATCCTGATCCGCTCGGCCATCTTTTCCTTCAGATCAGTACGCACATCAGCCATCACCTCTCGTATGATCTCTACTGCAGGGTTTGGGCCATAGAACGCCAGTCTGTTCTTTACCTCCCTCTGGAATTCAGTCTCCTCCACGTTTACATTGGAGGGCGCTGCACTGTCGTGTTCCATGATGGCTGCTATCAAATCCGCTTTTGTTTTGTTGCTGGCGATTAACCCTCGGGCTTCCACCAGATCTTTTAATGTAGTCCTCTTTAACTTCTGGTAGTTGTTTTCCATTCATTCCTTTCCTCCTGTAGAAGGGGTATCACATCCCGCTTTCTGCCACCAGTGTAACGGGGTCTACCAAGCTGGGGTACCTCTTTCAGTACAACCCCGTGTTTCATGAGGTCCACTTTGCTTTGGCTGGAGTCTGAATGAAGGACGCTGGCTGGAATTCCTTGATTACATGAGAGCATATAAAAGCTGACTGCTTCACGTATTTCCAGTCTCACACACTTTATTCACAGGACACAAAATATATTACACAGATACAGAGGGCAGGCCAATAGAAAAGCAGCAGGCCAGACATACATTACAATAGCTGCAGGGGGCCGGAGCCTGCCGATATTTACTGTGGGAATTACAAAGGTGGGGGAGGACAGTAGGGGGATATCTTGTCCCCTCTGCCCAGGGGTGCAGCCTGTGGGCTGATGCATCTCACATGGAACCTATTATTCATACATATAACTGCACAACATATTCTGGGTGCTGAGTGGTTCCATAACACGTAACAGGAGGATTAAAGTGCTCAGTGTGCATATCCTTAATGGTAAAAGGAGTAAGTCCGGAACAAATGGCAGTAATATGGATTAAATAAATCAACAAATCATTGGTGGTCCGTGGGTACTATACCTGAAGACTGTGCTGACACCCCGACGCGCGTTTCGCGTTAGTTTTATCGAGGGGAGTGTGATATAATGACTATATTATATAGTCATTACAGAGTGATCTATTTCAAGTGTTTATTTCTGTTAATGTTGATGATTATGGCTTACAGACAATGAAAACCCAAAAGTCATTATCTCAGTAAATTTGAATAATTAACGAAAAAACCTGCAAAGGCTTCCTAAGTGTTTAAAAAGGTCCCTTGGTCTGTCAGTAGGCTCCACGATCATGAGGAAGACTGCTGACTTGACAGATGTGCAGAAGGCAGTCATTGACACACTCCACAGGGAGGGTAAGCCACAAAAGGTCATTGCTAAAGAAGCTGGCTGTTCAGAGTGCTGTATCCAAGCATATTGATGGAAAGTTGTGTGGAAGGAAAAAGTGCGGTAGAAAAACGTGCACAAGCAACTGGGATAACTTCAGCCTTGAAAGGATTGTTAAGAAAAGGCCATTCAAAAATTTGGGGGAGATTCACAAGGAGTGGACTGCTGCTGGAGTCATTGCTTCATGAGCCATCACACACAGACATATCCAGGACATGGGCTACAAGTGTCGCATTCCTTGTGTCAAGCCACTCATGACCAATAAACAATGCCAGAAGCATCTTACCTGGGGCAAGGAGAACTGGACTGTTGCTCTGTGGTCCAAGGTGTTTTCAGTTGAAAGTAAATTTTGCATTTCATTTGGAAATCAAGGTCCCAGAGTCTGGAGGAAGAGTGGAGAGGTACACAACTCAAGCTGCTTGAGGTCTAGTGTGAAGTTTCCACAATCAGTGATGGTTTGGGGAGCCATGTCATCTGCTGGTGTAGGTACACTGTGTTTTATCAAGATCAAAGTCAGCGCAGAAGTCTACCAAGAAATTTTAGAGCACTTTATGCTTTCCTCTGCCAACAAGCTTTTTGGAGATGGAAATTTCATTCTCCAGCAGGACTTGGCACCTGTCCACACTGCCAAAAGTTCCAAGACTTGGTTTAAAAACAACAATATCACTGTGCTTGATTGGCCAGAAAACTCGTCTGACCTTAACCCCATAGAGAATCTATGAGATATTGTCTAGAGGAAGATGAGACACCAGACCCAACAATGCAGATGAGCTGAAGGCTGCTATCAAAGCCTCACAGCATTGATGCAAAAGGAGCCCTGACCAAGTATTGAGTGCATTTACTGAACATACATTTTGGATTTTAAAAGCAATTAACAGAAATAAACACTTGAAATTCATCACTCTGTTTGTAATGACTCTATATAATGAGTTTCACTTTTTGTATTGAAGAACTGAAATAAATTAACTTTTTGATAATATTGTAATTCTGTGAGAAGCACCTGTATATGTATGTATGTGTAAAAAACAATATAATACAAAAAATACACTACTAGTGTATGTGTGAATATATTAGTGTGTATGTATATACAGTACAGACCAAAAGTTTGGACACACCTTCTCATTTAAAGATTTTTTTTGTATTTTCATGACTATGAAAATTGTACATTCACACTGAAGGCATCAAAACTATGAATTAACACATGTGGAATTATATACTTAACAAAAAAATGTGAAACAACTAAAATTATGTCTTATATTCTAGGTTCTTCAAAGTAGCCCCCTTTTGCTTTGATGACTGCTTTGCACACTCTTGGCATTCTCTTGATGAGCTTCAAGAGGTAGTCATCGGGAATGGTTTTCACTTCACAGGTGTGCCCTGTCAGGTTTAATAAGTGGGATTTCTTGCCTTATAAATGGGGTTGGGACCATCAGTTGTGTTGAGCAGAAGTCTGGTGGATATACAGCTGATGGTTCTACTGAATTGACTATTAGAATTTTTATTATGGCAATAAAAAAGCAGCTAAGTAACGAAAAGCGAGTAGCCATCATTACTTTAAGAAATGAAGGTCAGTGAGTCCGAAAAATTGGGCAAACTTTGAAAGTGTCCCCAAGTGCAGTGGCAAAAACCATCAAGCGCTACAAAGAAACTGGCTCACATAAGGACCGCCCCAGGAAAGGAAGACCAAGGGTCACCTCTGCTTCTGAGGGTAAGTTTATCCGAGTCACCAGCCTCAGAAATCGCAGGTTAACAGCAGCTCAGATTAGAGACCAGGTCAATGCCACACAGAGTTCTAGCAGCAGACACATCTCTACAACAACTGTTAAGAGGAGACTTTGTGCAGCAGGCCTTCATGGTAAAATAGCTGCTAGGAAACCACTGCTAAGGACAGGCAACAAGCAGAAGAGACTTGTTTGGGCTAAAGAACACAAGGAATTGATATTAGACCAGTGAAAATCTGTGCTTTGGTCTGATGAGTCTAAATTTGAGATCTTTGGTTCCAACCACCGTGTCTTTGTGCGACGCAGAAAAGGTGAACGGATGGACTTTACATGCCTGGTTCCCACCGTGAAGCATGGAGGAAAAGGTGTGAATGGTGTGGGGGTGCTTTGCTGGTTACACTGTTGGGGATTTATTCAAAATTGAAGGCATACTGAACCAGCACGGCTACCACAGCATCTTGCAGCGGCATGCTATTCCATCCTATTCCATCCGGTTTGCATTTTAGTTGGATCATCAGTCACCCACAATGAACCCAAACACATCTCCAGGCTGTGTAAGGGCTATTTGACCAAGAAGGAGAGTGATGGGATGCTACGCCAGATGACCTGGCCTCCACAGTCACCAGACCTGAACCCAATCGAGATGGTTTGGGGTGAGCTGGACCGCAGAGTGAAGGCAAAAGGGCCAACAAGTGCTAAGCATCTCTGGGAACTCCTTCAAGATTGTTGGAAGACCATTCCCGGTGACTACCTCTTGAAGCTCATCAAGAGAATGCCAAGAGTGTGCAAAGCAGTCATCAAAGCAAAAGGTGGCTACTTTGAAGAACCTAGAATATAAGACATATTTTCAGTTGTTTCATACTTTTTTGTTAAGTATATAATTCCACATGTGACAATTCATAGTTTTGATGCCTTCAAGTGTGAATGTACAATTTTCATAGTCATGAAAATACAGAAAAATCTTTAAATGAGAAGGTGTATCCAAACTTTTGGTCTGTAATGTATGTATGTGTTCCTTTTGGGAAAAAAAGGAGTGGGATCCCTTTTTTTTTTTTTTTTTTTTTTCTTTCAGTCCAATTTTGGCTGAGAAAAAAAGCACAGATGAGCTGTGGCCCATAGTTTAACATTGGTCAGAGTGCAAACCATAATATATATATATAGATAGATAGGTAATAATAGTTTTATAAATCGGATTGAGTTCGTCCATTTTCTTTGCCGTTGAGTATGGGCTCTAAAGCTATCAGTGGTGTCTGGCGCCTAGAGTGCCACTCATTAAGTAAGAAATATCAGTTGGGGCTAAGAGACAGTTGGTGTGTGATTCACAGAGTGAAGAGTACAATTTAAGGTCAAGTTGGATCAGTTCAGGAGATTTGAAGTCCAGAAACACGTGTTGCTGCATCATGGGGGTGCGCTGTAGTAATTAGCATGAGGAGTTTAATTCCTCCCTGCCAGACTTTGTTGCATTATCTGACTTTGTATAACTAATTGTACTATATACAGTCATGGCCAAAAGTTTTGAGAATGACACCAAAATTATATTTTCACATGATCTGCTGCCCTCTGGTTTTTATTAGTGTTTGTCTGATGTTTATATCACATACAGAAATATAATTGCAATCATATTATGAGTACCAATAGGTTATATTGACAGTTAGAATGAGTTAATGCAGCAAGTCAATATTTGCAGTGTTGACCCTTCTTCTTCAAGACCACTGCAATTCTCCCTGGCATGCTCTCAATGAACTTCTGGACCAAATCCTGACTGATAGCAGTCCATTCTTGCATAATCAATGCTTGCATTTTGCCAGAATTTGTTGGTTTTTGTTTGTCCACCCGTCTCTTGATGATTGACCACAAGTTCTCAATGGGATTAAGATCTGGGGAGTTTCCAGGCCATGGACCCAAAATCTCTGTTTTGTTCCATGAGCCATTTAGTTATCACCTTTGCTTTATGGCAAGATGCTTCATCATGCTGGAAAAGGCATTGTTGGGCGCCAAACTGCTCTTGGACGGTTGGGAGAAGTTGCTCTTGGAGGACATTCTGGTACCATTCTTTATTCATGGCTGTGTTTTTAGGCAAGACTGTGAGTGAGCCGATTCCCTTGGCTGAGAAGCAACCCCACACATGAATGGTTTCAGGATGCTTTACAGTTGGCATGAGACAAGACTGGTGGTAGCGCTTACCTCTTCTTCTCCGAATAAGCTGTTTTCCAGATGTCCCAAACAATCGAAAAGGGGATTCATCAGAGAAAATGACTTTGCCCCAGTCCTCAGCAGTCCACTCCCTGTACCTTTTGCAGAATATCAGTAGGTCCCTGATGTTTTTTCGGGAGAGAAGTGGCTTCTTTGTTGCCCTCCTTGAAACCAGCAGCCCTTGCTCAAAGTGTCTCCGCCTCACAGTGCGTGCAGAAGCACTCACACCAGCCTGCTGCCATTCCTGAGCAAGCTCGGCACTGCTGGGAGTCCGATCCCGCAGCTGAAACAGTTTTAAGATACGGTCCTGGCGCTTGCTGGTCTTTCTTGGGCGCCCTGGAGCCTTTTTGACAACAATGGAAGCTCTCTCCTTGAAGTTCTTGATGATGTTATGGATTGTTGACTGAGGGGCAATCTTTGTATCTGCGATACTCTTCCCTGTTAGGCCATTTTTGTGCCGTGCAATGATGGCTGCACGTGTTTCTTTAGAGATAACCATGGTTAACTGAAGAGAAACAATGATACCAAGCACCAGCCTCCTTTTAAAGTGTCCAGTGATGTCATTCTTACTTAATCATGACTGATTGATTGCCAGCCCTGTCCTCATCAACACCCACACCTGTGTTAATGGATCAATCACTAAAACGATGTTAGCTGCTCCTTTTAAGGCAGGACTGCAATGATGTTGAAATGTGTTTTGGGGGTTAAAGTTCATTTTCTGGGCAAATATTGACTTTGCAAGTACAGTAATTGCTGTTAAGCTGATCACTCTGACATTCAGGAGTATATGCAAATTGCCATTAGAAAAAGTGAAGCAGTAGACTTTGGAAACATTAATATTTGTCTCATTCTCAATTTTTGTCCATGACTGTACAGTATATTTGTAAAATGTAATGGCTACTAAAAGAAATGCTGTATTGGAGATTCGCTGTTTTCTTCAAAACATGAGTGAATAAAATGGACCTTGGGTTGCTGAATGGCATTTGGGTGGTAGCAGTAGTATAAAATAATGAATCTGCAATTAGTATAGCAACATTTCTGTCTTTATGAAATTTTGTAAAGTGTTTCTTTTCTTGCTCACTTTTAAGTTGTCAGCTGTCTTTGCACCAGTCAAGCCACCATGACAAGAAGTGTTACCAATGTGACCAATGTGGGAAGGAACTGACTACTCTTAAGAAGTTACATGACCACAGTGCCTACCACTCTGATGACAGACCTCACAAATGCCATCTCTGTGACAAGGCATATAAAGTAAAAAGTATGTATAAGAGCCATATTTACTTCTAGTCCCTTTGGTTTGGTATTTTCTATAGGAAAAATGTACATGGTGTATTACAGTATTTAAAGGGGTTTTCCAGGTTTGAGGTAGATCTGTGAAGTCACTCTATATGACTTCAGATTAGCATAGTTTTGACTACGTGTGTTACGCACACTTGCAGGATTCCCCTCAGATTTCCATATATAGCGGTGGTCATGTTGTGCCGACTAGAATCTAATCTACTTGTCTCAGTAGAACATTGAGTGAAGCTGAGGAGTAACATGATTACCCTCTCAATCTGGCATTTGAGCGGAATTCTGACTGGTTGTAATGCACACTGTAGGGGTTCGTTAATCTGCAGTCCACATAGAGTATGCTATGGGCTCAGCTGGTGAGGTGGGTTCTTTAAGCTGTAGGTCAGGGTGTACAACATGGAGAGAAGGCTATGGTATAAGTAGGATGGCACGTGGATCAGTGAGGACCAGGACTGCTGATGACATTCAGACGAGCTTAGAAGGAATCCCCAATACAGATAGGGCCAGGAGTGTGGATTTAGTCCAGGACTTGCATCAAACATATGGTTAGTGGTAGTGTTGTGTGTCGTCAGCAGATGACAAATGGTTAACCTCTGGCAGAAGTTCTGAACAAGAAAGCTGGATACTTTCTAGCAGAAAGGACACACAACACTGCTCCAACAGAGTGTGGCATCTGTATAACAGAGGATGGTTTGTAATGCTTACAGCAGAAAAGTGGTTAACTGCATGTCTAAGCCAGGAAGTAAAAGCAGATGGTTGGTAAACAGGCTGGAATTTGCTGAAGAGATGGTTAGCCAGCTGAGAGTAATGGAGGGTGAGACAAACGCCAAAAGGACACATGCAACTGAATTCACAGCCTATTTAATACTGAGACAGAACATGGCTGTCTGAGACAGCCATAAGGGGAATCTGTTGTCAGATTTTTGCTACCCCATATGAGAGCAGCATGATGTAGGGGCTGAGACACTGATTCCAGCAATGTATCACGTACTGGGATACATGCTGTGATTTTGATAAAATCACTGTTTAATCTTCTGCAGATATAGCAGTTCACTGACCCTTGAGCTCTATGTAACCCCTCCCCCACCACTCATGCACCGTGTACATAGAAAGCTGCCAATCAGAGAGCGGGGTAATACAGTGCTCCCTAATATGCTTAACTACCTGGCAGCAGGTTTACTAGTCCCCTAGTTATAATCTCCTGCTTATCAGTGATTTTATCAAATTTGCAGCAAGCAGCACAATAAGTGACACATCACTGGAATCAGGGTCTCTGTCGCTACATCATGCTGCTCTCAAATTAGATGGCAAGATCCTGGTGACCAATTCCATTTAATTCCTTTATGAAAGGGCCAGTTTCCGTTTAGTTTTTTTGTTTTTTTCCATTTTTGTTTTTTCCTCCCCTGTTTTCCAAGAGTCATAACTTTTTTTTTTTCTTTTTCTTTATCCACTTAACTGTGTTTTTTTTTTATGGGACAAATTGTACATTTGAATGATACCATTCATTTTCTCATGTGATGCTCTGAAAAGCGTGAAAAAAAATTCCACATATGTTGAAATTGCAAAAAAAATAGGGCAATTCCATTGTTTTGGAGTTTTTCATTTACCGTGTTCACTAAACAGCAAAACTGACCTGGCAATATGATTCTCCAGGTCTGTATGATTACACCTATGTCAAACATTCAGTTTTGTTTTTTTTTGTAGCCATGTTTCAAGACCTGAAACACTTTCAATTGCCATTGATGTGGGGCTGTGTGAGAGCTCATTTTTTGCGCCCTGAGCTGAAGTTTTTACTGACACCATTTTGGAGAGATGTGGTGATGTGACTAAAAAAAAAAGTAATTCTGTAATATCATATCATATATCAATTTTTTTTTCTCGTTACCCTGTTTACCAATTGGATTAAATGATTTCATATTTTGATAGTATAAGCCGACCCGAGTATAAGCAGAGACCCCTAATTTTGCCACGAAAAACTGGGATAACTTAATGACTCGAGTATAAGCCTAGGGTGGGAAATGCAGCAGCTACTGGTAAATGTCAAAAATAAAAATAGACACCAATAAAAGTAAAATTAATTGAGACATCAGTAGGTTAAGTGTTTTTGAATATCCATATTCAATCAGGAGCCCCATATAATGCTCCATACAGTTCATGATGGGCCCCATATAATGCTCCATACAAAATACCCCCCATATAATGCTCCATACTGTTTATGATGGGCCCCATAAGATGCTCCATATTAAAATATGCCCCATATAATGCTGCACTAATGTTGATTATGACCCCATAAGATGCTCCATAGACACATTTGCCCCATATAATGCTGCACAAATGCTGATTGTGGCCCCATAAGATGCTCCATAGAGATATTTGCCCCAAATGCTGTTGCTGCGATTTAAAAAAAAAAAAAAAAAAAAATCACATACCTCTCATCGCTCAGGCCCCCGGCACTTGTTAGTCACCTGTCCGAGTTCCATCGTCGGCGCTGCTGTGTCTTCCCCATCCTCCGCACTGGCGCTCAGGCAGAGGGCGGCGCGCACACTATTTGCGTCATCGCGCCCTCTAACCTGAGCGTCACTGCAGAGGACGCAGAAGACACAGACACCTTCTGTGTGACACATGGTACCGCTCATTACAGTAATGAATATGTGGCTCCACCCCTATTGGAGTGGGGTCCATATTCATTACTGTAATGAGCAGTACCACGTGACCGCTCAATACAGGAAGAAGCTGTCAGCGCCCGGAGAACGAGGGACGTCCAGGGACCGCGCCAGGAGCAGGTGAGTATTATTAGACAGCTGCCGCTCCCCCTTCCCTGCCGACCCCTGGGAATGACTTGAGTATAAGCCGAGGGGCAATTTCAGCCTTAAAAAATGGGCTGAAATTCTCGGCTTATACTCGAGTATATACGTTACGTGTATTTTTTTTTTTTAATAGGTTAGAAGTGGGGTAATTGGAACTTTTGTGGTGGTGATGTTTCACATTTAAATTTTTTTTACTGTATTTGAAGGGAATTTAAAGCTGCGATCATTTGATCTCTTGTGATATACACTGCTCAAAAAAATAAAAGGTAACACTAAAATCCCACATCCTAGATATCACTGAATGAAATATTCCAGTTGCAAATCTTTATTCATTACATAGTGGAATGTGTTGAGAACAATAAAACCTAAAAGTTATCAATGTAAATCACAACTAATATACCATGGAGGTCTGGAGTTGGAATGATGCTCAAAATCAAAGTGGAAAATGAAGCTACAGGCTGACCCAACTTCAGTGGAAATGCCTCAAGACAAGGAAATGATGCTCAGTAGTGTGTGGCCTTCACGTGCCTGTGTGACCTCCCTACAATGCCTGGGCCTGCTCCTGATGAGGCGGCGGATGGTCTCCTGAGGGATCTCCTTCCAGACCTGGACTAAAGCATCCGCCAACTCCTGGATAGTCTATGGTGCAACGTGACGTTGGTGGATGGGGTGAGACATGATGTCCCAGATGTGTTCAATCGGATTCAGGTCTGCGGAATGGGCGGGCCAGTCCATAGCTTCAATACCTTCATCTTGCAGGAACTGCTGACGTACTCCAGCCACATGAGGTCTGGCATTGTCCTGCATTAGGAGGAACCCAGGGCCAGCCACACCAGAATATGTTCTCATAAGGGGTCTGAGTATCTCATCTCGGTACTTAATGGCAGTCAGGCTACCTCTGGCAAGCACATGGAGGTCTGTGCAGCCCTCCAAAGAAATGCCACCCCACACCATTACTGACCCACTGCCAAACCGGTCATGCTGAAGGATGTTGTAGGCAGCAGATCGCTCTCCACGTCGTCTCCAGACTCTGTCACGTCTGTCACATGTGCTCAGTGTGAACCTGCTTTCATCTGTGAAGAGCACAGGGTGCCAGTGGTGAATTTGCTATTCCTGGTGTTCTGTGGCAAATGCCAAGCGTCCTGAACGGTGTTGGGCTGTGAACACAACCCCCATAATTTTGCAGGGCTCTGTCAGTGCTCCTCCTGTTCCTCCTTACACAAAGGCTGAGGTAGCGGTCCTGCTGCTGGGTTGTTGCCCTCCTACGGCCCCCTCCACATCTCCTGGTGTACTGGCCTGTCTTCCGGTAGCACCTCCAGCCTCTGGACACTATGCTGACAGACACAGCAAACCACCTTGCCACAGCTCGCATTGATGTGCCATCCTGGATGAGCTGCACTACCTGAGCCACTTGTGTGGGTTGTAGATTCCTCTCATGCTACCACGGGTGTGAAAGCACAACCAACATTCAAAAGTGACCAAAACATCAGCCAGAAAACATTGGTACTGAGATGTGGTCTGTGGTCCCCACCTGCAGAGCCACTCCTTTATTGTGTCTTTATAATTGCCAATAATTTCCATTTGTTGTCTATTCCATTTGCATAACAGCATGTGAAATTGATTGTCAAACAGTGTTGCTTCCTAAGTGGACAGTTTGATTTCACAGAAGTTTGATTTACTTTGATTCTGTTGGTTAAGTGTTCCCTTAATTTTTTTTGAGCAGAGTAAATAGGAGTGCATCAGCATGGCTATGTATAATGAAAATTATGATTGCCTATGAACACCAGGTGCAGGATGTCTTCACAGGAGAATTGTCATGACAGGGACGCGGGTCTTCAGCATGTCATGGCAACCCATCAGCACCCTGCGATCACATCACAGGCACATGAAATGACGCGCCCCCTGCTGGCGCATGTTAAATGCCGCTCCACCCGCAGCTGTCAAGGGCACATGATAGCTGATTAAAGGGAACCTGTCACCAGGTTTTGCCGATACGAGTTACGGCCACCCACTTTCAGGGCTTATATACAGCATTCTATAATGCTGTGTATAAGCCCCAATCCGACCTGCAAGAGAAGAAAAATAACTTTTATTATGACCTCAACCTGTAAGAGAAGAAAAAGACCTTTTTATTATACTCACCTGCAGGGCGCTCAGGTCAGAGGCGTGTCTCTTTTCTTAGTCCGGCGCCTCCTGTCTTACGATCACAGTCCTCCTTTTTGGTTTGTGTGGTTGACGCGTCCCTGTATCATCCACAGTGTCTCCTCACACTCCTATGCAGGTCTGCCTTCAAATCAAGGTACTGCAGTGTGCATTGCAGGACTTTGCTCGGCCCTCAACAGGGCATATAAGTACGCCTGCGCAGGAGTGTGGTTTCGGGGAGCCTGTGTGGATGATGCAGGGATTCACACGAAGCAAGCAGGAGGACGGCATCGCAAGAAGATGAGAGGCGCCGGACCAAGAAGAGCGACACCCCTTGGACTGGACCACTTCTCAAGTGAGTATAATAAAAGGTCTTTTTCTTCTCTTACAGGTTGAGGCAGGTATACATCATAATAGAATGCTGTCTAGCAGCCCTGAATGGTGATGGCCAAACCTGGTGACAGGTTCCCTTTAAATCAAATATAGGAGACGAGAGCAGGGCCCAGTTTTGGTGCTGGGACAGGTGAGTAACAGTGGCTGCACAAATTTACTGTAAGCCCAGAAAACTCCTTTTAAGTATGCTTTATTTTAAGAGTATATTACTATACTTCAATGTTTGCTGCAGTATTGTTCTATTAGATGCACTTCAGAGGTTTGGATAATTTCATGAGCTTTGTCGACAGTGCATCACTTTCGGCTGATGATTAGATTTTCTCCCATCGCCTCATGGACTGATTTTACTTTTGATTAAAATTGTCCTAGTTTGTGTGGTTAGAAAATAAAAAAAAATAGCTTTTTAGCTAAATATTTATTTAAATTCTCCTAACTTTATAAAACAAATTTATTCCACAGGCTGAAATGTATTAAACCTTCTATATGTGCCCAGTCCAGTTGGGCTACTTATGACGGAATTTCTTGGTAAATCAGCTGTTATTGGTCCCTTCCTTCTTCTCAGTAATTTTAGAAAAGGTTCAAATCCTAGATTAAAAGTCCTCTTACCCATTGTCAGGAGCACATCATCTATTTACAGAGGTGGCTGTACTGCCAACCAACTGATCTTGAGGTCCGCAAAAACAATGCGATCAGCAATAATGGAGTGACTCGTCGCTTACCCTTCGGTTGCTAAACATTTTTACACTAGGCAATGACCTGAAACAATCGTTTATATGGTCGTTGAGGCGACAAGCCTTGTGCCTTTGAGCATATGCTTAACCATTACACGGCCAAATCATATCAATTTCTCAGTTTGCAGATGTACTGTGATTGGTTGGCAACAGAGTCCATTTTTCTTCTAGAAATCTTGGTTCAATACAATTTTGAGGGTGAGGTCATTTTCTGAACAAGTCTGCCATATCCATGCTGGTAGGGAATAGATGAGGGGCAGTACCCCCAAAACACAGTGTCTACAAATTGAGATTCTAGTTTTGGCTTTTATCCTAAGTCATGTTACAAGGCTCGTTAAAGGGTCGACATTGACTTTCAGGATTGCTTCTTCCAATAGGTGGCACTAGAGTTCTAGTCCTTTTTCTCTCTGAAGTGACAATTTGGTAAGGAATAGTGAAATTCAAGCATGATCCAAAACTCAATACCCTCATAAAAACATTTTTCTAAATAAATTTAAAAAAAGCGGTTGAAGTGGGAGAACAACTTTTACTTATTGCATAATCCCAACATGCAAGACGTCAATTAAGAGTCTTATTACTATACTAACTAACATAGGTATACAAAGTAATGTTTAAGCAAAATTCTGGGGGACAGAAAAGTTATTACTCATATGTATAGTATCAATTCTCTTTTAATGGTATTATACCGTAAGTTAGAAATACCCATAAAAGTCAATGGGCCCAATTAATCAAAGCTTATACTCCAGAATTCTGTCGCAAAAGCTTTTAAAAGTCACAAAAGTTAGTCGCAACTCGGCGTTATGCCAGAAGATTGCGACTTTTGGTGGCTTCACAACCAATTCTCCCAGATCCATCAAAATGGGTGAAATGGGGATGCTGCAAGGGTGTTACGCCACAACTTGTTTATTTCATGACGAGCTGTGGAGTTCCCTACTCCCAGAAATCTGTGCCGCATAGAGGTTCACTCCGTTCGTCAGATGCTTCAGATTCATGAAGAGGCATGTAACTTTTCATGAATCATGAGCATCTGACTCTAGCACACCCCCTCATCAAGGTCGGCATGAACAACGTTGGACTTGATGAATCTGGCCCCAAAATTTTTTAATAAAATAAAAAAATTGTTACACTGTTTGGGTGCATAAGAGTACAATGTGAGCATGTGGTTAATAAAAATAACTATAGTCATATTTCAAATTCAGATCTCAATTCAGATCTCAAATGATAGAATCCAACGTACCTCACATCTGAGAAAAAAATTGGCATGGTCGCTAAAACTGGCTGTAACGCCAAGGAGTTAAAATACAGGAGGTGGGTAATACAGGTGCTTCTCAATAAATTAGAATATCATCAAACAGTTCATTTATTTCAGTTCTTCAATACAAAAAGTGAAACTCATATATCATATATAATCCTTACAAACAGAGTGATCTTTTTCAAGTATTTATTTCTGTTGATGTTGATGATATGATTACAGCCAATGAAAACCCAAAAGTCTTTACCTCAGTAAGGCTAGGTTCACATCGCGTTAGGTGCCATCCGTTTAACGGAACCGTTGCTAAGCGGCACTAACGCAATGTAACGGATCCGTTAAAGCAGCTATTGCCATCCATTATCGTAACGCATCCTAACGCATGTCAAAATTGGCATGCGTTAGCGATGATGCATTACTTTGTGATGCACCCTCGAATGTACTCTACCTCGTTTTCGGGTACTTTAGGTCTAATGCACAGCGAACTGATGCCTTTGCTGTGCATAGACCCCTATTACTAACGCATGCCAACGCAATGCTACCATACGTTAGCGCAATCGTAGAAAAAAAAAGGATTTGGGCATCAGCGTTAGCGCATCCGTTTAACAGATACGGTAAACGGATGGCACAAACGTGATGTGAACCTAGCTTACATTAAAATACTTTAACATCAGCTTGAAAAATGATTTTCAGATCCAAAATGTTGGCCTACTGAAATGTATGTTCAGTAAATGCACTCAATACTTGGTTGGGGCTCCTTTTGCATCAATTACTGCAACAATGTGGCGTGTCATGGAGGAGATCAGCCTGTGGCACTGCTGAGGTGTTACGGAAGCCCAGGTTGGTTTGATAGCAGCCTTCAGCTCATCTGCATTGCTGGGTCTGGTGTCTCATCTTCCTCTAGACAATACCCCATAGATTCTCTATGGGGTTAAGGTCAGGTGAGTTTTCTGGCCAATCAAGCACAGTGATACGGTTGTTTTTAAACCAGGTATTGGTACTTTTGGCAGTGTGGACAGGTGTCAAGTCTTGCTGGAGACTGAAATGTCCATCTCCAAAAAGCTTGTCGGTAGAGGGAAGCATGAAGTGCTCTAAAATTTCCTGGTAGACGGCTGTGCTGACTTTGATCTTGATAAAACACAGAGGACCTACACCAGCAGATCACATGGCTCACCAAACCATCACTTATTGTGGAAACTTCACACTAGACCTCAAACAGCTTGGATTGTGTGCCTCTCCACTCTTCCTCCAGACTCCAGGACCTTGATTTCCAAATGAAATGCATCATTTACCTTCCCTGTGGAGTGTGTCAATGACTGCCTTCTGGACATCTGTCAAGTCAGCAATCTTCCCCAAGATTGTGGAGCCTACTGAAACAGACCAAGGTACCTTTTTAAAGCTTAGGAAGCCTTTGCAGGTGTTTTTTCTTAATTATTCTAATTTACTGAAATAATGACTTTTGGATTTTCATTGGCTGTAAGCCATAATCATCAATATTAACAGAAATAAACACTTGAAATAGATCACTCTGTTTGTAATGACTCTATATAATAGGAGTTTCACTTTTTGTATTGAAGAACTGAAATAAATTAACTTTTTGATGATATTCTAATATTGTGAAAAACACCTGTATATCTTGTGGATTTGTTACTGGTAGTTTGTCTTCAGGACAGGTGTGCACAACTTGCAGTGTAGAACCATGTATCCCATGATGACATTCTGTGTGGCCTCCAATCGTATACAGTGGCATACGAAAGTATTCACCCCCTTGTCTTTTTACCTTTTTTGTTACAAAAATATTTAAACATGTAATGTAAGCCGATTTGTATGTGATGCATCAGCACTAATAGTTTAAGTTGGTGAAATGAGAAAAATATAGGCATAAATTAAATTTATGGGATAAAGTACCGTATATACTCGAGTATAAGCCGAGATTTTCAGCCCATTTTTTTGGGCTGAAAGTCACCCTCTCGGCTTATACTCGAGTCATACCCAGGGGTCGGCAGGGGAGGGGGAGCGGGGGCTGTCTAATTATACCAACCTGCTCCTGGCGCGGTCCCTGCAGGTCCCTGGCTTCCCCGGCGCTGCTGCTTCTTCCTGTACTAAGTGGTCACATGGTACAGCTCATTACAGTAATGAATATGCGGCTCCACCTCCCATAGGGGTGGAGCTGCATATTCATTACTGTAATGAGCGGTAACGGTGACCGCTCAGTACAGGGAGAAGCAGCAGCGCCGGGGAACCAGGGACGTGCAGGGACCGCGCCAGGAGCAGGTGAGTATAACGGGGAGCGCAGCGCTGCGCGATATTCACCTGCTCCCCGTTCCGGCGCCGCTCCGTCTTCAGCGTCTTCTGCTGTGACGCTCAGGTCAGAGGGCGCGATGACGTGGTTAGTGCATGCCCTCTGCCTGAACGTCAGTGCAGAAGACGCTGAAGATGGAGTGGCGCCGGAACGAAGTCAGGTGAATATTGAAAGTGTCGGGGGCCTGAGAGGTGAGTATGTGATTTTTTTTTTTTTCTTTTTATCGCAGCAACAGCAAATGGGGCAAGTGTCTGTATGGAGCATCTATGGGGCCATAACGTTTGTGCAGCACTATATGGGGCAAGTGTCTGTATAGAGCATCTTTATGGGGCCATAACGTTTGTGCACCACTATATGGGGCAAGTGTCTGTATGGGGCCATAATCAACGTTTGTGCAGCACTATATGGGGCAAGTGTCTGTATGGAGCATCTATGGGGCCATAACATTTGTGCAGCATTATGTGGGGCAAGTGTTGGACCTGGTGGTTAGGTGCACCAGGAATGACCTGATAGTTAAACACGGAATCGGGACGAGCTCTGGGGAAATGGGAACTCTGCTGACCGCAAACCCTACTCCTATCAACACAACTAGAAATAGCCGTGGAGCGTGCCTGACTCCGCCTAGACGCCTCTTCACAGCCTAAGAGCTAACTACCCCTAAAGAAAGGAAACAAAGCCTCACTTGCCTCAGAGAAATTTCCCAAAGGTAAAAGCAGCCCCCCACAAGTATTGACTGTGAGTTAAGAGGAAATCACAAACACAGGATGAAATAGGCTTTAGCAAAGGGAGGCCAGTCTAACTAAACAGATTGAGGATAGAAAAGGGATCTTTGCGGTCAACACAAAAAACTACAAAACCACGCAGAGTGTGCAAAAAATACCCCCGCACCGACTCACGGTGCGGTGGTGCCACTCTGCACCCCCAGAGCTTCCAGCTAGCCAGGCAGTTTCATGATAGCAAGCTGGACTAGAACTTGGCAAGAAAAACCATATGTAACAAATGAACAAGCAGGAACTTAGCTTCGCTGGAGTAGACAGGTCCTCAGAAAGATCCAGGAGAGATCTGAACCAGTACTAGAACATTGACAGCTGGCATGGAGTAACGATCTGAGTGGAGTTAAATAGAGAATCCAGGTTAGCCCTAAACGAGGGCAGGTGGGGAAGGAATCTCAGAACCAGCAGCTCCACTCACAGCCACCAGAGGGAGTCCACGGACAGAACTCACCGAAGTACCATTCATGACCACAGGAGGGAGTTCGAGAACGGAATTCACAACAGTACCCCCCCCCTTGAGGAGGGGTCACCGAACCCTCACCAGAGCCCCCAGGCCGATCAGGACAAGCCAAATGAAAGGCACAAACTAAATCGGCAGCATGGACATCAGAGGCAACAACCCAGGAATTATCCTCCTGACCATAGCCCTTCCATTTGACCAAGTACTGAAGTTTTCGTCTCGAAATACGAGAATCCAAAATCTTCTCCACCACATAATCCAACTCCCCCTCGACCAACACCGGAGCAGGAGGATCAACGGAGGGAACCATAGGCGCCACATATCTCTGCAGCAACGACCTATGGAACACATTATGGATGGCAAAAGAAGCAGGAAGGGCCAAACGAAATGATACAGGATTAAGAATTTCAGAAATCTTATAAGGACCAATGAAACGAGGCTTAAACTTAGGAGAAGAAACCTTCATAGGAACATAACGAGATGATAACCAAACCAAATCCCCAACACGAAGTCGGGGACCAACACGGCGACGGCGGTTAGCGAAACGTTGAGCCTTCTCTTGGGACAAGGTCAAATTGTCCACCACATGAGTCCAAATTTGCTGCAACCAGTCCACCACAGAATCCACACCAGGACAGTACGAAGGCTCAACCTGCCCTGAAGAAAAACGAGGATGAAAACCAGAATTACAAAAAAAAGGCGAAACCAAAGTAGCCGAACTGGCCCGATTATTAAGGGCGAACTCAGCCAATGGCAAGAAGGTCACCCAATCATCCTGATCCGCAGAAACAAAGCATCTCAGATAGGTTTCCAAAGTCTGATTGGTTCGTTCGGTTTGGCCATTTGTCTGAGGATGGAAAGCCGAAGAAAAAGACAAATCAATGCCCATCTTAGCACAAAAGGAACGCCAAAACCTTGAAACAAACTGGGAACCTCTGTCAGACACGATGTTCTCCGGAATGCCATGCAAACGAACCACATGTTGGAAAAATAATGGAACCAAATCAGAGGAAGAAGGCAATTAAGGCAAGGGTACCAAATGGACCATTTTAGAGAAGCGATCACAAACCACCCAGATGACCGACATCCTTTGAGAAACAGGAAGATCTGAAATAAAATCCATGGAATCATGCGTCCAGGGCCTTTTCGGGACCGGCAAGGGCAAAAGTAACCCACTGGCACGAGAACAGCAGGGCTTAGCCCGAGCACAAGTCCCACAAGACTGCACAAAAGAACGCACATCCCGCGACAAAGAAGGCCACCAAAACGACCTAGCCACCAAATCTCTGGTACCAAAAATCCCAGGATGACCAGCCAACACCGAACAATGAACCTCAGAGATAACTCTATTAGTCCATCTATCAGGGACAAAGTTTCTCCGCTGGACAACGGTCAGGTCTATCAGCCTGGAACTCCTGCAGCACCCGCCGCAAATCAGGGGAGATGGCAGACAGAACTACCCCCTCTCTGAGAATACCAGCTGGCTCAGGAACCCCAGGAGAATCAGGCACAAAACTCCTTGAAAGGGCATCAGCCTTCACATTCTTAGAACCCGGAAGGTACGAAACCACAAAATTGAAACGGGAGAAAAACAGCGACCAACGAGCCTGTCTAGGATTCAACCGCTTTGCAGACTCGAGATAAGTCAGATTCTTGTGATCTGTCAAGACCACCACGCGATGCTTGGCTCCTTCAAGCCAATGTCGCCACTCCTCGAATGCCCACTTCATAGCAAACAACTCCCGATTGCCAACATCATAATTACGCTCAGCAGGCGAAAACTTTCTTGAAAAGAAAGCGCCTGGCTTCATTACAGAGCAATCAGAACTTCTCTGAGACAAAACAGCCCCTGCTCCAATTTCAGAAGCATCAACCTCGACCTGAAAAGGGAGCGAAACATCTGGCTGACACAACACAGGAGCCGAAGAGAAATGACGTTTCAACTCCTGAAAAGCCTCAACGGCCGCAGAGGACCAATTCACCACATCAGCACCCTTCTTGGTCAAATCAGTCAACGGTTTAACAACACTAGAAAAATTAGCGATGAAGCGACGGTAAAAATTGGCAAAGCCCAGAAATTTCTGAAGGCTCTTCACAGATGTAGGCCGAGTCCAATCATAAATAGCTTGGACTTTAACAGGATCCATCTCGATAGTAGAAGGGGAAAAAATGAAACCCAAAAAGGAAACCTTCTGAACTCCAAAGAGACACTTAGATCCCTTCACAAACAAGGAATTAGCACGAAGGACCTGGAACACCATTCTGACCTGCTTCACATGGGACTCCCAATCATCCGAAAAGACCAAAATATCATCCAAATATACGATCATGAATCTATCCAGATACATTCGGAAGATGTCATGCATAAAGGACTGAAACACAGAGGGAGCATTAGAAAGGCCGAATGGCATCACCAGGTACTCAAAATGGCCCTCGGGCGTATTAAATGCTGTTTTCCATTCATCGCCCTGTTTAATACGCACGAGATTATACGCCCCTCGAAGGTCTATCTTGGTGAACCAACTAGCCCCCTTAATCCGAGCAAATAAATCAGACAGTAGAGGCAAAGGGTACTGAAATTTGACCGTGATTTTATTAAGAAGGCGGTAATCTATACAAGGTCTCAGAGAACCATCCTTCTTGGCCACAAAAATGAACCCTGCTCCCAATGGTGACGACGACGGGCGAATATGCCCTTTCTCCAAGGACTCCTTTATATAACTCCACATAGCGGCGTGTTCTGGCACAGACAAATTGAAAAGTCATCCCTTAGAGAACTTGCTACCAGGAATCAAATTAATAGCACAATCACAATCCCTATGAGGAGGTAGGGTACTAGACTTGGGCTCATCAAATACATCCCGGTAATCCGACAAAAACTCAGGGACTTCAGAAGGAGTGGAGGAAGAAATTGACAACAATGAAACATTCCCATGTACCCCTTGACAACCCCAACTGGACACCGACATTGATTTCCAATCCAATACTGGATTATGGACCTGCAGCCATGGCAAACCCAACACGACCACATCATTATGCAACACCAAAAAGCGAATATCCTCCTGATGCGCAGGAGCCATGCACATGGTCAACTGGGTCCAGTACTGAGGCTTATTCTTGGCCAAAGGCGTAGCATCAATTCCCCTCAAAGGAATGGGATGCTGCAAGGGCTCCAAGAAAAAACCACAGCGCCTGGCAAACTCTAAGTCCATCAAATTCAGGGCAGCGCCTGTATCCACAAATGCCATAACAGAATAGGATGACAAAGAGCAAATCAGAGTAACGGACAAAAGAAATTTAGGCTGTACAGTACCAATGGTGACGGACCTAGCGAACCGCTTAATGCGCTTAGGACAATCAGAGATAGCATGGGTGGAGTCACCACAGTAAAAACACAGCCCATTCTGACGTCTATGTTCTTGCCGTTCAGCTCTGGTCAAAGTCCTATCACATTACATAGGCTCAGGCCTCTGCTCAGAGGATACCGCCAAATGGTGCACAGTTTTATGCTCATGTAAGCGCCGATCGATCTGTATGGCCAAGGACATTGATTCATTCAGACCAGCAAGCGTGGGGAACCCCACCATAACATCCCTAAGGGCTTCAGAAAGACCCTTTCTGAAAATTGCTGCCAGGGCACACTCATTCCACTGAGTAAGCACAGACCACTTTCTGAACTTCCTGCAATATACCTCCGCTTCATCCGGACCCTGACACAAAGCCAGCAAAATTTTCTCTGCCTGATCCACAGAATTCGGTTCATCATAAAGCAATCCCAGCGCCAGAAAAAACGCATCTACATTACACAATGCAGGATCTCCTGGCGCCTGGGCGAATGCCCAGTCTTGAGGGTCGCCACGCAACAAAGAAATAATGATTCATACTTGCTGAATAGGGTCACCAGAAGAGCGGGGTTTCAGAGCAAGAAACAGTTTACAATTGTTTTTGAAATTCTGAAATTTAGATCTATCCCCAGAAAACAAATCAGGAATTGGAATTCTAGGCTCCAACATAGGATTCTGAACTACATAATCTTGAATGTTTTGTACCTTTGCAGCGAGTTGATCTACACTAGAGGACAGACCTTGAATGTCCATATCCACACCTGAGTTCTGAACCACCCAGAGTTTAAGGGGAAAAGAAAGGCAAAACACACTGCAGAGAAAAAAAAAATGGTCTCAGAACTTCTCTTTTCCCTCTATTGAGATGCATTAACACTTTGTGGGCCAGCTGTACTGTTATGGACCTGGTGGTTAGGTGCACCAGGAATGACCTGATAGTTAAACACGGAATCGGGACGAGCTCTGGGGAAATGGGAACTCTACTCCTATCAACACAACTAGAAATAGCCGTGGAGCGTGCCTGACTCTGCCTAGACGCCTCTTCACAGCCTAAGAGCTAACTACCCCTAAAGAAAGGAAACAAAGCCTCACTTGCCTCAGAGAAATTTCCCCAAAGGTAAAAGCAGCCCCCCACAAGTATTGACTGTGAGTTAAGAGGAAATCACAAACACAGGATGAAATAGGTTTTAGCAAAGGGAGGCCAGTCTAACTAAACAGATTGAGGATAGAAAAGGGATCTTTGCGGTCAACACAAAAAACTACAAAACCACGCAGTGTGTGCAAAAAATACCCCCGCACCGACTCACGGTGCGGTGGTGCCACTCTGCACCCCCAGAGCTTCCAGCTAGCCAGGCAGTTTCATGATAGCAAGCTGGACTAGAACTTAGCAAGAAAAACCATATGTAACAAATGAACAAGCAGGAACTTAGCTTCGCTGGAGTAGACAGGCCCTCAGAAAGATCCAGGAGAGATCTGAACCAGTACTAGAACATTGACAGCTGGCATGGAGTAACGATCTGAGTGGAGTTAAATAGAGAATCCAGCCTAGCCCTAAACGAGGGCAGGTGGGGAAGGAATCTCAGAACCAGCAGCTCCACTCACAGCCACCAGAGGGAGTCCACGGACAGAACTCACCGAAGTATCATTCATGACCACAGGAGGGAGTTCGAGAACGGAATTCACAACAGGCAAGTGTCGGTATGGGGCATCTTATGGGGCCATAACGTTTGTGCAACACTATATGGGGCAAGTGTCTGTATGGAGCATCTTATGGGGCCATAATCAACGTTTGTGCAGCACTATATGAGGCAAATATCTTTATGGAGCATCTTATGGGGCCATAACCAACATTTGTGCAGAATTATATTGGGCAAATGTGTCTATGGAGAATCTTATGGGACCATTATTAACCTTTATGCAGGATTATATGGGGCGTATTTTGTATGGAGCATCTTATGGGGCCATAATGAACTGCATGGAGCATTATATGGGGCTCCTGATTCAATATGGATTTTCAAAAACACTTAACCTACTGATGTCTCAATTAATTTTACTTTTATTGGTATCTATTTTTACTTTTGACATTTACCAGTAGCTGCTGCATTTCCCACCCTAGGCTTATACGCGAGTCATTAAGTTTTCCCAGTTTTTTGTGGCAAAATTAGGGGGGTCGGCTTATACTCAAGTATATACAGTAAATAAAAAAATTGTCATGTGCATATGTATTCACCCCTTTTACGATGAAGCTGCTAAAAGTTTCTAGTGCAAGCAGTTACCTTCATAAGTCATATACTTAGTGAAAAAAAGTCCACCTGTGTGCAATCTAAGTATCACATGTGTCAGTATATACCCATCTTTTCTGATAGGCCACAGAGGCTGCAACACCATTATTCAAGAGGCACCACTAACCAAACTACACCATGAAAACCAAAGAGATCTCCAAACTACTTGGGTACAAAGTTGTTGAGTAGTACAAGTCACGGTTGGGTTATTTAACCCCTTCATGACCCAGCCTATTTTGGCCTTCATGACCTTGCCGTTTTTTGCAATTCTGACCAGTGTCCCTTTATGAGGTAATAACTCAGGAACGCTTCAACGGATCCTAGCGATTCTGAGATTGTTTTTTCGTGACATATTGGGCTTCATGTTAGTGGTAAATTTAGGTAGATAATTTCTGAGTTTATTTGTGAAAAAAAACGGAAATTTGGCAAAAATTTAGAAAATTTTGCAATTTTCACATTTTGAATTTTTATTCTGTTAAACCAGAGAGTTATGTGACACAAAATAGTTAATAAATAACATTTCCCACATGTCTACTTTACATCAGCACAATTTTGGAAACAAATTTTTTTTTTGCTAGGAAGTTATAAGGGTTAAAATTTGACCAGTGATTTCTCATTTTTACAACAAAATTTACAAAACCATTTTTTTTAGGGACCACCTCACATTTGAAGTCAGTTTGAGGGTTCTATATGGCTGAAAATACCCAAAAGTGACACCATTCTAAAAACTGCACCCCTCAAGGTGCTCAAAACCACATTCAAGAAGTTTATTAACCCTTCAGGTGTTTCACAGCAGCAGAAGCAACATGGAAGTAAAAAATGAACATTTAACTTTTTAGTCACAAAAATGATCTTTTAGCAACAATTTTTTATTTTCCCAAGGGTAAAAGGAGAAACTGGACCACGGACGTTGTTGTCCAATTTGTCCTGAGTACGCTGATACCTCATATGTGGGGGTAAACCACTGTTTGGGCGCACGGCAGGGCTCGGAAGGGA
The DNA here is from genome assembly GCF_051348905.1 of Ranitomeya variabilis. Classification (NCBI taxonomy): domain Eukaryota; kingdom Metazoa; phylum Chordata; class Amphibia; order Anura; family Dendrobatidae; genus Ranitomeya; species Ranitomeya variabilis. The sequence continues at coordinate 481,414,636 of NC_135232.1, forward strand.
AGGAGCGCCACTTGACTTTTTCAATGAAAAATTGGCTCCAATCTTTAGCGGACACCATGTCGCGTTTGGAGAGCCCCCGTGTGCCTAAACATTGGAGCTCCCCCACAAGTGACCCCATTTTGGAAACTAGACCCCCCAAGGAACTTATCTAGAAGCATAGTGAGCACTTTAAACCCCCAGGTGCTTCACAAATTGATCCGTAAAAATGAAAAAGTACTTTTTTTTCACAAAAAAATTATTTTAGCCTCAATTTTTTCATTTTGACATGGGCAACAGGATAAAATGGATCCTAAATTTTGTTGGGCAATTTCTCCTGAGTACGCTGATACCTCATATGTGGAGGTAAACCACTGTTTGGGCGCACGGCAGGGCTCGGAAGGGAAGGCACGCCAGTTGGCTTTTTGAATGGAAAATTAGCTCCAATCATTAGCGGACACCATGTCGCGTTTGGAGAGCCCCTGTGTGCCTAAACATTGGAGCTCCCGCACAAGTGACCCCATTTTGGAAACTAGACCTCCCAAGGAACTAATCTAGATGTGTGGTGAGCACTTTGAACCCCCAAGTGCTTCACAGAAGTTTATAACGCAGAGCCATGAAAATAAAAAATAATTTTTCTTTTCTCAAAAATGATTTTTTAGCCCACAATTTTTTATTTTCCCAAGGGTAACAGGAGAAATTGGACCCCAAAGGTTGTTGTCCAGTTTCTCCTGAGTACGCTGATACCCCATATGTGGGGGTAAACCACTGTTTTGGCACACGTCGGGGTTTGGAAGGGAAGTAGTGACGTTTTGAAATGCAGACTTTGATGGAATGCTCTGCGGGCGTCAGGTTGCGTTTGCAGAGCCCCTGATGTGCCTAAACAGTAGGAACTCCCCACAAGTGACTCCATTTTGGAAACTAGACCCCCAAGGGAACTTATCTAGATGTGTGGTGAGCACTTTGAACCCCCAACTGCTTCACAGAAGTTTATAACGCAGAGCCGTGAAAATAATAAATGTTTCCTTTCCTCAAAAATATTTTTTTAGCCCAGAATTTTTTATTTTTGCAAGGGTAACAGGAGAAATTTGACCCCAAAAGTTGTTGCCCAGTTTCTCCTGAGTACGCTGATACCCCATATGTGGGGGTAAACCACTGTTTGGGCACATGCCGGGGCTCGGAAGGGAAGTAGTGACGTTTTGGAATGCAGACTTTGATAGAATAGTCTGCGGGCATCATGCTACGTTTGCAGAGCCCCTGATATGCCTAAACAGTAGAAACCCCCCAAAAGTGACCCCATTTTGGAAACTAGACCCCCCAAGGAACTTATCTAGATGTGTGGTGAACACGTTCAACCCCCAAGGGCTTCACAGAAGTTTACAACGCAGAGCCGTGAAAATAAAAAATCATTTTTCTTTCCTCAAAAAAGATGTTTTAGCAAGCAATTTTTAATTTTCACAAGGGTAACAGGAGAAATTGGACCCCAATATTTGTTGCCCAGTTTGTTGTGAGTACGCTGATACCCCATATGTGGGGGTAAACCACTGTTTGGGCACACGTCAGGGCTCGGAAGGGAAGTAGTGACATTTGAAATGCAGACTTTGATGGAATGGTCTGCGGGCGTCACATTGCATTTGCAGAGCCCCTGATGTGCCTAAACAGTAGAAACACCCCACAAGTGACCCCATTTTGGAAACTAGACCCCCGAAGGAACTTATCTAGATGTGTGGTGAGCACTTTCAACCCCCAAGTGCTTCACAGAAGTTAATAACGCAGAGCCGTGAAAATAAAAAATAATTGTTCTTTCCTCAAAAATTATGTTTTAGCAAGTAATTTTTTATTTTTGCAAGGGTAACAGGAGAAATTGGACCCCAACAGTTGTTGCCCAGTTTGTCCTGAGTAAGCTGGTACCTCAAATGTGGGGGTACACCACTGTCTGGGCGCATGTTGGGGCTTAGAAGGGAGGGGAGCACCATTTGACTTTTTGAACGCAAGATTGGCTGGAATCAATGGTGGCGCCATGTTGCGTTTGGAGACCCCTGATGTGCCTAAACAGTGGAAACCCCTCAATTCTAACTTCAACCCTAACCCCAACACACCCCTAACCACAACCCTAACCCCAACACACCCGTAACCCTAATTCCAACCCTAATCCTAACCCTAACCCTAATCCCAACCCTAACCACAACTGTAACCCCAGCACACCCCTAACCCTATCCGTAACCCTAACCACAAGCCTAATCTTAACCCTATTTCCAACCCTAGCCCTAATTCCAACCCTAACTCTAATTCCAACCCTAACCCTAAGGCTATGTGCCCACGTTGCGGATTCGTGTGAGATTTTTCCGCACGATTTTTGAAAAATCTGCAGGTAAAAGGCACTGCGTTTTACCTGCGGATTTCCAGTGTTTTTTTGTGCGGATTTCACCTGCGGATACCTATTGAGGAACAGGTGTAAAACGCTGCGGAATCCGCACAAAGAATTTACATGCTGCGGAAAATACAACGCAGCGTTTCTGCACGGAATTTTCCGCACCATGGGCACAGCGGATTTGGTTTTCCATAGGTGTACATGGTACTGTAAACCTGATGGAAAACTGCTACGAATTCGCAGCGGCCAATCCGCTGCGGATCCGCTGCGGATCCGCGACCAATCCGCTGCGGATCCGCGGCCAATCCGCTGCGGATCCGCGGCCAAATCCGCACTGTGTGCACATGCCATAACCCTACCCGTAACCCTAACCCTACCCCTAACCCTACCCCTAGTTCTAGTTCTAACCCTAGTTCTAACCCTAACCCTAGTGGAAAAAAAAAATATATATATATTTTCTTTATTTTATTATTGTCCCTACCTATGGGGGTGATAAAGGGGGGGGTTTATTTATTTATTTTTTTATTTTGATCGCTGTGATAGAACCTACCACAGCGATCAAAATGTACTTTGCCGGCCGTCAGATTCGGCGGGCGCACTGCGCATGCGCCCGCCATTTTGGAAGATGGCGGCGCCCAAGGAGAAGACGGACCGACTTCGGGAGGCTCGGTAAGTATGAGGGGGTGGTGGTGGGGTGGATCGGAGCACAGGGGGGGGATCGGAGGACCGGGGGAGCGGACAGGAGCAGGGGGGAGCGGACAGGAGCACAGGAGAGCGGACAGGGGGACGGAGGGGGGTACCGGACAGAACGGAGGACTGGGGAGGAGATCAGGGGCGGTGGGGGGGGCCAGAACATGATTTCCAGCCATGGCAGATGCTATTGCAGCATCGGCCATGGCTGGATTGCAATATTTCACCATTTTCATAGGTGAAATATTGCAAATTGCTCTGATTGGCTGTTGCACTTTCAACAGCCAATCAGAGCGATCGTAGCCACGTGGGGGCAAAGCCACCCCCCCTGGGCTGAAGTACAACTCCCCCTCTCCCTGCAGATCGGGTAAAATAGGAGTTAACCCCTTCACCCGATCTGCAGGGACGCGATCATTCCATGACGCCACATAGGCGTCATGGGTCGGGAAGGGGTTAAAAAAAAAAAAAAAAAAAAAGATAAAACTCTCACCAAAACTCTCAGCCCGGGCAAGAAGGGCATTGGTCAAAGAGGCAGTACAGAGGCCAAAGGTAACCCTGAATGAGTTGCAGAGTGCTCAAACAGAGACTTGGGTATCTGTCCATACGACCACAATAAGCTGTACACTCCATAGAGGTGATCTTTATGGAAGAGTGGGCAAAAAAACCCATTACTTACACACAAAAATTGTAAGGCTCTTTTTCAGTTTGCTAAAAGACATGTGGGAGACAAATGTATGGAAGGTGCTGTGGTCAGATGAGACCATAATTGAACTTTTGGGCCACCAAGGTAAACGCTATGTCTGGCACCAAACCAACACAGCTCATCACCCCAAGGACACCATCCCCACAGTAAAATGTGGTGGCAGCATCATGCTGTGGGGATATGTTTAAGCAGCAGGGTTAGGGAAAATGGTCTGGGTCAAAGGGGAAGATGTATGGTGCGAAATACAGGGATATTCTTTAGCAAAACCTGTTTCAGTCTGACAGGGATTTGAGACTGAGACTAGGATGGAGGGTCACCTTCCAACAAGACAATGACTCAAAACATACTGCTAAAGCAACACTCGAGTTGTCTAAGGGGAAATGTGTAAATATTTTGGAATGGCCTAGTCAAAACCCAGACATAAATCCATGATTACCAGAAGAAAAATGAAAGCGCACTCACCGGTTTTGAACAATCAGGGCAGTTTATTCACATGTAATCATGCGATGCAGGGAGGGTTTGTGAATACAAAACGGATGACAGCTGTTTCGTGCTAGGTGAGCACTTCAACAGATCCATAAATCCAATTGAGAATCTGTGGTCAGACTTGAAGACTACTGTTCACCAGATGAAACCGTCTAACATGAAGAAGCTGGAGCAGTTGTGACTTGAGGAAGGACAAAACATGTGAAAAGATGGCAAGATGAGAAAAGCTGACTTATCGAAACCGATTTGCAGCTGTAATTTTTTGCGAAAGGAGGCTCTACAAAGTACTGACTACACGGGGGTGAATAGTTATGCACACTGAAGTTTTCAGTTCTGTCCTATTTGTTTGCTTCACAATAAAAAGAAAATCAAATGTTGGCAAACCCTCAAAAAAAACAAACCTGTGAAATTCCAGGTTATGAGGTAGCAAAACACGCAAAATGCAAAGGGAGTGAATACTTTGTGAAGCCACTGTACATGCCCATTAAAAGAAGAATGCGGTCATTTGGGTTGCAATATTCCATGATTTACCCAGCGAAGCAGAGTGATTGGGTTCCAGTATATGCTCATATGTAGTTTCCCTGGTAGACACAGAAATGCTTTTCTAACAGGGAAACTACACATGAGCATATACTGAGAAGAGCAGGGACACCCAGATCTGGATCAGGCACAAGCAAGTACTAACTGTGTATTCTGTAGACCTCTCTGAATGCCTCACATATCAGGAGACTGAGGACAATTGACCTGTTTAGTAATCCAGAAAGGAGTTTATAAATTGGCCCACATTCATACATGTCTATTTTCAGATACAAATAGCTATCTGTATTGCCTCTTTCTCATTCATTTTTCTCTTATCTGGTTTTAGAAACTGAAGGAGATAGTGTATCTACTTTTTTTTTATCCATTGACTCTTAATAATGGATGAGTGATAACATTATGGCCTGATACAGCAAAGCTTTTAATCCAGAAATTCTGCTGTGAAAAGGTTTGAAAAATCATCAAATCTTCGCTAAAAATGTTGCGATTTTTGCAGTTTTCACCCCAATTTCACCCTTCTCCTCCATAGTGGGCTGAACTGGTTTTGAGGAGCATGAATTAGATGACTGTTACCTTTTGATATTTAAAGAAAAAAAATTGTAGATGTTCTTTATGGTCTCCTTTTGGGACTTGAACATGCAATTAATGTTGCAGTATATAAGAAAAAAATTAGTCTTCTATGAAGTTCAGTCTTTGCAGGCCCCCTGGCTGTCATGATACCCTTCAGCACTCTCTGATCACATCATGGGAGGGGGGTTGCCAGCTGCAATGGGCACATAAAACTGCTTGCCTCCCCTAGACCATGTGCCTTGAATGATGGTGTCTGACAGTGATGGCAGCAATCGACGCTCAGAGCGCATCAGTTATAGTCAGATGCTGGCTGTATTACACAACCGGCATCTGCTAAGTATTGAACGGTTTCAGCTCCTGAACCCGCTCCATAGTTCCGAACCTGACATATATTTCTAAATCCTCTTCAAAAAACCTGGGATTAATAGTACTGGTTAGGGAATACGCCTAAGGGGTCCAATTATGGCCTATGTTAATATGTACGGTATATTAAAACCACAAAATATCAGTAGAGAATGGACCATGTTTTCTTTCAGTACACTTACATCCACCATATTGTGACAACTAGGTTTCTTCATTGGTAACTAGATTTGGTGCCTTTCCTCTGCTTATAGTAATTTTAAAGAAAAATTCTCTAATTCTATGGATAGGAGTTCATAACTTTATAGAGATAAATAGGGAATAATGGATTTAATTTTCAGTGAATTTAAAGAAACATGTTAAATGTATTGCATCGCATCCAAAATCTGCTAGGTCCTCCTGGAGCATGAAGCTGGCATACTTGGCTGAAAGACTGCAAATCTTGGGAGATATCTTGAGTTTTTAGGATTAGTTAAAATGATTTTATAATTACATTGCCATTCTCTAATGACTGCAGTTTAATTTAGTTCCGCTGCATCCCAATAGAACATCTGTGCAACCTTATGAGTAACTCTTCGGCAGTCAGTGCAGGTCTTCCATTAAAAAGGAATATAAAAGATTTGCAAAATACTGACAAATACTTTGAATAGAAAAACGAGCCTACTTGTTACTTTAAATGGCATCTGTACTTTACTGCAACAAACTCTGCTTAAATCAATAGTACAAGTGAGTACAAGTAACTATGCAATATATCTTATCTCATAAAATTAGAAATTTACTTAATTCTCCACTGAGACACTTTTTCCCCTCCCCCTTGCCTCCTGAACTCACTATCCACTTTGAAAAACAGCTCCTCTTCATCTTGCCCAAGACAAGGACTGCCAGTTGTCATGTCGGACGATGTTCAGACTAGGTCGTCCGACACACAGCGGTAATTCCGCTTGTGACCACAATTTGCTCATTGGCGTCTGCTAGATTTTGTCTAGCTGTTCCGGGGTTAATTTACCTGATCCTCGGATTGGAAGCTGGGCCATTCCCATGGCCTTTAAATAGTTCTCCTGTTCATTGGGCGTCGCCGATTATAGCTTCTCTCTTGTGCGTTATCTTGGTCTGGAGTGGAGAGCTGGTTTGGAGATTTGTTGCTGGTGGTGTATTTTCCTCTGTCTTATTTACTCCTTCCTATATTTGTATTTATTTTGCCCTGCACATTTATAGTGTATTCCTGAGTGACTGCGGCGTGGTGTATATTTTCCTTTATCCTTGTCTGTTCTATCTGTGGGTATTGGAATATTACCTCTTCACTGGGTGGAGGGCGGAGGTATCAGCCTAGGGTTATAACAGGAGTTAGGGTGAGGTTCGAGGCCTGGACATGCACACCATCAGTGTAAACTCCAGGTAGAGGGTCAGTCAGGATTTCCCTAGTCTGAGGGAAACTGCAGGGGCCCGGGTTTTTAGCTCTCGCTCACCTAGTCCCCCCGTGACATTATAATCGGCCCAACAACAAAAAAAACCAAAATAAAAAGGGGGTTTCTTTTTTTTTTTTTTTTTGTCTTGTCATGGATCCCATGACTTCCATAACCCGCCAGTTGGAGGCGCTGTCCCTACAGGTCACTGAGTTGAGGGGGGCAGTGCAGCAACAGGGACTAGCAGTAGCTAATGTGCAGGCTGGAGCGACAGGAAGAGTTGCTGAGCCTAAATTTCCTTTGCCTGAAAGATTTACTGGGGAACGCAGTAAATTTGTTTCTTTTCGTGAAGCTTGCAAGCTATATTTCCGCATGCGCCCAATCTCCTCGGGTAATGAGGCTCAGCAGGTGGGTCTGGTGTTGTCATTGTTAAGCGGGGATCCCCAAGCGTGGGCATTTTCTTTGCCATCTGATTCTGTTGCATTTGACTCTGTGGAGAGTTTTTTTTCTTCTTGGGACAGTCTACGATGAACCTGACAGAATGGCTCTAGCAGAATCTAAGATACGCACTATTCGCCAGGGGGAGCGAGTTGCAGAGGATTACTGTTCTGAATTTCGTCGCTGGGCGATCGATACACAATGGAATGATCCAGCATTGCAGAGTCAGTTTATACATGGGATTTCTGGAAGGGTTAAAAAAGCCCTTCTGATGTACGAGACTCCTGCGTCTCTAGATTCCGCCATGAGTCTGGTTGTCCGCATAGATCATCGTTTGCGTCAGGGGGAGCATGAGACGCCGCCTGTGGGAGAAGGTTTAGGTTCACGTGAGGTTGCTGCAGGTGAGCCCACGGAACCTATGCAAATCGCAGGGGTGTCACATGACAAGCGTCAAGCTCCTGAGCTCAGGAAGCAGGGAGCCTGTTTTTACTGTGGTAAAACTGGTCATTTTATTAACATCTGTCCTCTGCTGTCTAAGAAAAACGCAACGGCGGAAAACTGTTAGGCTCAGAGGGTGTGGAGGAGTCCAATCTGAGCTTATGTATATCCTCCATGGTGGTTTCTCAATGCATGCTCCCTGCTAAGGTTTTTATTGCTGGCAGTGAGCTGCCAATTACTGTTTTTGTGGATAGTGGTTCAGCCACAAATCTCATTGATGAGGAGTTTGCGCGCACAGCAGGTTTTAGGATTTAAAAACTGTCTCATCCTATCCGCGTGGTCACCATCAATGCTGCTCCTCTCTCTCAGGGGGAGATAACTGAATTTGTGGCTGAGGTGAAACTCCACATAGGAGTTCTACATTCCGAGCGGGTTACATGTAAGGCTTCTTTCACACTAGCGTCGGGCTCGGCCCGTCGCCGTGCGTCGGGCCGAGGTCCCCGACGCTAGAGTTGTCCCCGCTGCACAACGGGGGCAGCGGATGCATTTTTCCAGCGCATCCGCTGCCCCATTGTGAGGTGCGGGGAAGTGCGGGGACGTGGGGGCGGAGTTCCGGCGGAGTTCCGGCCGCGCATGCGCGGACGGAAAAAGCGGACCGTCGGGAGCAAAAAACGTTACATGTAGCGTTTTTTGCTCCCGACGGTCCGCCACTGCACGACGCATTCGTCTCACGACGGGTGCGACGTGTGGCAATCCGTCACAATGCGTCGCTTCATGTTAATCAATGGCGAAAAAACACATCCTGCAAACACTTTTGCAGGATGCGTTTTTTCGGCAAAACGATGCATTGTGACGGAATGCAGTTAACGCTAGTGTGAAAGTAGCCTAAGGTGCTCAGGAATCTTCCTGCTCAGGTGGTTTTGGGTTTTCCTTGGTTGTCTATGCACAACCCGGTAATTGACTGGAAAACTCAGGACATAGTTCGGTGGAGCGAGTTCTGCCAGGAGAATTGCCTGGCCACATGTGTGGCTGCGGTGATTTCAAGCGTTCCGGAGTCACTTCTGGATTTTGTGGATGTGTTCTCTGAGAAGGGTTGTTCAGAGTTGCCGCCACATCGTCTTTCTGACTGTTCTATCAGGTTTAAACCAGGGGCCAAATTGCCTAAAGCAAGGATGTTTAACATCTCCGGTCCGGAGAGACAAGCGTTAAAAGATTACATTGCTGAAAGCTTGAGCAAAGGGCACATCAGGCCGTCATCCTCGCCGGTGGCAGCAGGGTTCTTCTTCGTGAAGAAGAAAGATGGCGGATTACGCCCGTGTTTGGATTTCAGGGAGTTGAACCAGATTACGGTTCGTGATCCATACCCTATGCCTCTGATGCCAGATTTGTTCAACCAGGTGGCAGGTGCTAAGTGGTTTACCAAGCTTGACCTCAGGGGGGCGTACAACCTCATAAGAGTGTTGTGAATTCTGTTCTTGGGCTCCCTCCGGTGGTTATAAGTGGTAGCGCTGCTGTCTGTCCTTCACAGCAGTTATCAGGTGTGTCCACTCTGGACTGGGCAATTTAGTCTGGCCTCACCCTTTAGTCAGTGCCAGTTGTCCATTGTATTCTGGAGGATTCACATCCCTTCATGGTTTCTCCTGCTTCCTGGTCTTTTCACCAATATAACTTCTGCTTGTTTTGCAGCCCACATGTTGTGGGCCTCATTGTTCAGTGCATTTCATGTTTTTTCTTGTCCAGCTTAATCTGTGTAAGGATTTATGCAGTCAAGCTGGAATCTCTGGAGAGGCAGATATACCCTCCATATCTTTAGTTAGATGTGGAGTTTTTTTGTATTTTCTGTTGTGGATATTTCCTAGTATTTTAATACTGACCGCATAGTTCTCTGTCCTATCTTTCCTATTTAGCTAGATTGGCCTCCTTTGCTAAATCCTGTTTTCAGCCTGTGTATGTTTTTTCCTCTCCTCTCACAGTCAATATTTGTGGGGGGGCTGCCTATCCTTTGGGAATTTTCTCTGAGGCGAGATAGTTTTCCCTTTTCTATCTATAGGGTTAATTAGTCCTCCGGCTGTGTCGAGGTGTCTAGGATCAGTAGGTACATCCCACGGCTACTTCTAGTTGCGGTGTTAAGTTCAGGGTCCGCGGTCAGTATAGATACCACCTTCTCCAGAGTACGTCCAATGCTACTCCTGGGCCACCAGATCATAACAGTACAACTGGCCAACAATGAGTTAAAGGGAACCTGTCACCACGTTTTTGGAAGATGGGATAAAAATAGCGTTAAATAGGGGCAGAGGTGGGCATTACATTAGTGTGTGTGTTATGCGTTTATTACCCACCTAAGTTGCCGAAATAACTTTGCAAAGTCTCCGTTTTCGCCTGTCAATCAGGCTGGTCAGGTCACATGGGCGTGGTGTCTTCACCCAGATTTGGCGTAGTTTTCCGTTGGTGGCGTAGTGGTGTGCGCATGCCCAAAGTCCGGAATCCTCTTCCAGGGGATTTAAAATAGCGCGGTGTTCGTTATTGCATTGGTGATCGGTGGGCGCGGCCATCTTCCTTTGGCCGCGCGTGCGCAGAAGCGGCGCTCTGCTGGCCGCGGCTTCAGGAAAATGGCCGCGGGATGCCGCGCGTGCGCAGATGGATATCGCGGCGGCCATTTTCCTGAAGCCGCGGCCAGCAGAGCGCCGCTTCTGCGCACACGCGGCCAAAGGAAGATGGCCGCGCCCACCGATCACCAATGCAATAACGAACACCGCGCTATTTTAAATCCCCTGGAAGAGGATTCCGGACTTTGGGCATGCGCACACCACTACGCCACCAACGGAAAACTACGCCAAATCTGGGGGAAGACAACGCCCATGCGACCTGACCAGCCTGATTGACAGGCGAAAACGGAGACTTTGCAAAGTTATTTCGGCAACTTAGGTGGGTAATAAACGCATAACACACACACTAATGTAACGCCCACCTCTGCCCCTATTTAACGCTATTTTTATCCCATCTTCCAAAAACGTGGTGACAGGTTCCCTTTAACCGCATCTCAGAAGAAGGGAAAGAAAGTGCTGAGCCATTTTTTTTTCTGTACTCTGTTGTGTTTTTTTTTTTCCCTCTTTACCTCTGGGTGGTTCAGGATTTTGGCGCTGACATGGATGTTCAGGGACTTGCTTCTCGTGTGGATCAACTTGCTGCTAGAGTACAGGGTATTTCTGATTATATCGTTCAGACTCCAGCTTTGGAGCCTAGAATTCCAACTCCTGATCTGTTTTTTTGGGACAGGTCTAAATTTCTGAGCTTTAAAAATAACTGTAAACTGTTTTTTGCTCTGAAGCCCCGTTTGTCTGGTGATCCCATCCAGCAGGTTAAAATTGTCATATCTCTGTTGCGTGGCAACCCCCAGGATTGGGCATTTGCCCTGGAACCTGGGAATCCGGCGTTGTTTAATGTAGACGCCTTTTTTCAGGCGCTTGGGTTATTGTATGATGAACCTAACTCTGTAGAGCATGCTGAGAAAACCTTGTTGGCCCTGTGTCAGGGTCAAGAAGCGGCAGAATCATATTGCCAGAAATTTAGAAAATGGTCTGTGCTTACTAAGTGGAATGAGGATGCTTTGGCGGCAATTTTCAGAAAGGGTCTTTCTGAATCCGTTAAAGATGTTATGGTGGGGTTCCCCACGCCTGCTGGTTTGAGTGATTTTATGTCTCTGGCCATTCAAATTGATCGGCGCTTGCGTGAGCGCAGAGTTGTGCACACTATGGCGTTGTCTTCCGAGCGGAGTCCTGAGCCTATGCAATGTGATAGGATTGTGTCTAGAGCTGAACGACAAGGATTCAGACGTCAGAATGGGTTGTGTTTTTACTGTGGCGATTCTGCTCATGTTATTTCTGATTGCCCTAAGCGTGTCAAGAGAATCGCTAGTTCTGTTACCATCAGTACTGTACAACCTAAATTTCTGTTATCTGTGACCCTGATCTGCTCATTATCGTCATTTTCTGTCATGGCATTTGTGGATTCAGGCGCCGCTTTAAATTTAATGGACTTAGAATTTGCCAGACGTTGTGGGTTTCCCTTACAGCCTTTGCAGAGTCCTATCCCTTTGAGGGGCATTGATGCTACACCATTGGCTAAAAATAAACCTCAGTTTGGACACAGTTAACCATGTGCATGGCGCCAGCCCATCAGGAAGATTGTCGTTTTCTGGTGTTGCATAATCTGCATGATGTTATTGTGCTGGGGTTTCCATGGTTACAGGTGCATAATCCGGTGTTGGATTGGAAATCTATGTCTGTGACTAGTTGGGGTTGTCAGGGGGTTCATGATGACGTTTCTTTGATGTCAATTTCCTCCTCCCCCTCTTCTGAAGTTCCTGAGTTTTTGTCAGATTTCCAGGATGTTTTTGATGAGCCCAAGTCCAGTTCCCTTCCACCGCATAGGGACTGTGATTGTGCTATTGACTTGATTCCAGGCTGTAAGTTCCCTAAGGGCCGACTTTTCAACCTGTCTGTGCCAGAACATGCCGCCATGCGGAGTTATGTTAAGGAGTCTTTGGAGAAGGGGCATATTCGGCCATCTTCTTCTCCATTGGGAGCAGGTTTCTTTTTTGTTGCCAAGAAGGATGGCTCCTTGAGACCCTGTATTGATTATCGCCTCTTGAATAAGATCACGGTCAAATTCCAATACCCTTTGCCTTTGCTCTCTGATTTGTTTGCCAGGATTAAGGGTGCTAGTTGGTTTACTAAGATTGACCTTCGAGGGGCATATAATCTTGTTCGTATTAAGCAGGGCGACGAATGGAAAACTGCGTTCAATACGCCCGAGGGCCATTTTGAATATCTTGTGATGCCATTCGGACTCTCTAATGCTCCATCTGTGTTTCAGTCCTTCATGCATGATATATTTCGGAATTATCTTGATAAATTCATGATTGTATATTTGGATGATATTTAGATTTTTTCGGATGATTGGGAGTCTCATGTGAAACAAGTCAGGATGGTGTTTCAGATCCTTCGTGATAATGCCTTGTTTGTGAAGGGGTCTAAGTGCCTCTTTGGAGTACAGAAGGTTTCTTTTTTGGGCTTCATTTTTTCTCCCTCATCTATAGAAATGGATCCGGTTAAGGTTCAGGCCATTCATGATTGGATCCAGCCCACTTCTGTGAAGAGCATTCAGAAATTTTTGGGCTTTGCTAATTTTTATCGCCGTTTCATTGCCAACTTCTCCAGTGTGGTTAAACCCCTGACCGATTTGACGAAGAAAGGCGCTGATGTGACGAATTTGTCCTCTGCGGCCGTTTCTGCCTTTCAGGAGCTTAAGCGCCGATTTACTTCTGCCCCTGTGTTGCGTCAGCCGGATGTTTCTCTTCCTTTTCAGGTTGAGGTTGACGCTTCTGAGATTGGGGCAGGGGCCGTTTTGTCTCAGAGGAATTCTGATGGTTCCTTGATGAAACCGTGTGCCTTCTTCTCTCGAAAATTTTCGCCTGCGGAACGCAATTATGATGTCGGTAATCGAGTTGTTGGCTATGAAGTGGGCATTTGAGGAGTGGCGACATTGGCTTGAGGGGGCTGAACATCGTATTGTGGTCTTGACCGATCATAAGAATTTGATTTACCTCGAGTCTGCCAAACGGCTGAATCCTAGACAGGCCCGATGGTCCCTGTTTTTCTCCCGTTTTGATTTTGTTGTCTCGTATCTTCCGGGTTCTAAGAATGGTAAGGCTGATGCCCTCTCTAGGAGTTTTTTGCCTGATTCCCCTGGGGTCCTTGAGCCGGTCGGCATTCTGAAGGAGGGGGTGATTCTTTCTGCCATCTCCCCTGATTTACGACGGGTTCTTCAGGAATTTCAGGCTGATAAACCTGACCACTGTCCAGTGGGGAAACTGTTTGTTCCCGATAGATGGACTAGCAAAGTGATTTCTGGGGTTCACTGTTCTGTGTTGGCTGGCCATCCTGGGATTTTTGGTACCAGAGATTTGGTTAGTAGGTCATTTTGGTGGCCTTCTTTGTCACGGGATGTGCGCTCCTTTGTGCAGTCCTGTGGGACTTGTGCGCAGGCCAAACCTTGCTGCTCACGCGCCAGTGGGTTGCTTTTGCCTTTGCCGGTCCCTGAGAGGCCTTGGACGCATATTTCTATGGATTTTATTTCGGATCTTCCGGTTTCCCAGAGGATGTCTGTTATCTGGGTGGTTTGTGACCGGTTTTCTAAGATGGTTCATTTGGTACCTTTGCCTAAATTACCTTCCTCTTCTGAGTTGGTTCCGTTGTTTTTTCAGCATGTGGTTCGTTTGCATGGCATTCCGGAGAATATTGTGTCCGATAGAGGTTCCCAGTTTGTTTCCAGGCTTTGGCGGGCCTTTTGTGCTAAGCTGGGCATTGATTTGTCTTTTTCTTCCGCATTTCATCCTCAGACAAATGGCCAAACCGAGCGAACTAACCAGACTTTGGAAACTTATTTGAGATGCTTTGTGTCTGCCGATCAGAATGATTGGGTGGCTTTCTTGCCATTGGCCGAGTTTGCCCTTAATAATCGGGCTAGTTCTGCTACCTTGGTTTCACCTTTTTTTTGTAATTCTGGGTTTCATCCTCGTTTTTCTTCGGGAGGTTGAGCCTTCTGATTGTCCTGGGGTGGACTCTGTGGTTGACAGGTTGCAGCAAATTTGGGCTCATGTTGTGGACAATTTGGTCTTCTCTCAGGAGGAGGCTCAGCGTTTTGCTAACCGTCGGCGGCGTGTGGGTTCCCGGCTTCGGGTTGGGGATTTGGTCTGGTTGTCTTCCCGTCATGTTCCTATGAAGGTTTCTTCCCCTAAGTTCAAGCCTCGGTTTATTGGTCGTTATAGGATTTCTGAGATTATCAATCCAGTGTCTTTTCGTTTGGCCCTTCCAGCCTCTTTTTCCATCCACAATGTTTTTCATAGATCTTTGTTGCGGAAATATGTGGTACCCGTCGTTCCCTCTGTTGATCCTCCTGCCCCCGTGTTGATTGATGGGGAGTTGGAGTATGTTGTTGAGAAGATCTTGGATTCTCGTTTTTCAAGGCGGAGGCTTCAGTATCTTGTCAAGTGGAAGGGTTATGGCCAGGAGGATAATTCTTGGGTTGTTGCCTCTGATGTTCATGCTGCCTTCCATTTGGCTCGTCCTGATCGGCCTGGGGGCTCTGGTGAGGGTTCGGTGACCCCTCCTCAAGGGGGGGGGGTACTGTTGTGAATTCTGTTCTTGGGCTCCCTCCGGTGGTTATAAGTGGTAGCGCTGCTGTCTGTCCTTCACAGCAGTTATCAGGTGTGTCCACTCTGGACTGGGCTATTTAGTCTGGCCTCACCCTTTAGTCAGTGCCAGTTGTCCATTGTATTCTGGAGGATTCACATCCCTTCATGGTTTCTCCTGCTTCCTGGTCTTTTCACCAAGATAAGTTCTGCTTGTTTTGCAGCTCACATGTTGTGGGCCTCATTGTTCAGTGCATTTCATGTTTTTTCTTGTCCAGCTTAATCTGGGTAAGGATTTATGCAGTCAAGCTGGAATCTCTGGAGAGGCAGATACACCCTCCATATCTTTAGTTAGATGTGGAGTTTTTTTTGTATTTTCTGTGGTGGATATTTCCTAGTATTTTAATACTGACTGCATAGTTCTCTGTCCTATCTTTCCTATTTAGCTAGATTGGCCTCCTTTGCTAAATCCTGTTTTCAGCCTGTGTATGTTTTTTCCTCTCCTCTCACAGTCAATATTTGTGGGGGGGCTGCCTATCCTTTGGGAATTTTCTCTGAGGCGAGATAGTTTTCCCTTTTCTATCTATAGGGTTAATTAGTCCTCCGGCTGTGTCGAGGTGTCTAGGATCAGTAGGTACATCCCACGGCTACTTCTAGTTGCGGTGTTAAGTTCAGGGTCCGCTGTCAGTATAGATACCACCTTCTCCAGAGTACGTCCAATGCTACTCCTGGGCCACCAGATCATAACATAAGAGTCCGTCAAGGTGATGAGTGGAAGACGGCTTTTAATACCCCTGAGGGTCATTTTGAAAATTTGGTGATGCCGTTTGGGTTGACTAACGCACCTGCAGTGTTCCAACATTTCATCAATGATGTGTTCTCGCATGTGTTGGGGAAATTCGTTATCGTGTATCTAAATGACATTCTCATATATTCTTGCGACCGTGATGCTCATTTAGATCATGTCAGGCAGGTGTTACAGCTTCTCAGAGAGAATAAGCTGTATGCTAAACTTGAGAAATGTGTATTTTCTGTTCAAGAGTTGCCTTTCTTGGGTTATATTGTGCCTGCTTCTGGGTTTAAAATGGACGCCGCTAAGGTGCAGGCGGTGCTGCATTGGGAACGTCCTGATAACCTGAAAGCACTTCAGCGGTTCCTTGGGTTTTCTAATTACTATAGAAAATTTATCAAGGATTTTTCCATCATTGCTAAACCGCTAACTGACATGACTAAAAAGGGTACCAATTTCTCCGTTTGGCCTGAGGCTGCTGTGCGCGCATTTGAATTATTTAAGAACAGTTTTGTTTCAGCCCCCATTCTTGTGCAGCCAGACGTATCTAAACCCTTTGTTGTGGAAGTCGATGCGTCTGAGGTTGGTGTGGGGTCAGTACTATCTCAAGGCTCATCTTTGAGTGGTTTACATCCGTGCGCCTATTTCTCCAAGAAACTGTCGTCCGCCAAGCGTAACTACGATATCGGCAACAGGGAGTTGTTGGCAATTAAGTTGGCCTTTGAGGAATGGCGACACTTCTTGGAGGGGTCGGTACATCAGGTTACTGTTCTTACCGATCATAAGAATTTGCTGTATTTGGAGTCAGCCAAGCGTCTGTCCCCCAGGCAGGCTCGCTGGGCATTGTTTTTCACGCGGTTCAATTTTGTCGTCACTTACAGACCGGGGTCTAAAAACACTAAGGCGGATGCTCTGTCCAGGTGTTTTCCGGGGGGAGAACCTCGGGAGGATCCAGTACCCATCCTCCAAAAGGGTGTTGTGGTTTCGGCTCTCACTACCGAGGTTGAGGCTGAGATTGCCGAGGCTCAGGAGGAGGTACCATCTGAGCTTCCTGTCAACAAATCTTTTGTACCGCTTCATCTCCGCCTAAAGGTTTTGGCGGAGCATCATGATGCTGTCCTGGCTGGCCACCCAGGGGTTAGAGGTACCTTGGAGTTGGTGTCACGTCGGTTTTGGTGGCCCAAGATCTGACAGGACGTGGTCTCATACGTGTCAGCTTGTACCACGTGCGCTAGGGCTAAGACGCCTCGCTCCCGTCCTGTTGGCGCTCTACTTCCTCTTGAGGTACCTAGTAATCCTTGGACGGAAATCTCCATGGATTTCATCACTGATTTGCCCTCATCAGCTGGGAACACGGTCATCTTGGTGATTGTTGATCGGTTTTCTAAAATGTCGCACTTTGTGTCTTTGCCTTCGTTGCCTAACGCTAAGACTCTGGCTCAGGTGTTTGTGCAGGAGGTGGTCAGACTTCATGGGGTTCCATCTGACATCGTGTCTGATAGGGGGTCTCAGTTTGTGGCAACATTTTGGAGAGCATTTTGCGCACGTCTGGGGATCAAGTTGTCTCATTCTTCGGCGTTTCATCCTCAGTCAAATGGTCAGACTGAGCGTATGAACCAAAATTTGGAACAGTACTTGCGCTGTTTTGTCTCTGATAACCAGGAGGAGTGGTCTACCTTTCTTCCTTTGGCTGAGTTTGCCATCAATTATCACCACCAGGAGTCGTCTGGGGAGTCTCCGTTTTTTTGTGTTTACGGGCTACATCCTCAATTTTGTACTTTGAGTCAGAGGGGCTCTTCCGGCGTTCCGGAGGAGGACCAGTTGGGGACACAACTGTCATCAGTCTGGAGGAGAGTTAAGCAGCGCCTGTTGAGTGTGGGTGCTAGGTACAAGCGTGTGGCTGACAGTAGGCGTGTGCCAGGTCCGGACCTGAGTGTGGATGACTGGGTGTGGTTATCCACAAAAAACATAATACTCAGAATACCGTCCCTTAAATTGGGTCCATGGTTTATTGGTCCATTTAGGGTCACCTCCGTCATTAAGCCAGTAGCGTACCGATTGGAGCTCCCTACGGTGTATAAGATATACAACGTGTTCCACAGGTTTCTTCTAAAGAAGGTGGTGGGTTCTGTGGACGCAGCGCCTATGCCACCTCCAGTCTTGGTGGATGGTAATTTGGAGTTTGAAGTCTCCAAGGTAGTTGACTCTCGTGTAGTGCGTCGCACTTTACAGTACTTGGTACACTGGCGTGGTTATGGGCCTGAGGAGAGGTCCTGGGTACCAGCCTCGGACATTCATGCGGATCGGCTGGTCAGGTTTTTTCATAGTCGGCATCCAGACAAGCCGGGTCCTATAAGCCGTGAGGGCCCTGGGGTCCCTCGTAGAAGGCGGGGTACTGTCATGTCGGACGCTGTTCAGACTAGGTCGTCCGACAGACAGCGGTAATTCCGCTTTTGACCACTATTTGCTCATTGGCGTCTGCTAGATTTTGTCTAGCTGTTCCGGGGTTAACTTACCTGATCCTTGGATTGGAAGCTGGGCCATTCCCATGGCCTTTAGATAGTTCTCCTGTTCATTGGGCGTCGCCGATTATAGCTTCTCTCTTGTGCGTTATCTTGGTCTGGAGTGGAGAGCTGGTTTGGAGATTCGTTGCTGGTGGTGTATTTTCCTCTGTCTTATTTACTCCTTCCTATATTTGTATTTATTTTGCCCTGCACATTTATAGTGTATTCCTGAGAGACTGCGGCGTGGTGTATATTTTCCTTTATCCTTGTCTGTTCTATCTGTGGGTATTGGAATATTACCTCTTCACTGGGTGGAGTGCGGAGGTATCAGCCTAGGGTTATAACAGGAGTTAGGGTGAGGTTCGAGGCCTGGACATGCACACCATCAGTGTAAACTCCAGGTAGAGGGTCAGTCAGGATTTCCCTAGTCTGAGGGAAACTGCAGGGGCCCGGGTTTTTAGCTCTCGCTCACCTAGTCCCCCCGTGACACCAGTACAGTGAGGTGTCAGGTTACACCTCTTATTGAGTTCTATAGGGAGGGAAGGTGATAGAGCGAGTGAGAAAACGGACAGAGGGAGACAGCGCTATAGAGCTCTAATTTGGTTTCATCTGTTCATAGAAAATGTTTATGGAAGGCTTGTGACAAGAGTCTGTCTCTTTTTTTTTTTTTTTTACTTTCTTTAGCCCTTCCCCTAAGATCTCTATTTTGGTCAGTATGCGGAATTTGGTATCAAATTAAAACCATAACCCCAGATATCGCAAGAAGTTCTTTCAATGTTTTATGTACTTTTATTTCTATCATACTTTAGTAGGGTTCTCACACTTTTTTAATTTTCTTTCCACCATGTCCTGGAAGGTCTTGACTGATCCATGAGTTTTAAACTTCTCATTAACAATTTGTTTTGTTGAAGCCGTGATGAAAATGTCTTTTGTGATAGTGTTGTACCTTTTTAAATTGCTTGTGCTTGGTCATAAAAATATTTGTGGTGTGCTAAGACAACGCTCTTGTCTTTGCCATTGTGGGCAAGAAATAGGAATAAAACTGGCCTCTTAAGCATCAAGGCGTTTTTGGGTTCATTAAAGTGAAGCGAGCTCTGATAAAGTGGGCATAAGCGAGTCTAATTTGTCACAGCTTAGTCTGATTTTTGTTTTTGCTCCAATGTTAACAAAGGGGACAATTCATATATATCAAAACAGATTTATGAAACCTTTTTTTTATTTCAGCAGAAGTTTTACGTGGGATGCCAATAATGTTGACCACAACCTATCCCCCAGCATCTTGACTTTTTTTTGTAATATTCTCAATTATTGGCTAAAAATCATTACAGTTCCTCTGCCCATGTTTCAGAAGGATTACACAGGTTTGTGACTAAAAATCTGTTTGATTATTTTCATACATTTCCATGTATTTTGGTGTTTTAATAACGAGAAAATATTTTTAAAAATCCTAAACGTCAGGACTTGCCACAAACCTATAGGTTCTTCTCTAAACTCTGGTGTGAATCATCGGCAGGCAGCTTATTTTCTTTCTCCATTAACATCAATAGGAACTGCTTGATTGGCTGTTGGCAGTCAGGTAGTTAGTGACCTAATAAAAGGTCCTTATGCTTTCAAGAAACTTGCATTGGAATTTCATTCATTATCCATGTTTCCCCAAATTAGCTTTGTGGCTTTGCGGAAGTGTTTTAATTCGTCTGACCGTTTGTTTCATTTGTGTTGAAAATACTGTGCTGAAAAAGCTAAATATTACAGTCTTTGTAGGAGAAAACAAAAAAGTATACTTCACATACTTCAAAGATCAAGATAAAGTTTGGGCGCCTCATAAAGTGTGCAAACGGTGTGTTGAGGACCTCCGAAATTGGTTCAAGGGTAAGAAAAAAAACTTTCCTTTCCAAGATTCCTATGGTATGGCGAGAGCAAAAGAACCATAGTGACGACTGTTACTTTTGTTCATGTAATTTGGAAGGGTATAATTCCATATGGAAGCATTACATTTCATACCTCAATCTTCACTCAGCAATTCGTCCCATCCCCCATGGCACAGACATACCAGTACCCAAGGCCCCTGCTACCTTAGAAGAGATACCTAGCTCTGATAAAGGTGGAATCGTACCTGAACCAGATGATGAATCAAGTTCTGACTTTGAAGATGATACTACAAGACCAACATTTTTTTTCCTAGAAGGTGATGAAGGATTTAATAAGAGACTCGAATCTTCCCAAAAATGCTGAGTTACTCGGATCAAGGCTCAAAAGCAGGAATTTAATATTACCAGGAGTGTCTTTTTCATGGTTCAGACATCAAGAAAAGGAGTTCGTTCCTTACTTTGCCTGGGAAGACACGTTGGTTTATTACATTGATGTCAAAGGTTTGATGGGTCTATTCAAAATCCAATATGATTCAACGCAATTGCATCTTTTTATAGATTTTTCAAAACAGCGTTTTTTACACTTCCATCACTGTAGGTCATTCCGTACACTTGAAGGAAACCTACGAGAACTTGGGATTGGTTCTTCGTAAACTTAAATATGAAGACCATGGTTAGCAAGTGTGTGAGGGTTTGAAGGTGTTGTAAATGCTGCTCGGGCAACAAGCTGGGTATACCAAATACCCTCGTTTTCCGTATCTGTGGGACAGTCCAGACCGCCAAAATCACTGGACCAAGAAGAGTTGGCAGCCGAGGGTGCTCAGTTGGTGAAAAAAATGTCCTCCGAGAAACTTTGGTACCTCCCTATAAAGTTTTCCTACCACCTCTCCACATAAAATTGGGCTTGATGAAGCAATTCCTAAAAACACTTCCAAGAGATACAGTACAGTACAGTACAATACAATACAATACACTTTATTGATCCCAAGGAAAATGATGGGGAATGGTACAAAATTGAAGGAAGGTGTCTTCGTCGGACCAGACATTAGAAAGCTTTTAGCTGATAATGAGTTTGTCAATACCATGACAGATCCTCAAAAAAGAAGGGTGGATTGCATTTAAAGAGGTGATAGAGAAATTTTTAGGCAGTAAAAAAGATTCTGACTACAAAAAGATCATTGGACAAATGCTGAAAGCATTTCACGCTTTATTTTGTCTGAGTTTGAAAGTGCATTTCCTCCTTTCCCACCTTGACTACTTTCCTAAAAAATTTTGGAGCTGCGAGTGAAGAGCAAGGTGAACAATTCCATCAGGACATTAAAAAGATAGGAAGAAGATACCAGGGAAAATGGAGCATTACAGTGATGGCAGTCTACTTTTGGATGCTTCAGAGAGACATTCCAGATGCTGCTCACAAGCGTAAATGTGAGCTCATTTCAGTTCAAAAATGATTTTCATGAAAAACTTGTAATAAAACGTGATTTATAAGTTTATTTTCATTTATTTGGCGGTATTTCCTTATTTAACATGGCTACCTAAATTGTCAAGAAACGTAATGTCCTTTGACAAAAGGAGGTCATTTTCGGTTTCAGAGCATCAAAAAACATAAAGATTACGTGGAATAACCAAAACAGCTCTCGAAGTGTTACTTTTTGCAGACCTGTGTTATGTGAGTGTAGTTTGTGAGAGGCCTAGAGGTAGAATAGTTACAAGAGGTAGCGGTCTTCCCTGTCTGAGTGCAAAATAATTCCCTATAATGTGGTCGTCTGAAACAGTTGCACATTTCTCATGAGCAAGGCAAGGTGAGAAATGCTCCTGAAGATTTGTTTTTCTTTTTTCTTTTTCTTTTTTTTTTTCTTTTTTTTTTTTTTATATATATTCTGTTACATTTTAGGCTTTGCAGGCTTGAGTGTAAACCTTTAAAAGGAAACATCCATATTTTTTTTTTTTCTCACTAACAACCAGTGTACTGCCTATTTTGGTAGAATGGATGGGTAGATTGTTCAGAGCGTCAGGAACCAGGGGGTCTACATATGTACTGATTTTATTTTTTTTTTTGTTTGTTTGGATTGGCGCTGCTTCTAATTTTTATCTATCTCATTGTCTCTCTGTCTACCCCAGATAGATGTCAACTAAGCTTTTGAGTTCCCTTTTCCTTATGTATGACTTGACAGAAAATGAATAAACATTTGTGGTAATGTGTTAGGACTTCCTCTAAACACACAGTGGTTTTGATTTAATGTCTCCTTACTTCTTCTCCGTTCAAGGATTCCCAGGATGCAGAATTGTAATAGATTCACACAAAAAACCTCTTTTACGTTGCTTTGGAAAAGCGGTGCAGCTTTACATGGCAAAGGGCAATTAGACACAGTCAAATATTGTCCAGGTTAAAGACTATTTATTTTCCCACATCTGTCACAGTGTAATCTATTTTTTCCTTGCCTATTTAAACAATAATTCATTGTTATACTTCGACTGCTTTTTGATATTTAAGAATTAAATTTGCTTTGGTAATGAACTGGGAAGTTAATAATCATTTTGCATTGCAAAAAAAGGCAATTACAGGCTGTCAAGATGTTTAGTGTCGGAGTTCATCTGAGTACTGCAGATGTCTTAGAAGAACATTTGGTAGGTGAAAGGGTGAATTCTAATTAGAAATAAAAAAGGGGTCTTGCAACAGTCATTATAGAGTCATGAAGACAAAGAAGGCACCCACCCCTCCCCTGTCCATTTGTCAGTTGCATGGTGTAGTCACTTGTCATGAATGCAGCTTCTTTAAACCTGCAGTTTTGTCACCGGAAAGAACCTGCTTCCTCTGTGACATTTATGTGTAAAAGTGGAAAAAATCACATGAATTCTCCTCTCTGGTTTCTCATATGGATTTCTCTTTGGACACTGCATCACATTCTTGAACATACAATATCCAAACTTACAACCAAATGAAATGGAGAGTGTTTTTTTTTTTTTCTTAACTAGCTCTCCAACTCTGGAAGGGTGCCAGGTGACCCATTAACATCGGGCAGCTGCCATCAAGATCCAAGTCCTTTACGAATAGAACTTTTGACTGCCAATGTTTTAGGGTAGGTGCACACAATCCGTAAGCGCTGCGGGTTTGACGCTGCGTACTTGTGCAGCGTCCAGATGTTACAGCATAGTAGATGGGATTTCAAGAAGTCCCATGCCCACTATGTATCCAGAGACGCCTGCGGATCACCCACAGAGACAGACATGCAGCGCGTCTTTCCAGACTGCAGCATGTCTGTTTATTTTGCGGAGACGCGAGCCTTCGCAAGAGACATTTCACCCTAGAATGTATTGGACATGGTGAATCCACTCAGTTCAGTGATCACTGAGGATTCACCTGGTTCAATAGACGACAGCACTTTGGATGCAGCGAGCATGCACTGCGGCCAAGGTTATCACCTAAGCACAGGATGGATAACTACTAGTATATTTGGGGTCCGACTGCCGAGACTCTCACTGATGGGGACTCCTGGCACCTGTCTGAATGGAGAAGTGGTCGCACAAGTGTTTTGGTTCTCCATTCTATATCTATTGGACTGCGGGAGATAGTACATGACCACTGCTCCATTCCAAGAAGGCACATGCGACCATTAGTCTGGCAATCCAATCTGACATTCACCTATTCTGTGTAATACTGGAATACCCTTTTAAGTACGGTAATTAGGACTAATCTGCCATCTCAGACATATTCCCATTGACACGAGGGGTGTTGTTGACCTCTTTTTCTGTTCTCAAAATACCCCATTAAATATAACCATTCCATCTACCACTACAAGGGAGTGTTCCCTACATAAACTGTTGTTTTTGGCTTCATTTCTGATAGTAATCCAGATATGACTGTATGCAGATCATTCCCTTCAGCACCAGGTACAAAGTGACATATTGTAAGCCTGTAGGGAATGGAGTCAGTTCATTTCTTTACATGTGCTTCAGATTTTGTTTTGTTTTATCTTTTTGGCTATGATGGTTTATCGGAATGAAGAATACATACCCACACAGCATAGTTACTAAATGCGTAACTCCCCCCCCCCCCCCCCCCAACATTTTCTCAGTATAATTTCAAATTACAGCTATGGTATTTACAAGAAATGGAAGTTGGAAGTACATTTCTTAATCTTTGGACATACCATCTAGCCATAGAAGAGGACCCTTTGATTTGCCATATAAATGAGGCACAACACTCTTTCTACTTATTAAACCCCCTTACTGATGCTTCGTGGTTTCCTCCAGTGGATCTCTTAATTATATATTTGGAAAAAGAACTGAGCATAGCCATTTTTTTCTGAACACTGGCCATACATTTGTATCTAATAGATTATTTGTATTTTGAAGAAGTGGTTCGGTTGTACTTTCAGTGGTGGGGTGGGTAGCAGATTTAATACCTAGGCTAATTTGTATATATGTTTAAAAGGAATCTGTCACCAGGCTTTTAATACCTTCTCTGAAAGCAGTATGAAGTAAGGGGCAGAGACCCTGATTCCAGCGATGTATCCTTTACTGTGTTGCTTGCTGCAGTTTTGATAAAATCACTGCTGCAAATCTACAAGATCTTTGAATTCTGATCTCTTTAGAACCTCGCCCATATCAACTTTGTGTACACTGTGCATAGGCAGAAAGCTGCCAATCAGTGGTGGATGCAGGGTTATATAGAGTTCATGAGTATAGAGGACTACATGGCAGCAGGATTACTAGTTCTTTAGTGATAATCTCCTGCTCATAAAACAGTATTTTATCAAAACTACAGCAAGTAGCCTATATTATGCTGCTTACACATTAGTTCATAAAAACTTGGAGAGAGACTCCCTAAAAAGATCACAAAGGGATGCCCTTGCAGGTTATTCCAGGTGCCAGTAAGGTGGCACACTCTGCAATAGGCCATGGGGTGAAACCCCATTTTGTTACGGAGTGACACGCGTCACAGCATTTGTCTGTTGCATTCGCTTTATCACATTTCCATGTCTAACGTTCCAAAATGAAACTTCTTTTTGTACGAAAGCTGCAATTACAATAAAATCCTCTTTCTTTTTTTCCCTCCAGATGACCTCACTCAACATGTTCGGACAAAGCACGTAGAAGCTTCAACAGGAAAAACGCCACTGCTCCAACTTTGTGAATTTTGTGGCCAAGCTGTGAAGCATTACAAAAGCCACAAAATCTTTTGCAGGTACTGATTAGTAAGTGGAACATATGTAGAATTCTACACGCAGAGTTCTGAAGGTGCAGAACAGTGCTTTATTGCAGTAAGGGGTCTTTCAGTAGTCCATGTCCAGCTCTTTATAATCCTGGTAACCGAAAAGGGAGAAGAAGTCAATAATGTATTTCCCATTGTATTAATCTCCAGACATGCCATTCTTGGTCCCCTGACCCTCTTCTGTACACCAGTCATTGTTAAATTCTGGCTTAAGAGTTATCTGTTTATTTTTTTTTTCAAATGGATGCCTTTTTCTTCTAAGCAGCCATGGCGGTATGACTTTTGGCACCCCATCAAACAGTTGTTGAAGGGGCTACAGTTCTCCAACAAGCGCCGCACACGCCGTACTTTTAGTAGCACTTGTGCTTAGTTTTGCAGCTTTTTCCTATTTTACAGAAATAAATGTAAATGCATTGTGCCCAAGTTTATATTCTAATACTGCCGAGTTTAAGTGAATTGTAGTAATCGGCTTCTTCCTTTGTTCATCTGCTTTACAGTGGAGTGAAGAAATTTAAGTGTGACTTTTGTGTGCAGTCATTCCATCGGATATCCGAGCTAAAGCGGCACACTTGGACACATACCGGAGAACTTCCGTATCGCTGTAAAGTAAGTTGCCTAAGGTGCACATACACCTTAAATAACTATGTAGCCATCTCTATCAACTCCCCCATGTTCTACACACCCTTGTTAATGACATGACAACCCCTTAGCACCGCATGACAGGTGCGCCAGTGGGCAGGACGTATGATGCACTTCCTTACAGCACGTGTTTAAATACCGCTGTCAGTGATTGATACCAGTATGTAACGGTTTAGCAGACGCTGTTAAATTCCACTGACATCAGAATTTAACACATGCTGACAGGGGCACTCTCTCATCGGTGTGGGGTGCCGATGGGTTGTCATGACAGCTGGGTGGCAGCTGATGACCCTGTGCCTGTCACTACGATCCACTTGTGAACGCTGGCCTGTGGAGATCGTAATTTCTGTTATGTATAGCACAAGTGATCAGACGATCGAAGCCTCAAGTCCCCTAAGGGGACTAATAACAACGTTACCTTGCAGTTTTCTGTTGCACTTTTTTTTCCCTCACCTTATTCAAAAAGCCTTAAAGGAAATCTGTCACCTCATTTTGCCGCTATAAGCTATAGCCAACGCCATTATGGGTTTATCTACAGCATTCTGTAATGCTGTAGATAAGCCCCACGATGTAACCTGAAAGATATGAAAAACAAGTTAGATTATACTCCCCTAGGGGCGGTCCGGGTCGGGCGCCTCCCATCTTCATGTGATGACATTTTCTTCCTTGCTTCTGTCGCGGCTCCTGCGCAGGCGTACTGATTTGCCCTATTGAGGGCAGCGTAAAGTACTACAGTGCGCAGGCTCCGTGTATATATATGTGTGTGTGTGTGTGTATATATGTGCGTATATACAGTTAGGTCCATATATATTTGGACAGAGACAACATTTTTCTAATTTTAGTTACAGACATTACCACAATGAATTTTAAACAAAACAATTCAGATGCAGTTGAAGTTCAGACTTTCAGCTTTCATTTGAGGGTATCCACATTAAAATCGGATGAAGGGTTTAGGAGTTTCAGCTCCTTAACATGTGCCACCCTGTTTTTAAAGGGACCAAAAGTAATTGGACAATTGACTCCAAGGCTATTTCATGGGCAGGTGTGGGCAATCCCTTCGTTATGTCATTCTCAATTAAGCAGATAAAAGGCCTGGAGTTGATTTGAGGTGTGGTGCTTGCATTTGGAAGGTTTTGCTGTGAAGTAAACATGCGGTCAAAGGAGCTCTCCTTGCAGGTGAAACAAGCCATCCTTAAGCTGCGAAAACAGAAAAAACCCATCCGAGAAATTGCTACAATATTAGGAGTGGCAAAATCTACAGTTTGGTACATCCTGAGAAAGAAAGAAAGCACTGGTGAACTCAACAATGCAAAAAGACCTGAGCGCCCACGGAAGACAACAGTGGTGGATGATCGCAGAATAATCTCCATGGTGAAGAGAAACCCCTTCACAACAGCCAACCAAGTGACCAACACTCTCCAGGAGGTCGGCGTATCAATATCCAAATCTACCATAAAGAGAAGACTGCATGAAAGTAAATACAGAGGGTTCACTGCACGGTGCAAGTCACTCATAAGCATCAAGAATAAAAAGGCTAGACTGGACTTTGCTAAAAAACATCTAAAAAAGCCAGCACAGTTCTGGAAGAACATTCTTTGGACAGATGAAACCAAGATCAACCTCTACCAGAATGATGGAAAGAGAAAAGCATGGCAAAGGCGTGGTACAGCTCATGATCCAAAGCATACCACATCATCTGTAAAACACGGCGGAGGCAGTGTGATGGCTTGGGCATGCATGGCTGCCAGTGGCACTGGGTCACTAGTGTTTATTGATGATGTGACACAGGACAGAAGCAGCCGAATGAATTCTGAGGTTTTCAGAGCCGCCATACTGTGTGCTCAGATCCAGCCAAATGCAGCCAAACTGATTTGTTGTCGTTTCATACTACACATGGACAATGACCCAAAACATAAAGCCAAAGCAACCCAGGAGTCTATTAAAGCAAAGAAGTGGAATATTCTTGAATGGCCAAGTCAGTCACCTGATCTCAACCCAATTGAGCATGCATTTCACTTGTTAAAGACTAAACTTCAGACAGAAAGGCCCACAAACAAACAGCAACTGAAAACCACCGCAGTGAAGGCCTGGCAGAGCATCAAAAAGGAGGAAACAGCGTCTGGTGATGTCCATGAGTTCAAGACTTCAGGCAGTCAGTGCCAACAAAGGGTTTTCAACCAAGTACTAGAAATGAACATTTTATTTAAAATTATTGAATCTGTCCAATTACTTTTGGTCCCTTTAAAAACAGGGTGGCACATGTTAAGGAGTTGAAACTCCTAAACTCTTCATCCAATTTTAATGTGGATACCCTCAAATGAAAGCTGAAAGTCTGAACTTCAACTGCATCTGAATTGTTTTGTTTAAAATTCATTGTGGTAATGTCTATAACCAAAATAAGAAAAATGTTGTCTCTGTCCAAATATATATGGACCTAACTGTATGTGTGTGTGTGTGTGTGTGTGTGTATATAGCAGAGGCCACGTAACACAGACAGCCACGTAGTATCTAACACTGCCCGCGTAGTATCTAACACTGCCCACGTGGTATCTAACACTGCCTACGTAGTATCTAGCAGCCACGCAGTATATAACACAGCCCAAGTACTATATAGCAGTATGGGCACCATATCCCCGTTTAAAAAAAAAAAAAAAAAAATGGTTATATACTCGCCCTCCGGCGGTCCCCGGATCCAGGTTAGGCGTTTAGCGATGCTCCTCGTGACGCTCCGGTCCCAAGAATGCATTGCGTTCTCGCGAGATGATGACATAGCAGTCTCGCGAGAGCGATACGTCATCATCTCGTGAGACCTCAATGCATGGCCCGGAGTGTCGCGAGGAACAGGAAAGGCGCCGGAAGGTGAGAATAGCATGATTTTTTATTTTTTTTAATTATTTTTAACATTAGATCTTTTTACTATTGATGCTGCATAGGCAGCATCAATAGTAAAAAGTTTGTCACATAGGGTTAATAGCAGCATTAACAGACTGCGTTACACCGCGTTATGCCGCAGTGTAACGCAGTCGGTGTAACGGACTGCTACAACGCTATGTGGGTGGCTGACTGGGGGGGGGAGGGAGTATGGAGGGGGCACTGGAGTGCAGGGGAGTAGGGAGCGGCGATTTCGCGGCCGGACTGTGCCTGTCGCTGATAGGTCGCGGCCAGCTGGCCGCGACCAATCAGCGACTTGGGATTTCCGTGACAGACAGACAAAGACAGACAGACAGACCGAAAGACAGAAGTGACCCTTAGACAATTAAATAGTACAGTGTTCCCCCAACTCCGGTCCTCAAGAGCCACCAACAGGGCATGTTTTCAGGATTTCCTTAGTATTGCACAGCTGATTGAATGCTTGCCTTTCCAGGTGATGCAATTATCACCTGTGCAATACTAAGGAAATCCTTATATATATATATTCACAATATTCTATATTAGATTTGGGATAATCCAGTCCAGTGGCCATGTTGATAATCCATTGTCATTCTGCTGGGCCAGCAAATCAGAAGAGGCTACTGGAATGTTGGCTTTTAGAAGGAAGTTTGGAGGGCTCTGGACTACCAACATTGATCATCCCTACTGTACAATGGCTGCTGATCAGAGGCCTGCGGGTTTACTCCTGCCTGCTGGCATCCCTGACTGTTCTAATTTGTAGACCCGGTGTGAAGTCAATGGTGGTTATTAAAATTTGCTCACTAATCTGTTTGTTATTGCAGATTTGTGGGAAGGGATGCAGACATCCAAGTAACATGAAGAAGCACATTCGTACTGTGCACAAAGCAGATATGCGGGTGCAAATCAACAGAGAACATGCCTCTCCACGATTCTTCAAAAATAGGAGGCCAGCAGCTTTATTTTCACCACACGCTCTACCTCAGGGCCTGCCTTCCAGTGACTCCTTACCAGTTCCAGCATCGGCTGGGGATCACAGCATCCAGACAGACTCCTCGATATCTCCTGTCTCTCTTTCCTATATCTCCATCTTTACAGGTGAAGGGACTGCAGCCAATGATTTTACTCCGCGTGAACCACAGGACTCCCAGACAGCAGGTTGTCCGTAACCGCAACCTTAGCACTGTATTTGTCTTGGTGCTACAAAATAATTTATTTAAGGACATTTTGTTAAATCGAATAATTACAGGGCATTATACTATAATTTGTGTGGGGGGGGTTTCTATGGTAAAAGTGCAAGAATATTTGCATAGGATATTTTAAGATCTGCTGCTGGCAGCTCCCTCTGCAATTTGCCGACCAATGATGCCTGAGATGTGCTGGATATGAGACAAATCTAGAGATGCTGCAGGCCATGGTAGTAAGTTTAGGCTACACAGGCTTTTCACAGTAGCATGAGCAACATGCGACCTAGTGTTTTGTTGTAAAACTGCTCCTTAGGAGAAAATTTATTTTATTTCCATTTTTTCATCATTAACGTCTATAGATCCTCTGATTTCCATAATTCCACAACCTTTCCTTCTTCTTGTAATTTCAATGTTGAGTGCACTTGTCCAACATAATAATGATCCAAAACACACATTTGTTGCATTTCTGAAGAACAGGTTGAAAGTGATTCAGCTGCCAAGTGTCTCCTGACCTGAACCCAATCAAACACCTATGGAGAATTCCGAAGAGACAAGTTGACCATCACTCTCCATCCAGCATCCAAGGTCATTCTTGAAGAATGGAAAAAAAATAGATGTTGCAATATGTTGCCAACTTGTTAATTCCATGCTCAGAAGACTTGGAGATCATACAAAATACTATATGTAGTTTTTGATGTAGAGTGTATTCAGTTTTACTAAAATGAGTTGATGCAAAATTTAACACTTTGTAATGAAAATTATATTATTAGCTTTACGTTCATGGTATAGGTTACCAAAATGCTCTATGAAGCTCAAACTTGTCAAAATTTGTGAAATGTTTCTTATATTCAGTGAGATATCGATTAAAATCTTACTTTTCGAAAGCGGTGTATTTATTTATGCGGACCATTGTAAGCTCTTACAAAGTAAGTCTCCTGAGCAAACTCTGTACAGAAATGCAATAATCAGAGGCTGTATGCTCCGAACACAGAATTATAAAAATGTGATGGCTGAACTTTGGCTGTTCCAGGACTTCAGTAGTATTTTTAATTAAGCATTTTGCATAGTATTTGGGTTTGTTGGCTGTTTTTAACAAAAGACTCTAGCTTCAAGGTTTAAGTTAGCTTCAAGGTTTAAGTTAAGTGGGGGCCCCAAACATTTAGGTCACGTTTACATGAGCTGGTTTCAGGCCTTTAAACAAGCACGATTGACAATATTCAAGTCATTTGGCGCTTATTTACTGTGCTCTTTACAATGACTTATGAAGAATGATGGGCAGAACGATAGATCAATCTTTCCACATAAAGTATGCTATCAGTTAGCAGCAGCACATCTCCAGTTCACAGTGGGCAATATCCTGCGGAGAACAATGATTTTATTTGGCATAAACGATCTAATCACCTGATGAGTGAGCATCACTTTTCTTGTTGGATAATTGCCAACATGTTTACTCCTATGAAATCTGTGCTGCTGGTATTTAGAAATGTGGATGCTACACACACAAACGAAGTAACGCAAACACTGTATGTTAAACACGTATATGTATATACACACAGTGAACGTACAGATGTACACCCAGAGCACACACACATGTATACACATAGCACATACCGTTGTATGAAAGCATTTGCCCCTTTCTTGATTTCCTATCCTTTAGCATGTGTTTGTCACACTTAAATGTTTCAGATCACCAAATTTAAATATTAGACAAAGATAGCACAAGTAAACTGTAAAAATGAAAGTTTAACTGTAAAATGTTTAAAAAAGTTTTTAAATGAAGGTCTTTATTAATAGAAAAAGAAATCCAAATCTATAGGGCCATGTGTGAAAATGTGATAGCCATCCCCCCTCAATTTATGTTTTAACTGTGGTTTATCACATCTTTGGGAAGCTGAGTTCAAATTCCCTAGCCACACCCAGGATTGATTACTGCCACACCTGCTCTCAATCAAGAAATCACTTAAATAGGATCTGCCTGACAAAGTGAAGTAGACCAAAAGTACTCAAAAGCTAGACATCATGAAGCGATCCAAAGAAATTCTGGAACAAATGAGAAACAAAGTAATTGAGATATATCAGTCTGAAAAAGGTTATAAAGCTATTTCTAAAGCTTTGGGACTCTAGTGAACCATAGTGAGAGCCATGATCCACAAATGGCGAAAACATGGAGCAGTGGTGAACCTTCCTATGAGTGGCTGGCCGACCAAAATTACCCCATGAGCGCAGCGAAACTCATCCAAGAGGTCACAAAAGACCCCACAACAACATCCAAAGAACTGCAGGCCTCAGCTAAGGTCAATGTTCATGACTCCACCATAAGAAAGAAAATGGGCAAAAATGGTCTGCATGGCAGAATTCCAAAATGAAAACCACTGCTGAGCAATAAGAACATAAAGGTTCATCTCAGTTTTGCCAGAAAACATCTTGATGGTCCCCCAAGACTTTTGGGAGAATACTCTGGACTGACAAGACAAAAGTTGAACTTTTTGGAAGGTGTATGTTTCATTACATCTGACATAGAAATAACACAACAATTCAGAAAAGTAACATCACACCAACAGTATAATGTGGTGGTAGTGTGATGGTCTGGGTTTTTCTGCTTCAGAACCTGGAAGACTTGCTATGGTAAATGGAACCACACATTCTGTTGTCGACCAAAAAATCCTGAAGGAGAATGTCCGGCCATTTGTTCGTGACCTCAAGCGGAAGTGCAATAGACTCGTTGCCAGTTACCGCAAACGCTTGATTGCAGCCCAACCAGTTAATAGGTTTAAAAGGCAATCACTTTTTCACACAGGGCCCTGTCGGTTTGGATTTTTTTCCTTTTAATAATAAGGACCTACATTTCAAAACTGTATTTTGTGTTTACTTGTGTTATCTTTGTCTAATATTTAAATTTGTTTGGTGATCTGAAACATTTAAGCATAATAAATATGAAAAAGAATAGGAGATCAGGAAGGGGGCAAACACTTTCACACAACTATTTGTATGCATCAAAAACCAAAAGTGTGTATGTATACAGTACAGACCAAAAGTTTGGACACACCTTCTAATTTAAAGATTTTTTTCTGTATTTTCATGACTATGAAAATTGTAAATTCACACTGAAAAATCTTTATATGAGGTGTGTCCAAACTTTTTGTCTGTACTGTATATATCTACTCAAAAAAATAAAGGGAACACTTAAACAACAGAATATCACTCCAAGTAAATCAAACTTCTGTGAAATCAAACTGTCCACTTAGGAAGCAACACTGACAATCAATTTCACATGCTGTTGTACAAATGGAATAGACAGCAGATGGAAATTATTGGCAATTATCAAGACACACTCAATAAAGGAGTGGTTCTGCAGGTGGGGACCACAGACCACATCTCAGTACCAAGGCTTTCTGGCTGATGTTTTGGTCACTTTTGAATGTTGGTTGTGCTTTCACACTCGTGGTAGCATGAGACGGACTCTACAACCCACACAAGTGGCTCAGGTAGTGCAGCTCAACCAGGATGGCACATCAATGCGAGCTGTGGCAAGAAGGTTTCTGTGTCTGTCAGCTTAGTGTCCAGAGGCTGGAGGCGCTACCAGGAGACATGGAGGGGGCCGTAGGAGGGCAACAACCCAGCAGCAGGACCGCTACCTCAGCATTTGTGTAAGGAGGAACAGGAGGAGCACTGCCTGAGCCCTGCAAAATGACCTCCAGCAGGCCACAAATGTGAATGTGTCTGCACAAATGGTTAGAAACCGACTCCATGAGGATAGTCTGAGTACCTGACATCCACAGATGGGGGTTGTGCTCACAGCCCAACACCATTCAGGACGCTTGGCATTTGCCACAGAACACCAGGATTGGCAAATTCGCCACTGGCGCCCTGTGTTCTTCACAGATGAAAGCAGGTTCACACTGAGCACATGTGACAGAGTCTGGAGACACCGTGGAGAGCGATCTGCCTGCAACATCCTTCAGCATGACCGGTTTGGCAGTGGGTCAGTAATGGTGTGGGGTGGTATTTCTTTGGAGGGCCGCACAGCCCTCCATGTGCTCGCCAGAGGTAGCCTGACTGCCATTAGGTACCGAGATGAGATCCTCAGACCCCTTGTGAGACCATATGCTGGTGCGATTGGCCCTGGATTCTTCCTAATGCAGAACAATGCCAGACCTTATGTGGCTGGAGTGTGTCAGCAGTTCCTGCAAGATGAAGGCATTGAAGCTATGGACTGGCCCACCCGTTCCCCAGACCTGAATCCGATTGAACACATCTGGGACATCATGTCTCGCACCATCCACCAACGTCACGTTGCACCACAGACTGTCCAGGAGTTGGCGGATGCTTTAGTCCAGGTCTGGGAGGAGATCCCTCAGGAGACCATCTGCCGCCTCATCAGGAGCATGCCCAGGCATTGTAGGAAGGTCATACAGGCATGTGGAGGCCACACACACTACTGAGTATCATTTCCTTGTCTTGAGGCATTTCCACTGAAGTTGGATTAGCCTGTAACTTCATTTTTCTCCTCTGTGGGATATTAGTTGTGATTTACGTTTATAATTTTTAGTTTTTATTATTCTCAACACATTCCACTATGTAATGAATAAAGATTTACAACTGGAATATTTCATTCAGTGATATCTAGGATGTGGGGTTTTAGTGTTCCCTTTATTTTTTTGAGCAGTGTATATATAATGTGCTTCTCACTAAATTAGAATTTCAGTAAAAAGTTAATTTATTTCAGTTCTTCAATACAAAAATTGAATCTCTTATATTGTATTGTCACTACAAACAATCCTTATTCAAGTGTTTATTTCTGTTAATGTTGATTATTATGTCTTACAGCCAATGAAAACCCAAATGTCATCTCAGTAAATTAGAATACCATATTTTTCGAATTAAAAGACACACTTTTAGGCTGTGTGCACACGTTCAGGATTTTTTGCAGTTTTTTTTGCGTTTTTTCGCTATAAAACCGCAACAAAACCGCGAAAAAAACACCTACGTTAAGCATCCCATTATTAGAATGCAATCCGCAATTTGTGTGCACATGTTGCATTTTTTTCCGCGGCGGAATCGCATTCCGGAAAAAAACACAGCATGTTCATTCTTTGTGCAGAATCGCAGGGATTCCGCACACATAGGAATGCATTGATCCGCTTACTTTCCGCATGGGGCTATGTCCACAATGCAGGAAGTAAGCGGATCATGTGCAGTTGGTACTCAGGGTTGAGGAGAGGAGACTCTCCTCCAGGCCCTGGGAACCATATACCTGTAAATTAAAAATAATTAAAATAAAACATCATGATATTCTCGCCTTCCGGCGGCCCCGGCAGCCTTCCCGCTCTTCACGATGCTCCTGTTCCCAGGGATGCTTTGCGGCAATGACCTGTGATGACGTAGCGGTCTCACGTGATGCTATGTCATCTGGGGTCATTGCCGCGAGGCATTACTGGGAACAGGAGCACCGCGAGGAGCGGGAAGGTGAGAATATCACGATTTTTAATTTTTTAAATTATTTTTAACAGATCTTTTTACTATTGATGCTGCATAAGCAGCATCAATAGTAAAAAGTTAGTCACACTTGTCAAACACTATGTTTGACAAGTGTGACCAACCTGTCAGTCAGTTTTTCAAGCGATGCTACAGATCGGTTGGAAAACGCTAGCATTCTGCAAGCTCAATACGCTTGTAAAACGCTAGTGTTTAGCGGGAAAACGCATGCCAATTCCGCATGCGTTTTACCTGCGGCACAGTTGTGGAATTGCCGCGGAAATTTCCGTGGCAATTCCGGACATGTGCACATAGCCTTATGATCCCCAAAATTAGGGGGGGAAATGGGGGTTGGTCTTACAACACTGTTCTTACTGAGGCGTCAATGTGCAGGCCCAGAGCTGGGGGTGTTGTGGTGGTGGTGCGGCGATCCTGCGGTGTGCCATGGTGGTCCTGCGGTGGTGGTACGGTGGCAAGCGATGGCCCTGCGTTGGTGGCACGGTGGCGAGCGGTAGCCCTGTGGTGGTGGTGGTGGTGGTATGGCAGTGGCCGCCATTCTTCTTCCGAGGTCCGGCTTCTCACTCGGTGCAGATGGAGGAAAGCCGAGATCTCCATCCGCACCTGCCTGTACAAGATGTCTGTAGGAAAATGGCCGCAGCGCAGGCGCAGATGGAGCTCTTGGCCCGGCCTCGATGATGTCACCACTGGTCACTGATGCTGTGTTCCCAGCAGCTCATTCACCAATGTCTCTCAGCCTGGGCGGTCGCATCTTGGCACCGTCTAGGTTGAAAACTGTTTCTTCCCCAGACATGGATTACGGCGTGGGACAGAACGATGGACAAGTATGGTATATTGTTGTTTATTTATTTTAGTTTTATTACAGGAGAACGAGGGCTTGGGTGGAATAGGTATTAGGTGAGTATAACGGTGTTTGCTATTTTTAAATAAAAAAGTAAAACTGTTTAGTCTTATTTCCAATAAAAGACTTTATACTTGCTGTGTCTTTATTTACAATACAACTATATGATTAGTAATGGATAGGTGTCTTATAGACGCCTCTCCATTACTAATCCGTGGGCTTGATGTCACCTGACAATACAAAGGTGACATCAACCCCACAAATATGAACCCCACTTGCCACCGCTACAAGGCAAGTGGGAAGAGCCGGGCAAAGCGCCAGTATTGGCAGAATTGGGCTGCTGTTTTTAGGCTGTGGGGCCAATATCCATGGCCCCTTACCACCCTGAGAATACCAGCCCCCAGCTGTCTGCTTTAGCAAGGTTGGTTGTCAAAAATGGGGGGAACCCCTCTGTTCTTGTTAACTAGCCTTGCTGACAGCTGAAGGTTGTAGCCCCCAGCTGTATGTTTTGCCTGGCTGGTTAGCAAAAATACAGGGGAACCCACACTTTTTTTTCTTAAATTACCATTATGAGCCAAGATTTTCAGCCCATTTTTTTAAGCTGAAAGTATCCCTCTCGGCTTACACTTGAGTCATTGTCCCAGGGGGTCGGCAGGGGAGGGGGAGCAGCAGCTGTCATATCATACTCACCCCCTCCTGGCACGGTCTCTGCATGTCCTGCTTCTCAGATGGTCCCCGGCACCGGCAGATCTTCCTGTGTTCAGCGGTCACGTGGTACCGCTCATTAAAGTTCAGGTCAGAGGGTGCGATGACATGTTTAGTGTGTGCTCTCTGCCTGAACAGTCACAGCCAGAGGACCTGGAAGACACAGCGGCGGTGGAACGGGGACAGGTGAATATCGCAAGTGCCGGGGACCCACATAGCGCCCAGGGATGAGAGGGGAGTAGGTAATTTTATTTATTTTTTTAATCGCAGCAGCATATGGGGCATATTATTCCATGGAGCATCTAATGGGGCCATCAACCTTTATGGAGCATTATATATGGAGCATATTATTCTATGGAGCATCTTATGGGGCCATCATTAACCTTTATGCAGCATTATATACGGCATATTTTTTGTATGGAGCATCTTATGGGGCCCATCATGAACTGTATGGAGTATTATATGGGGCTCCTGATTCAATATGGATATTCAAAAACATTTAAGGCTAGTTTCACATTTGCGTTAGAATCCGCAGCGTTTAATCCACATCCGCAAGTGCTGGTAAAAACGCATATAAACGCATAAAAACACGGCATTTTTTAGACGCATGCGGGAATGCATGCGGTTTAAAAAACGCCACGTTTGCACGCTTTTCCATGCGTTTTTTTTGCGTTTGCGTTTTTGGTGCGCATGATGACAAATTTTACACGAGAAAAATCTAGATAACCAGACACCGCCAATGGGACTACAGAGGGCGTGTATTATGGGATATCTTTATATAGACCCTTGAACAGCTGAAATCTTCAGATTTTGCTCCTGTATCCTGTGTTTCTTGCCTGTGCATTTGCTTGGGAGAAAAAAAAAACAGAAATCGCGAAAGATGGAGAAGGAGACGTCGTAGGCATTTTTGGAGACACCCCATTATCAAACTACGT
Organism: Ranitomeya variabilis; assembly: GCF_051348905.1. Classification (NCBI taxonomy): domain Eukaryota; kingdom Metazoa; phylum Chordata; class Amphibia; order Anura; family Dendrobatidae; genus Ranitomeya; species Ranitomeya variabilis. The sequence continues at coordinate 481,452,866 of NC_135232.1, forward strand.
GAGAGCCGTGGAGCCTATCACACGCTGTATGGTGAGCTTAACCCCTTACTGACATCGGACGGGATAGTACGTCCGATGTCAGCTCCCCTGCTTTGATGCAGGGCTCCGGCGGTGAGCCCGCATCAAAGCCGGGACATGTCAGCTGTTTTGAACAGCTGACATGTGCCCGCAATAGCGGCGGGTGAAATCGCGATTCATCCGTCGCTATTAACTAGTTAAATGCCGCTGTCAAACGCAGACAGCGGCATTTAACTACCGCATCCGGCCGGGTGGTCGGAAATGACGGCATCGCCGACCCCCGTCACATGATCGGAGGTCGGCGATGCTTCTCCATTGTAACCATAGAGGTCCTTGAGACCTCTATGGTTACTGATCGCCAGTAGCTGTGAGTGCCACCCTGTGGTCGGCGCTCAGAGCACACCTGATTTTCTACTACATAGCAGCGAACAGCAGATCGCTGCTATGTAGCAGAGGCGATCGTGCTCTGCCTGCTTCTAGCCTCCCATGGAGGCTATTGAAGCATGGCAAAAGTAAAAAAAAAAAGTTAAAAAAAATGTGAAAAAAATAAAAAAAAACATAAAAGTTTAAATCACCCCCCTTTCGCCCCAATCCAAATAAATCAATAAAAAAAAATCAAATCTACACATATTTGGTATCGCCACGTTCAGAATCGCCCGATCTATCAATAAAAAAAAGCATTAACCTGATCGCTAAACGGCGTAACGAGAAAAAAAATCGAAACGCCAGAATTACTTTTTTTGGTCGCCACGACATTGCATTAAAATGCAATAACGGGCGATCAAAAGAACGTATCTGCACCAAATTGGAATCATTAAAAACGCCAGCTCGGCACGCAAAAAATAAGCCCTCAACCGACCCCAGATCATGAAAAATAGAGACGCTACGAGTATCGGAAAATGGCGCAATTTTTTTTTTTATTTTAGCAAAGTTTGGATTTTTTTTTCACCACTTAGGTAAAAAATAACCTAGTCATGTTAGGTGTCTATGAACTCGTAATGACCTGGAGAATCATAATGGCATTAGTGAACCTAGCAAAAAAGCCAAGCAAAAAACAAGTGTGGGATTGCACTTTTTTGCAATTTCACCGCACTTGGAATTTTTTTCCTGTTTTCTAGTACATGACATGGTAAAACCAATGATGTCGTTCAAAAGTACAACTCGTCCCGCAAAAAATAAGCCCTCACATGGCCAAATTGACGGAAAAATAAAAAAGTTATGGCTCTGGGAAGGAGGGGAGTGAAAAACGAACACGGAAAAACGAAAAATCCCACGGTCATGAAGGGGTTAATGCCAACCCGGACAAATTCCCGGAATATACAAGGATGTCGCAAGACTCGTTCCAGGATTTGCTTGCTTGTGTCCAAGGAGCCATACGGAGACAGGACACCCAGCTCCGTAGAGCAATTCCACCCGAGGAACGTCTGCTGGTCACATTAAGGTACATAAGAAATGTAAACCAATGCCAGTGCTAATTTTGGGTGTACTAAACATGTTTTTTTTGGGTTTGGTAATTTCCTTTCTGTCTTTAGCATAACCACACCTTAAATAGAACTGATTGTAATTTTTCTTTAATTCTTTTCTTCCAGATTTCTGGCAACCGAGAGAGTTTATCATCCCTCCATTTCCAATACCGGCTTGGAATATCCACCCTGTCGGGAATAGTTGCGGACACCTGCCGGGCTTTGTGGAATGTACTCCCGGGATGAGTTTATACCCCTACCCACCTTGGACATGTGGGTAAAATTCTGGAGTGTGTGTGATTTCCTCAACTGTTTAGGAGCGGTGGATGGAAAGCACATCCGCATTATCAAACCAGCCAGAACAGGATCGGAGTATTTCAACTATAAAAAATATTGTTCTGTTGTGCTCATGGCAATAGCTGATGCGAACTGTCGCTTCATCGCCGTGGACATTGGAGCTTTTGGCAGTGGCAACGATTTCTCAGACTTTCAAGAACTCGGATATGGGCCGCCGTGTGTCTGGCAAAAATTTTAATTTTCCACGGCCACAACCTCTCCCCAACACTCAAGGTCCACCGATGCCATTTGTTATGGTTGGGGATGAGGCCTTTCAGATGTGCGAAAACCTACTGAAGCCATATTCCAGTCGTGACTAGTGTTGAGCGATACCGTCCGATACTTGAAAGTATCGGTATCGGAAAGTATCGGCCGATACCGGCAAAGTATCGGATCTAATCCGATACCGATACCCGATACCAATACAAGTCAATGGGACTCATGTATCGGACGGTATTCCTGATGGTTCCCAGGGTCTGAAGGAGAGGAAACTCTCCTTCAGGCCCTGGGAACCATATTAATGTGTAAAATAAAGAATTAAAATAAAAAATATTGCTATACTCACCTCTCCGACGCAGCCTGCACCTTACCGAGGGAACCGGCAGCGTTGTTTGCTTAAAATTCGCGCTTTAACTTCCTTACGTGAAGTCCCGGCTTGTCATTGGTCGCGCACCGCCCATGTGGCCGCGACGCGACCAATCACAGCAAGCCGTGACGTAATTTCAGGTCCTTCAGGATTTTAAAATTACGTTCCGGCTTTGTGATTGGTCGCGTCGCGGTCACATGGGCGACGCGACCAATCACAAGCCGTGACGTCACGGGAGGCAGGACACGCGCGCATTTTAAAATGCGCGCGTGTCCAGCCTCCCGTGACGTCACGGCTTGTGATTGGTCGCGTCGCCCATGTGACCGCGACGCGACCAATCACAAAGCCGGAACGTAATTTTAAAATCCTGAAGGACCTGAAATTACGTCACGGCTTGCTGTGATTGGTCGCGTCGCGGCCACATGGGCGGCGCGCGACCAATCACAAGCCGGGACTTCACGTAAGGAAGTTAAAGCGCGAATTTTAAGCAAACAACGCTGCCGGTTCCCTCGGTGAGGTACAGGCTGCGTCGGAGAGGTGAGTATAGCAATATTTTTTATTTTAATTCTTTATTTTACACATTAATGTTGTTTCGATACCGATACCCGATACCACAAAAGTATCGGATCTCGGTATCGGAATTCCGATACAGCAAATATCGGCCGATACCCGATACTTGCGGTATCGGAATGCTCAACACTAGTCGTGACTTGAACCACACTAAAAGGATCTTTACCTACAGACTGACCAGGGCACGAAGAACTGTAGAGTGTACCTTTGGGATTCTAGTCTCAAAATGGCGCATTCTTGCATCAGCCATTAATCTAAAAATGGAGACAGTTGACGAGGTGGTCAAAGCCTGTGTGGTTCTGCACAATTACATTATGGCTAAGGAGCAGCCCAACATTGAACTGGATGAACCAGTTGCACACCCACTGCCCGATTACCAGCATCACCCACTGCGGTCAACAGCTGAAGTTGACCAATTTGCTGCCTTTTTTGATTCGGATATTGGACGTGTGTCATGGCAGGACAATGTTGTGTAAATGTCCTGTTGTTATTTTATCTGTACCAGTTATTTTCTTACATGTTACTAATGTTTCTCGTTAATAAACTTTTTTTTGTTGTCTTGACCGTGTCTCATATGTATTTCCTCTATAAACCGAGGTTGTCCTCACACTAGCAGTATTTGGACTGTATTTATTATCAGTATTTGTAATCCCAAACCAGGAGTGGGTGATGAAGGCTGAAGTGCTAGATACGCTAATATTATACTTTTCCTCTAATAGTTCCACTCCCTGTTTTGGCTTACAAATACCAATATAAAGTAGTGACCACATACTGCTAGTGTGACGGCAGCCATGTGGTTTTAGTGATAAGGTTGTTGACGTCATTGCGTCCTGATTCTGTTCTGCTATGCAGTGTCCATTGGACACAGACTGAAGAGACAATGGCTGTCATACAAAACAGATCTATACTCATCAAGTCAGGTGTCAGAAATAATGAATTCATGATGCACATACAACAGCCTCATGAATTCACTATTTCTGACACATGTGCAGGTGAGCATAGATATGCCGTGTATGACCGCCATCGTCCCTTGAGTTTGTGTGAAATAGATTATGTACACAGAAGAGAAAAAGGAGGCTATACACTGTGTTCCAAATTATTATGCACGAAGAGTTTAGGAGTGATAAGGTTAGAATTTTTTTGTTTGTCATTTAAACTCATTGATGGTGATGTGTGTCAGGGCTCTTTATATCACTGAAAGCAATTGCAGATATCTGTGCAAATTAGTTTGGCAGGTGTGTCCAAATAAAGGCAAGACTACTTAAGAAGGCTGTTCCACATTATTAAGCAGCCTACATTTTTTGCCAAAATTGGAAAGAAAAAGGATGTGTCGGCTGCTGAGAAGCAACAAATTGTGGAGTATTTAGGTCAAGGCATGACTACAATCAACATTGCCAAGACACTTCATCGTGATCATCGCACAATCAAGAAGTATGTAGCTGATTCCCAGCACACACGTGTGCGTGCTGATAAGGAAAAATTGAGGATTCTTTCCAACAGGCAATTGCATAAGGCTAAAAGAGCAGCTGCAAAAATGCCTTGTCATAGCAGCAGACAAGTTTTTGAAGCTGCTGGTGCCTCCAACGTCCCCAGAACAACAAGATGCAGGGTCCTTCAGAGGTTTGCAGCTGTGCATAAGCCATCTTGTCGACCACCTCTATCCACTGCACACAAGCAGAAACGGCTCCAGTAGGCCAAACAATACATGAAGACTGACTTCCAAGCGGTTTTGCTCGCCGATAAGTGCCGTGCAACGCTCGATGGTCCAGATGGATGGCTGGTTGATGGTCACCCCATGAAAACACGGCTAAGGCGCCAACAAGGAGGAGGTGGAGTAATGTTTTGGGCTGGAATCATGGGGAGAGAGATTGTCGGCCCCTTTATGATCCCTGAAGGGGTAAAGATGAACTCCATAATCTATGTGGAGTTTCTAAAACAACACTTCCTGCCATGGTTCAAGAGGAAGAACCGTGCTTTCTGCAGCAAGATCATTTTCATGCATGATAATGCACCGTCTCATGCTGCAAAAAACACATCTGCATTTCTGGCTGCTATGGGCATAAAAGAGGACAAACTTATGGCGTGGCCACCATCTTCCCCTGACCTCAACCCCATTGAGAACCTCTGGAGCATCATCAAAAGGAGTGTCTATGATGGCGGGAGGCAGTTCACATCTAAGCAACAGCTCTGGGAGGGTATTCTGTCCACATGCAAAACAATTGAAGCAGAAACCATCCAAAAACTGACAAATTCAATGGTCGAGAGAGTTCAGAAGCTTCTTTCGAACAAGGGGTCCTATGTGCAAATGTAACATCACCTACAATAAAGTTTTCACTTGAAAACTGTTTGATTTCATTTTGTAATAAGCTGATAATGCTTATAACTTCACAACTGACCATTTTTTTGTTCAAAATTTAAAAAAAGGTTAAAAACTCTGCTGTGCATAATAATTTGGAACATGCATATTGAGTGTTTATTTTTTTTAAAAGATACTGTTTTCATAGGCAGTTTGTTCCAAAACATTGCAATTATACTAGAATAGTAGATGACTGGAAAATAACAATGACTGCAATTCAGATAGGTAATTTAGAGAAAATATGAGGAAATATTATTTGCATAATAATTTGGAACACAGTGTACAATGCACTTCTCTACTCACCAGGTCAGGCGTCCCAACCTATGAGTTTTTGGACACCTGACCTGTAGAGTATAGTTTTGCATGGTATTGCCACCATTTTCTCTTCAGTCTGCAACACTAGTCACAGACAGAATGAACAGATTAAGGAGAAAATACAAGTATACATTTTTTGGTCCACCTCATAGCTCTATAATAAAGACACACAAAGTCTTGTACTTGCTAACTACTGGAGCTATGATGTGGCCAAAAAATAAAGTGTGTGGCGAAGTTTGTTATTTGGCGCACGGTGTGTGTTGCCGGCGGCGAAACACACAATAAACTAAACATAAGTGGGGCAAAAAAACTTGTATTTATTTTTTAACAACCAAAATATTTATTTAACTGCGCCTGCTTGGGGTAGAGTGATGTAAACGGGGGGTGTGAAGCACTGAGGCCTGGCTAACCGTCGACGACGCAGAGGTGGCAGGAGAAGGGGCAATGAAACTACAGGGGTCTGGTAGTTCGGGGATAGGGCTTGACACATGAGAGGCTTGAGACGCACTGGAAGGGTGAGACAAACCTGACATTACAGACACACTGGGAGGTGAAGGGGGAGGAATACTAAGAGTCCACTGTTTTTTTGTTTGTTTTTTTTCTGGGATTGCCAGGTTCTGGTAAGCCTCGGTGGGCTCATATGTCGTGGCATGGTCGTGGTGGGTGACCTGTCAGGGTCCGGCTGCACTGTTTCAGAGTCCATAGTGCTCGTAGAGTGTGCAGCCATGCCAGAGTCGATAGTGCTCATAGAGCGTGCAGCCATGCCAGAGTCCATAGTGCTCGTAGAGCGTGCAGCCATGCCAGAGTCCATAGTGCTCGTAGAGCGTAAGGCCATGCCAGAGTCCATAGTGCTCGTAGAACTTGCAGCCATGCCAGAGTTCATAGCGCTCGTAGAGCGTAAGGCCATGCCAGAGTCCATAGTGCTCGTAGAGCGTGCAGCCATGCCAGAGTCCATAGTGCTCATAGAGCGTGCATAGCAAATAGATCAATGGCTGCACTCAACTGTACTTAAGCAAGGAAATGTGCGATACATGAAATGTGAATAGCTTAATGGCTTGTGAATTCTATGAAAAGAAGAAGAAATGAAGAGAAGAAATGAATGGTGGCTTCAGCACCCAAAGCAGGGGACAGCGCTTACTGTAGCGCTGTCTCCTGCACGGTCCGTGTGGTACCCAGTCGACACACGGGCGGCACATGGCTGCCGCACATGTGCCACACTGATGTGCCACGTGAGCTCACGGACACACGGACACGGATAACTCCAGTACCGATTTTTCCGGTACCGGAATTATCTGGACGTGTGGGACAGGCCTTACATAGCAAATAGATCAATGGCTGCACTCAACTGTGCTTAAGCAAGGAAATGTGCGATACATGAAATGTGAATAGCTTAATGGCTAACCAACTTAATGGCCAACTTATGAGTTTTTGGACACCTGACCTGTAGAGTATAGTTTTGCATGGTATTGCCACCATTTTCTCTTCAGTCTGCAACACTAGTCACAGACAGAATGAACAGATTAAGGAGAAAATGCAAGTATACATTTTTTGGTCCACCTCATAGCTCTATACTAAAGACACACAAAGTCTTGTACTTGCTAACTACTGGAGCTATGATGTGGCCAAAAAATAAAGTGTGTGGCTAAGTTTGTTATTTGGCGCACGGTGTGTGTTGCCGGCGGCGAAAGACACAATAAACTAAACATAAGTGGGGCAAAAAAACTTGTATTTATTTTTTAACAACCAAAATATTTATTTAACTGCGCCTGCTTGGGGTAGAGTGATGTAAACGGGGGTGTGAAGCACTGAGGCCTGGCTAACCATGGACGACGCAGAGGTGGCAGGAGAAGGGGCAATGAAACTAGTAGGGTCTGGAAGTTCGGGGATAGGGCTTGACACATGAGAGGCTTGAGACGCACTGGAAGGGTGAGACAAACCTGACATTACAGACACACTGGGAGGTGAAGGGGGAGGAATACTAAGAGTCCGCTGGTTTTTTTTTTTCTGGGATTGCCGGGTTCTGGTAAGCCTTGGTGGGCTCATATGTCGTGGCATGGTCGTGGGGGGTGACCTGTCAGGGTCTGGCTGCACTGTGTCAGAGTCCATAGTGCTCGTAGAGCATGCAGCCATGCCAGAGTCCATAGTACTCGTAGAGTGTACAGCCATGCCAGAGTCCATAGTGCTCATAGAGCGTGCAGCCATGCCAGAGTCCATAGTGCTCGTAGAGCATGCAGCCATGCCAGAATCCATAGTGCTCGTAGAGCATGCAGCCATGCCAGAGTCCATAGTGCTCGTAGAGCGTGCATATCAAATAGATCAATGGCTGCACTCAAATGTACTTAAGCAAGGAAATGTGCGATACATGAAATGTGAATAGCTTAATGGCTTGTGAAATCTATGAAAAAACATATGAGATGCTTAGCAAAAGATTTGGCCAAAAAATGTGAGCCCGTCCACCAAACGTCAAGGTAATCTCAAATCAGATGGGTACCTGACCTGACTGCCTAGTGTGAACACTTACCTATGGCTAATAACATGGTAAAGCCTGCATTTATAGGAAGGTCAGAACCAACTGTGTTTGGATGTAATTAAAATCACAGCATGGTGAAGGGCGGGGCGTTCAAGTCAGAAAAAAAAGTACATAGTAAATATAGGTAAACTGACTGAACAGCAATCTAGTCTGAACTGGTGCATAACCAAAAAAGTCTTACATAGCAAATAGATCAATGGCTGCACTCAACTGTACTTAAGCAAGGAAATGTGCGATACATGAAATGTGAATAGCTTAATGGCTAAGATGTCCCAACTTATGAGTTTTTGGACACCTGACCTGTAGAGTATAGTTTTGCATGGTATTGCCACCATTTTCTCTTCAATCTGCAACACTAGTCACAGACAGAATGAACAGATTAAGGAGAAAATACAAGTATACATTTTTTGGTCCACCTCATAGCTCTATACTAAAGACACACAAAGTCTTGTACTTGCTAACTACTGGAGCTATGATGTGGCCAAAAAATAAAGTGTGTGGCGAAGTTTGTTATTTTGTGCACGGTGTGTGTTGCCGGCGGCGAAAGACACAAAAAACTAAACATAGGTGGGGCAAAAAAACTTGTATTTATTTTTTAACAACCAAAAATATTTATTTAACTACGCCTGCTTGGGGTAGAGTGATGTAAACGGGGGGTGTGAAGCACTGAGGCCTGGCTAACCGTGGACGATGCAGAGGTGGCAGGAGAAGGGGCAATGAAACTACTGGGGTCTGGTAGTTCGGGGATAGGGCTTGACACATGAGAGGCTTGCGACGCACTGGAAGGGTGAGACAAACCTGATATTACAGACACACTGGGAGGTGAAGGGGGAGGAATACTTAGAGTCCGCTGTTTTTTTTTTTTTCTGGGATTGCCGGGTTCTGGTAAGCCTCGGTGGGCTCATATGTCATGGCATGGTCGTGGGGGGTGACCTGTCAGGGTCCGGCTGCACTGTGTCAGAGTCCATAGTGCTCGTAGAGCGTGCAGCCATGCCAGAGTCCATAGTGCTCGTAGAGCGTGCAGCCATCCAAGAGTCCATAGTGCTCGTAGAGCGTGCAGCCATGCCAGAGTCCATAGTGCTGGTAGAGCGTGCAGCCATGCCAGAGTCCATAGTGCTCGTAGAGCGTGCAGCCATGCCAGAGTCCATAGTGCTCGTAGAGCGTGCAGCCATGCCAGAGTCCATAGTGCTCGTAGAGCGTGCAGCCATGCCAGAGTCCATAGTGCTTGTAGAGCGGAAGGCCATGCCAGGGTCCTGCTGCATCGTGGTGCTGGCTGTACAGAAGGCCATGCCAGGGTTCTGCTGCATTGTGGTGGTGGCGGTACGGAAGGCCATGCCAGGGTCCTGCTGCATCGTGGTGGTGGCAGTACGGAAGGCCATGCCAGGGTCCTGCTGCATCGTGGTGGTGGCAGTACGGAAGGCCATGCCTGGGTCCTGCTGCATCGTCGTGTCAGTGGAGGAGGTCCAAGCAGGAGGAGCGGTTGTCATGGTGGTGGTGGTGGGCTGTCCAACAGCACTCGGCATCGTGGTGGTGCTGTACTGGTGTCCGGCAGTGCTAGGAATAGAGGTGGCCGTGCAGTGGTATGCAGCAGAGGTCGGCATTGAGGTTAATCATGACAGTGAAGGCACAAGTGGATAAAGTGTTCCAACATGCCCTGCTCAATTTGGTTAAAAAAATGATGTGCTGGCCTCTGGAGGTCGGCTTTTACTTGGTCAAGGCTTTTGGTGACCTCCTGGATACATGTATTCATGTGGCTAAGTGAAATATCCATTCGGTCACCCAAAGCCTTGAGTCCTTTGTGAAAAACCGAGCTCAAGTGCAAAAACTCGGGCATGAGGGACCTGTCCGATGCCCTCTGCCGCTGCTGGGAGGAGCCCCAAAAAAAAGGGGCAGTGGCAGAGGACTGGGAAAGGGGAACATCTGATGGACCAGCTTCCTGGTCTCCAGTTAGTGTGGCAGGCCCACTTGCTGCAGCGCTGCTGGATGGCTGGGACGGGTCCGTGGCTGTCTGATGAAGGACCGCTCCAGGACCTGGGCCAACAGTGCTGCTCCATGTGCTGTAAAAAAAGGAAAAAGAAAATTAATACCAAAAAATAGCCAGATGCAAAATCCTGTGGAATAGAAATATACAGATTATGGCAATACAATACAACCTAATGCACGGGAGAAATACTTACGTTCTCTGGGCAAGGACCGGTCTTAAAAATGCCAGAACGCGATGGTATTTGTATTTTCTGATCCTTGCTCCTGAACCACTGGGAACACGGATCTCTTGACGCAGGTCCTTGTTGAAGCGGTCCTTCATCGAACGCCAACGTGTTTTGACTCTGGCCACTGTTGAAAAAACAAAACATAATGGTTTAGACAATGGACTTTTGGCCATGCTCACACAACTGTGTGTGATGAGAGAAACTCCTGAGAGTTTATCTCATCACACACAGTTGTGTGAGCACGGCCAAGGTCTCTGCTGCTTCACACTGCATTGCAATACTTACCAAAAGCATTTCGGACCCGATTCAGGGCGTTGTCCCAGCCATCCCACATCTCTTTGGCCACCTCATTCCATAGGCGCCGGATCGTCACGTTGTCCGAGTGCTGTGGAACCCGGGTGTCCCACAACGGGACTCGCTCCTGGACCAGGGAGATGAGGATATCGTTGTCAATGAGGTCCTCATCCCGTTCTGGAACCTAAAACATAAATGAAGACATTAAATGTTGTATACATTAACATAAGGAAAAGAAAAAAAACAAAGGCTGAGAAATGGCATGAATAAGGAAAGTCAAGAAAAAAAAGGAGTCTAGAAGAAAATTATAAAGAAAGAGGAAAGTAAAGAAAGGAAGATTCAAGAATACTAAAGTGAGGATACAGTAAACAGTCAGCCTTGTATACTTACACGCTGCTGCCTTGACACTCGACCGTGACCCCGCTGCTCCTGCCCAGCCTCTGCTGCAGTAGAAAAAGTGCTCTAAAAAAAGGAAAAAAAAATTGTCATGTGTAGATATGACAGTGAATACTTACCAATCTGAGGAGGTGACTACTCACTTCACTGACATGTTCTACTTCAGGAGGTCCATGACGTTGCTCCTCATCAGAAGAAGACATTCTGATGTATGCAGAAAGAAAGAAATGGCAGAAATTAGAACATGTAGAGACAGAAAATAGAAAATATTGGCATTGGATAGGATATACTCACATTGTTCAGTGTCTTGTTTTCCTCCAAGGATGTAGCCTGCGTCTCGTCTGCTTCAGTGTCTGCTGAGTAGTGACCTGCAAATTTCCACTCCCTCCCTTTATCACCTTGTATGTGGGGGGTGGCTTATCAGTGTCTAGACATGTTTTTCTCTTGTGGAACGCATGTGCAGCGCCCCAGAGCCCTGGTCGTTGCAGTGCTGTGGCTTCGCCGCTAAGGGGAGCCATGGTACGTTCGATGGCACCGAAGGAGTTCCTCCAATCAGGTATCACAGACACCAATATGTTTCACAGCTGGGCCTCCGGGGGGAGCTAAGGGTGCTATTCATTAGGCCACTCCCCACCATAGTGGGTAAACTGGGGGTCAGGCAGGAAGTTAGACAGAACGCTGACGGGATTGAACGGAGCAACACCCTGTGGCAGGGGGTGTTGTGAAGGGAGAGACTGTAGGGTCTCTGCCAGGGGTGGGATCCTGGCAGAGGCTTGGCATTGAAAGAACGTAACGGGTCCGCGCAGGCTCCTGGAAGCGGCGGGACTCAAGAAAGGACTAGAAGCGAGATAGATTGTGCTGAGTGAGAAACGAGATCAAGCAGAAGGAGAATACCAGCAGGGGTTTTGTTGAAAGAGGCAGCACCCTGCTGAGGCGCAATACCGGTGGCCGGAACGCCGAGGGAGTGGATTAGAATACAGCTTCAAGCCATACTCCAAACAGCGGCAGGACAGTCGGTCTCAGGCGGGCTGTCTACCACATATCACCTATGAAGTCTTGGGGGGCAATTGCGGGAGAGGGGCGACTCTAGGGTCCCGGAAGAACTCCAGGCCTACCTGACAAACAGGTGCCATTCCAACCTGAATACAGGGAAGGGGTGGATTACAGAGGAACATCAAATCGAGTTGTGAGGGAACTTAAGAAACAGACACAACCGTTGTGGGGTTACTTTCCGTGAGCACAGCAGGGAAGGACTACAACACATAGCGCTAGAAGGAAGGCACAGATCTCCACCGGAGAGGAGAACTCTGGAGGTGCCATTGGACCGGCCGGACTTGCGTAGCCTGGTGAACCGTGTTCTGGACTGAGGACTCAGAGATCTCCAGTAAAGAGGTAAAGAGACTGCAACCTGGTGTCCTCGTTATTTACCGCGACTTACACCCCACAACCGTACCGCTACATCGCTACCATTACTACCACCTATTACACCGGACGTCTCCCACTGACGGACAGGGCCACGGACCGGGTCTAGCCACCGTGACAACCCCGAGACTGAGAACTAGAGGCCCGGCTCCGGGTACCCCTCGGCCCTGCGGCGGTGTGGGGGCGCGCCGCAGACTTGGCGTCACGAACAGGATCTACTTAAGCCTGAAGAATCAGGTCATGTGTGCCTAGAGACTGTGATTTGTTGTGCTTGGACTGTACTTTATTGTAAGACTGTGCTGCGCCATTAGCCGCCAAAAGTTCCCGCCAAAAGGCGCCGCCATTGCTACACCCAAGGGGAAGGAGGGCGTGTTATGGGCGGAGACTCCCAGTGTGGCGCGAGAAATGGCTACCGCCCCCTGCACTTCTGGCTGCAGAGGAATGACCTGCCCCAAAGCAGAAGAGAAACACCCCTTGATATGCAACGGCGAGAGGCTGGTGACGGAGAAGCCCGACCTCAGAGAAATGGCGGAGTTAGGTGCATGCACTGCCAGCGACTATCAGGTGGCGATGATGAACGGCGAGTGCCTGAGCGAGGAAGAAGCGGTTCAGGCCTGCCTTTCTTCACCGGAGATGGATCGGAAGCCTGCGGATCCGACAGCGAAGCTACGTCCACCAATCCCGACCTCGGAGTTAGAGGAGGAGGAACCACAGCAAGCGGAGCGGAGTCCGAGCATCCCATTGGAGGAGCCCCGGTCCGGGCTGCAGCCGACTCCAGCGTCCTCGTTAACGGACCAGAGCGACACCGATGGAACCACATTAGGCGCAGGTATGGCCGACGTCCCTGCTCCCCTTCACGAGCCCGCTTCTATGACCCACCTCCATCTCAGTAGGGAGCGACTTATCTCGGCAGGGCTAATGGTGCTATCCCCCGATGATCTGGGGAGGATGGTGCCACCGCTGTCGACCGGAGTGGGGGAGCCCGTGGATGTGAGCTTAGATGGAGTAGTTCTTCGGTGGGACACCCCCTGGTTTAGAGCAGATGGATCCCGGGAGAACGGGTCCACCCTTGCGGTGCTTACATGGGAGCAATATAGACAGTGCTTGATTCTGCAGTGGAAAGGACGGAAAGGAGCTGAGTCGATGGGCCCATCGAAAGTACAACAACCCCCCTCGGCATGGGATGACAGAGACGCGGTAAGGCGGGGCACTGTGTTGGCCTACCATGTAAAAAGGGGGTGGGGCCTCATACACGAGCCGGGACTGGATACTGATGTTTTCGTTGCGCATTGTAACGTGAGGGCTCCCTGCTGTGGCCGAAGCGGAGAACCGTTACAGAAGGGGGATCCTGTGACCTACAGCCGCCACTTGAACCCACTTGGGTGGTATGCACGGAATGTTCGGCGGTGTATGTCTGGACCTGCGGCACCTGCAGCCCCAGACCTGGTCCCGGGGGCACCCGAACTTGTCACCATCGCAACGGTACGCCTAGTAGCAGCCCCGGAATTGGCCAGTCGGGTTCATCTGCATGTTCGAACCGCGGACGCTGGCGCTGCAGTGACCGGGGCCCCAGAACCCAAGCCACCAGAAGAAGAATAAACCTCGATACCATGAAAATGTAAATAGTTGCTACTTTATTGTTTTAACTGTTCCTGTTGCTGCTAAACCCGCCCAGGGTTAATGGATCCCTCTGTTGACCCGGGATCCCCTTTGGTTGTTTTCCTTTTCCTGAAGTTTATACAAGTTTTAAAGTTACACAAACTGCAGAAATCATGGACTGTGCATGATTCGAACTTTCTTTTGTAAATAGTTTGCACCTTCTTAAAGGTGCTCCCTACTGGTTTTAGCCAAAGACACTTTGCGAAGATATTTGCCCTATTGGTTTGAGCCAAAGACACTTTGTGAAGATACCTTTCCTACCGGTTCTAGTTAAAGACACTTTGCGAAGATACCATACCGGAACCTTTGCGTGGGCTGGTAGGCTGAGAAGACGAGCTACCTCAGAAAGACTTGGTCCCCTCTTAAAGGGGATGTGTGAAATTGAACTTGAGAAAGATACTGTTGCAGAACAGTAATGTGATAATGAAGCTTGAAAAAGAAATGTAACTGTTTTACATGCTAAGTTATATGTGTTGAATTTGTTGAAATGTGAAATCCAAATAATGTTTTGCAGAAAGAAAAGATGCAGAGAGCCCGTAGGGGTAGAGATAGAGATCTGCATAGCTGAAAGTAAGGAAGTAATGATGAAGGTGAGGATAGAAGGTCAACCCTGCGTCCCCATAGAAAGTTACTTTGTTACTAAGGACAGAAGGCGAACCCGTAGGGGTTAGAGAGTGAGTCCTTAAAGGAGCCGAGTAGAGCGGGCTCAGAGTTCTTTAAACGAAAGGAATGTTATGTCTATACTATGTATAGTAGCGAAAGGCAGTAGGCCCTGGCTGAACGGGGCGGTCCTGTAAAAGAAAGGAGAGGCAGTAGGTCTGGTGCCATAGGGACAGGCGGTCCTGCAGGTTCAAAGTAGGAGAATGTGAAGTTACCTTACCCTGTAATGTGATTATAGGAAGGCCTTTGGTAAACTAAGAGTGTATGTTTCTTAAAGGCAATGTTAATTTATTGTTCCAGAATTTGCACTAAGTAGAATACCCGGTTGGGTAACAGGAGTTATGCATAGCCTGTAATTTATAATGTTGACCATGTTTGTAACGTTAAAAGTGTCCTCACCTCCCATAAAGGGAAGCCTGTTCAAGTATACTTATCGTTTTGCACTCAACAAAATTGTATGTCTTTTTGCTAATCTGTATTGTTGTTTTTCTTCCCAGTCCCGGAGTACTGTGTTTAACCAGGGGGGAGTGCAGCGCCCCAGAGCCCTGGTCGTTGCAGTGCTGTGGCTTCGCCGCTAAGGGGAGCCATGGTACGTTCGATGGCACCGAAGGAGTTCCTCCAATCAGGTATCACAGACACCAATATGTTTCACAGCTGGGCCTCCGGGGGGAGCTAAGGGTGCTATTCATTAGGCCACTCCCCACCATAGTGGGTAAACTGGGGGTCAGGCAGGAAGTTAGACAGAACGCTGACGGGATTGAACGGAGCAACACCCTGTGGCAGGGGGTGTTGTGAAGGGAGAGACTGTAGGGTCTCTGCCAGGGGTGGGATCCTGGCAGAGGCTTGGCATTGAAAGAACGTAACGGGTCCGCGCAGGCTCCTGGAAGCGGCGGGACTCAAGAAAGGACTAGAAGCGAGATAGATTGTGCTGAGTGAGAAACGAGATCAAGCAGAAGGAGAATACCAGCAGGGGTTTTGTTGAAAGAGGCAGCACCCTGCTGAGGCGCAATACCGGTGGCCGGAACGCCGAGGGAGTGGATTAGAATACAGCTTCAAGCCATACTCCAAACAGCGGCAGGACAGTCGGTCTCAGGCGGGCTGTCTACCACATATCACCTATGAAGTCTTGGGGGGCAATTGCGGGAGAGGGGCGACTCTAGGGTCCCGGAAGAACTCCAGGCCTACCTGACAAACGGGTGCCATTCCAACCTGAATACAGGGAAGGGGTGGATTACAGAGGAACATCAAATCGAGTTGTGAGGGAACTTAAGAAACAGACACAACCGTTGTGGGGTTACTTTCCATGAGCACAGCAGGGAAGGACTACAACACATAGCGCTAGAAGGAAGGCACAGATCTCCACCGGAGAGGAGAACTCTGGAGGTGCCATTGGACCGGCCGGACTTGCGTAGCCTGGTGAACCGTGTTCTGGACTGAGGACTCAGAGATCTCCAGTAAAGAGGTAAAGAGACTGCAACCTGGTGTCCTCGTTATTTACCGCGACTTACACCCCACAACCGTACCGCTACATCGCTACCATTACTACCACCTATTACACCGGACGTCTCCCACTGACGGACAGGGCCACGGACCGGGTCTAGCCACCGTGACAACCCCGAGACTGAGAACTAGAGGCCCGGCTCCGGGTACCCCTCGGCCCTGCGGCGGTGTGGGGGCGCGCCGCACATGCGTTCACGAACGCAAGCAAACGCATGTGCTTGTGAACACATGCGTTCATATAGACAGCAATGCGTTTTTTTGGCGCATTCCTTACGCAATTGACCGCATACGTTTCCAGGTGGCAAATTGACGCCTCTAGAAATTACTACATGTTGCATTTCCGCGACAAGCCGCAGACGACAAAACGACGCATGCGTCGTCAAACGCGGCAAAACGCGAACGATCGCAAACGCATGCGTCCCTAATCTTAAATATAGGAATACACAACGCATGCGGATATTGCGGAAGAAACGCTGCAGACACAACCGCAAATGTGAAACCGGCCTAACCTACTGATGCCTCAATTAATTTTACTTTTATTGATATCTATTTTTATTTTTGAAATTTACCAGTAGCTGCTGCATTTCCCACCCTAGGCGTATACTTGAGTCAATAAGTTTTCCCAGTTTTTTGTGGCAAAATTAGGGGTCTCGGCTTATACTCGGGTCAGCTTATACTCAAGTATATACGGTATTTACAGTGTAGGAGCGGCTCCTGCTCTCACTGTTATTAGCGGCAGCAGGTGTCGGATGATGGTATTAGTAGTCCCATCAGCTGACACCAGTGACCGGAGGTAAACTTTATACCTCCGATAACAGCTGAGCATTCAAAAGACAGTGGCTTTCTGACCAGCGGGGATGATTTTACCGCTGATCAGAAGCAGTGTTTGCCGCACTGCCATGCACATGACAGCACGACAAACACCCGGTGTTCAGGCAGCCCAACCCAAACAGTAACATGGACTTCCTGGTGAAGTCCGTGTTCGGTATCCATGCCCGAACAGTTGGTGTTCGGTACGGATGCTGAACTTTAATGTTCGGGTTCGCCCATCTCTAGCAGTGACCCCTAAGTTGGGAAAATTGCTACAACAGATCCCAGGAGAACATCTGAACTCTCTGTCCAGAAAAGCGCAGTGCTGGGAACAACTAAGATCCTGCGCAGAACCCTCAAACTTCCAGGCCTCTGGTAGAGGACCCAAGAATGAGAAAGGACAAAAAAGACCACCCCCATTGAGGGGTGAGAAGGAAGTTCACTCATGGTTAGTAGTTGGGTGAAGCCATTTATTGTCAAACTACTGTTTTCTATTTTTAAATCATAATGACAACCCAAAACATCCAAATGACCCTGATCACAAGTTCGCATACCCCATTTCTTAATACCGTGTATTGCCTCCTCTAACATCAATGACAGCTTGAAGTCTTTTGTGCTATTTGTGGAGGAGGTTCTTTATTTTCTCAGATGGTAAAGCTGCCCACTCTCCTTGGCAAAAAGCCTCCAGTTCCTGTAAATTCCTGGGCTGTCAAGAGTTGCTCCTTTCATCATCAAGGTGTTCCTTTCATCATAGGCCTTGTTGACCTCTCTTCAAATGTAACGTTTATGGTTGTGGCCACAAAGTTCAGTTTTGGTCTCATCACTCCAAATTACCTTGTTTCAGAAGTTTTGAGGCTTGTCTCTGTGCTGTTTTGCGTATTGTAGGCGAGATACTTTGTGGCATTTGTACAGTAATGGCTTTCTTCTGGTGACTCGACCATGCAGCCCATTTTTCTTCAAGTGCCTCCTTATTGTGCATCTTGAAACAGCCACACTGCTAGTTTTCAGAGAGTCCTGTATTTCAGCTAATGTTATCTGTGGGTTTTTCTTTGCATCCCAAACAATTTTCCTGGCAGTTGTGGATGACATTTTTGTTGGTCTACCTGACTGTGGTATTGTTTTTACAGAGCACCTGATTTTCCATTTGTTAATCATAGCTTGAACACTTCTGACTGGCATTATCAATTCCTTGGATATCTTTTTGTATCCCTTTCCTGTTTTATACAGTTCAGCTACCTTTTTCCATAGATCCATTGACAATTCTTTTTCTTTCCCCATGACTCACAATCCAGAAACTTCAGTAGCTGGATGAAAGATGCGAGAGTCTGGATCCCAGAAACTCACTCAGAATTATATATACACACACTGATTACAAGCAAGCAGGTCACAGTTGAGGATATTACCATGTTATCAGGCCAAAATCACCAGGGTATGTTAACTTTTGATCAGGGACATCTGGATGTTTTGGGTTGTCATTATGATTTAAAAAGAGAAAACAGTAGTTTGACAATAAAGGGCTTCACCCAACTACTAACCATGAGTGGAGAAAAAGTTTTGGTGTTATCATTCATATTTTCTGAAAAAGGGCCAAGAAAGCAAAAATTCTGATATGTAAACTTTCGAGCACAACTATATACACACATACACATATATGCATTTTATTTAGAGCCATATAAAATATTTTATTAATCAAATAGTATCTCTCAAATGAGTTAACAACAGTAATACAAGTACATATATCACAGGATAAGTGAAGGAGGAAACAAATGATAGTGGCAGGAGCAAGCAGAGAACTTATCACATCACATCACAGGGGCTGCTACTGTAGGGTCCATAGTTTAAAAGCACTTATA
The DNA here is from genome assembly GCF_051348905.1 of Ranitomeya variabilis. Classification (NCBI taxonomy): domain Eukaryota; kingdom Metazoa; phylum Chordata; class Amphibia; order Anura; family Dendrobatidae; genus Ranitomeya; species Ranitomeya variabilis. Next base: position 481,471,844 of record NC_135232.1, read on the forward strand.
ACAGTTGCCCTAGTCTTCATAGCTAGATCAATAATTAATTAAGGTGCAACGGTGCAAACTACATCAACAATTAAAGTGCCACAGTACCAACCAGGCTAATCAGCTATTGCCATATGTAGCAGCTTACCCATCTAATCTGGATGTCTCTCCTCGCTCCACACGCCACCCCCTGACGCACATTTCGTGGTCTGCTTTTTCAAAAGGGGAAACCGATACACCTTTTAACGGCAGCTATTAATGGTCCTTGTAAAAGTGCCGCTAAGTGAATACCATACCAGTTCCCTGTATATGACAGCTGACACCTTGCAACATTGGCCCTGACCAATGTTAGAACCGAATGGAGCAGATTAACCCCTAAAATACCGCTGTCAATCGAGACAGGGGCCTCTAAGGGGTTTAAAGGCCCCTGTTCTGTCTTCATACACGTTGATAAGGTGTGTGATCCGACATACGGCATAAACCACTTCTGTCTCCCAAATAAGCAGACTGTTCTCTGTAGCCTAACTTGTTAATTGGTAAACATGAGCGCGGTAAAACTATAAGAATACAAAGGATTTGGGTAAGTATTGGGCAAATAACAGCACAACTGATACTTATAACTAGCAGGGAAAGCATACAGGATGATGCAACTTCTACATGTAACTACATACAGTAACTCACAGATAATAGATTTCCCAGGTACTAGTTGCTATACAGCAATCACATTCTGTAGAACACTATATTGCAAGAACAGGGATAACAATCTTACCGGATAAACTTAACCAGGGTGGCAAGTAAGTGAGGTAGTTCCAACACAGCAGATTAACACGAGTGTACAGGAAAATACACAGCGAGAAAATGGGGAATTTCCCTATCCCAGGATACCTTGGTGCAACCCAGAATGCAACACTCTGATTATTACTGAAAAACACAGGTAATAAATTTAACCACCACTGGGTGGTGCTATAACACAGCAAAAACCAAAACACTAATAGTAGTGAACTTTAATGCTTGAAACGAACCCCTGTCCTTCATTAGAAAGGGCAGAACACTCCCCGCTTGGCATCAACCACCTACAGGTTCTTTTGGCGAAAACAGTAAGACAAGTTCCGCTACTGGTCTGAGAAATAGTTTACTCTCCCCAGACTTGCCTACTTTGACCTTGACCTTACGCAACTTCCCATCTTTGCTTGGGAATACTTTAGTGATGAGGCCTAGTGACCACTGATTACGGTGAGACTGGCTGTCTTTCATGAGAACGACATCACCGGTTTTGATGTTTGGTTTGTCGGTCTGACACTTCTTCCTTGGTTGTAAGGTGGAGAGGTACTGCTTCCTCCATCTGTCCCAAAAGGTATTGGAGAGACTTTGGACTTGTCTCCATTGCCGTCTGTAAAGGTCCTTGTTGCTGAAATCTCCAGGTGGAGCGCTGAGGACGCTGGCTTTCTGAGTAAGCAACATGGCAGGAGTGAGAATGGTCGGATCTCCAGAGTCACTAGAAAGTGAAGTCAATGGTCTAGCATTAATGATGGCCGAAACTTCTGCCAAGAATGTGGTCAAACTTTCATGTGTGAGTCTTGCACTACCTGCTTGCAAGAAAATGGAGTCAAGGATTCTGCGTGCTATTCCTATCATCCTCTCCCAAGCACCTCCCATGTGAGAAGAGTGTGGAAGATTGAAAGTCCAGGTACATCCCTGCTCACTCAAGTATCTTTCCACACTGGTGGTGTCTAGGTTGGAAGGAATTTGAAGTTCTTTCACTGCTCCTACAAAGTTGGTACCTCTATTGGAGCGTATGTGCTTCACGGGGCCTCTGATGGCGATGAAACGTCGGAGTGCATTTATAAACCCTGAAGTGTCCATGGACTCAATTACTTCGATGTGGACTGCTCTGATGGACATACAGGTGAACATAACCGCCCAGCGTTTGGCGTTGGCCTGGACTCTTCTAGTGTTCCGTGCAACCACAGACCATGGCCCGAATACGTCCAGTCCGACGTTGGTAAAAGGAGGTTCTGTACTAAGTCTGTCCGATGGGAGATTGGCCATCTTCGGCTTTTGAGTCCCGCCACGGAGTTTGCGACAAATCACGCAATTGTAAATGAGTTTACTCATGCATCGCTTTGCTCCGACTATCCATAGTACAGCAGTTCGTAGATTTCCTTCGGTAAACAGTCGGCCCTGATGTTTCACCAAGACGTGGTGGTGTTGCACAAGCAGGGTCGTGACATGATGATGTCCAGGAATATTATAGGGTGTTTTTCCCCAAATTCCACTTCAGCTTCTTGAAGACGACCTCCAATTCTTAACAGCCCATCCTGGTCAATGATTGGATCAAACTTCTTCAAGACACTATCTCTAGAAACAGGTTGGCCTTTATTGAGGTTATCTAATTCTTTGGCATTACATTCACGTTGTATGGTGCAAATTATAACGTTCTTGGCATTTTTCATGTTTGGAACGATAAAGGCAAGCTTGCAGTGATGCCAACCCTTGCAAGGTTTCTGAATGGCGGGTGATGTTGACTTATAGGACCGGGCCACATGAATCAAACAAACGAGGGCACGAACAAGCGAGTTCCAAGTTGAGAACTTGTTGAAATGGTGGGATTTGAGGTGATTGTCTTTAGTCACCGTACGTAGAATGGATACCTGAGGGCGGATTTCCTCATCTGCCTCTGGATCTACCAGTTCAAAGATGTTTGACTCGTCCACGTATGGCGTCGAACGGTATAAGAATGTAGGGCCAGTAAACCAGGTTGTGTCCTTAAGGTGTCTTGCTTCAATGGATCTGGTTGCGCGGTCTGCAGGATTGTGGTACGTGGACACATAGTGCCACTGTTTAGGGTTGGTGGATCTCCTGATCCTTAGCACCCGATTGCTGACGTAGACATAAAAGCGATGAGTTTCATTGCAAATGTACACCAGCACTACCTTGCTGTCAGTGTAGAACTCGACTTCTTTGACTTCCAGGTCCATTTCTGTCGAGATAAGCTCAGCTAACTCTACTGCTAGCACAGCTGCACAGAGTTCCAGTCTGGGTACTGTGTGTTCACGGAGTGGGGCCAGTTTTGTCCGGCTCATAACAAGCCTTACGTGGCATTGTTCATTGATGTCGGTAGTTTTCAAATACACCACTGCTGCAATTGCTTTGGTTGAAGCATCGCAGAAGATACAAAGCCTTTGCATCTTGATTTCTGTTGATGGCACAGAAGCATATGGTCGTGCCACGTAGAGACTTGACAGGGCTTCTAAAGAGTTCTTCCATCTTACCCATAAGTCTCTTTTCTCGCTGGGAAGCGGATCATCCCAATCGGACGTCTCTTGGGTGAAGTCTCTCAACATCATCTTACCTTGGATAGTTACAGGGGTTACAAATCCCAAAGGATCGTACAAGCTGTTTACAAAGGACAGGACTCCTCTACGCGTGAAGGGTTTCTCTTCTTCGCTGATCTGGAAGGTGAATGCATCCTTTTTCAAATCCCAGAGTAAACCCAGGCTCCGCTGCATGGGAAGGGAGTCCGTGCTGAAATCCAAGTCTTTTAAATCGGTTGAGTAATCTTGAGAGGGAAAGGCTGCCATTAGTTTTTGGCTGTTGGAAGCAATCTTGTGCAACCTCAAATTGGATGAAGCGAGCATTTCTTGTGCCCTTTTCAGGAGACTGACTGCCGACTCATCTGTGGGTGTGGATTTCAGGCAGTCATCTACGTAGAAATCCTTTTCCACAAACGATCTTACATTCGATCCATACTTTGCTTCACCCTCTCTGGCTGAATGTCTAAGGCCATAGATAGCGACAGCAGGGGAAGGGCTGTTCCCGAAGATGTGCACCTTCATACGATATTCCACGATGTCCTTGTAGGGGTCATTATCGCGGTACCAGAAAAACCTCAAGTAGTTTCTGTGTTCTTCTTTAACAAGGAAGCAGTGAAACATCTGTTGTATGTCGGCCATAAATGCTACTGCATCTTTGCGGAAACAAAGAAGTACTCCCAGTAGTCTGTTGTTGAGGTCTGGACAAGACAGAAAGACATCGTTTAAAGAAACACCTTCGTATCTGGCACTTGAGTCAAATACCACTCTTATCTGACCTGGTTTCTTCGGATGATACACGCTGAAAATAGGTAAGTACCAACATTCCTCGGAATCTTGGAGTACAGGCGCAATTTCCGCGTGGCCGATCTGGAATATTCTCTCCATGAAGGCAAGGAAGTGTTCTCTTGTTTCTGGTGCCTTCTGCAGTTTGCGTGTAAGGGAGACAAATCGACTGTAGACAAGTTCTCTGTTGTTGGGTAAGCGTTGCCTCTGTGGTTTGAATGGTAAAGGTGCGACCCAACTCTTTGATTCATCTCTTACTATCTCTTGCTCCATGATGTCCAAGAACAGTCTGTCCTCTATGTACGTTGCTACCTGGTTGTCTTCTCTTGTCCTGTGGAAAACTGTGCACCCTATATGATCTTGCTCACCGTCGCATGCATGGTCTTCACAGGAAGGGTCAGCTAACGGACAAGGTGGAGGGGTGTTGTGTGGCAATTCTTTAATCAGGAAACTGCTCTCGCATGTCTGGAAGAGAGACGGGCGTCCATTCTCGAGGGTATTGGTGAGCATGCTGTTGACTGATGTCGGCCTGTGTGCTCCACCCAAACAGACGTCTCCCACAATGACCCATCCTAGGTCAAGTCTCTGAGCATATGGGGCGTTTTGTGGGCCGTTGATCTGTCCTCTAGCCTTGTGGACCCGTAGTATGTCTCTTCCGAGGAGTAAGACGATAGGAGCTCCTTGGTCAAGCTCCGGTATCAGGTGAGCTATACATTTCAAGTGGGTATGATGAGCTGCTACCTCTGGTGTAGGTATCTCCGACCTGTTGTCGGGAATTTGGTTGCACTCCAGTATTGATGGTAAGGATAAGCAGGTTTGACCGTCCATAGACTCTACTTTGAATCCGGTCGCTTTTCTCCCCGCCATCTCGACAGTACCTGCACATGTCTTCAAGGAGTACGGAGAGCCGGGACCGGCAATGTTGAAGGTGTTGAAGAGAAAGGACTTAGTTAGAGACCTGTTGCTCTGATCGTCCAAGATTGCATATACCTTGATTGCCTTATCCCGTTGGCTCGCTGGGAATACTCTGACAAGACAGATCTTCGAGCAGGATCTTCCTGCTACGAGTTCCTTGCAGATCTCTGTACACTGAGAAGTGACCACTAGGGTGTCCATGTCAGTGTCCATCTGTTTTTCGGCAGACTCTTCTACTCGCGGCGATACCCCTGAGCGTGGTCCAGGATGTAAGGCCGTGTTGTGCTCCACACTACTACATTCTGTGCATTTCACACTGGTTTCACAGTTCTTGGCGAAGTGTGAGGTCGACGCGCAGCATTTGAAGCATATCTTGTTTTCCTTTAGGAAACTCTTACGGTCTTCTAGAGACTTCTCCCTGAAGGCTCTACATTTTAGTAGAGGATGAGGTTTCTTGTGTAGGGGGCAGTGTTTGCTGAGATCTTGGGGTTTTTCCTCTTCTGGAGAGGACTTCCTTGCCCTGTAAGGAAAACCTGTAGAGGTAACATTAGTTTTGTGGACTGCCACTGGTGTTTTACTGGGTTTTACACCGGAGGCAGTGGTACATGACATAGTGAAATCAAAACTGGGGTCATTTCTAACTTTAGCTTGCTGAGCAACAAAGTCTACAAACACCCTGAAAGGAGGAAATAGTACCTTATGAGCCTGTTTGTAACGGGACCCGTGACTGACCCACTTTTCTTGTAAGTTGTAAGGGAGCTTTTGGACAATCGGGTTGACACCTCTGGCAGTGTCCAGGAATGCCAACCCTAGTAGGTCACCTTCTGCCTGAGCAGCATGTACCTCCATTAACAAGTCGCTCAGTTCCCTGAGCTTTTGATAACCCTTAGGCCATGTGCACACGTTCAGGATTGTTAGCGTTTTTTTCGCGTTTTTTTCGCTATAAAAACGTGATAAAAACGCGAAAAAAACGCTAACATATGCCTCCTATTATTTACAAGGTATTCCGCATTTTTTGTGCAAATGTTGCGATTTTTTCCGCGAAAAAATCGCATAGCGGAAAAAAAAGCAACATGTTCATTAAAAATGCGGAATTGCGGGGATTCCGCACACCTAGGGGTCCATTGATCTGCTTACTTCCCGCACGGGGCTGTGCCCACGATGCGGGAAGTAAGCAGATTATGTGCGGTTGGTACCCAGGGTGGAGGAGAGGAAACTCTCCTCCACGCACTGGGCACCATATAATTGGTAAAAAAATAAGAAATAAAATAAAAAACAGTCCTATACTCACCCTCGATGTCCGGCGCTGTGTTCCCGCCTCTGTGCTGCACGCTGGCTGGTTCCTGTAGCTGGTGTGCGCTGAAGGACCTCGCCGAATGACGTCACTGTCCTGTGATTGGTCGTGAGCGGTCATGTGACCGCTCACGTGACCGGACCGTGACGTCACGGAAGGTCCTGTGCGCACACGCCAGCTAGAGAAAGAGGAACGGACGCCGCTGAGGAGATGTCTGGGTGAGTATAAGCATTTTTTTATTTTTTTTATTATTTTTAACATTCTATCTTTTACTATAGATGCTGCATAAGCTGCATCTATAGTAAAAAGTTGGTCACACTTGTCAAACGCTATGTTTGACAAGTGTGACCAACCTGTCAGTCAGTTTTCCAAGCGATGCTACAGATCGCTTGGAAAACTTTAGCATTCTGCAAGCTAATTACGCTTGCAGAATGCTAAAAAAACGCGAAAAAAACGGAAAAAAAACGCAAAAAAAAAAATGCGGATTTCTTGCAGAAAATTTCAGGTTTTCTTCAGGAATTTTCTGCAAGAAATCCGCAACGTGTGCACATACCCTTATTTGCTATCTTGGGGAAATCATCAATTCTTTTATACAAAGCATTTTCTATAGCTTCTATTGACCCATAACATTCTTCGAGTCTCTCCCACACCATGCGAAGTCCTGTGTGTGGGTACTTTATGTTAATGTTCCTGATTCTTTTGGCGTGTTCAGCTGACTCACTGCCAAGCCACTTAACCAGTAGATCTAACTCTTCACTACTGGAAAGATGCAAGTCTCTGATGGCATTCTGGAAGGAGGCTCGCCATGCTCTGTAGCTTTCAGCTCGATCAGTGAACTTTACAAGTCTCTTGGTCACCAGCTCCCGGCGGGTAAAGAACCTTGCAAAGTTCATAGTGGCTGAGTCAGTGCCAACGTGAGCTGGTGTGCTGTTTCATGCGGTGTGTGTTGTGCATCCTCATACCTGGTAGGAGCTTCTGGCTTAGGAAAGTCTGTATAAAACCGTTCTGAAGCAAAGGGTGTCCCTGTCAGTCTGGGAGGAGGCCGTACCTTCTGTTCTGTAAGACGGTAGTGGTGGTCGACGTCGTTTCGCAGTATACCTTCCTGCTTCCAGTATGGTGTTTGGAGGAAGGATCTCTGGTAATCTGTATAGGCTGGTTGGTGTAACGGATCAGAGTTGTCTTCTATTCTGGGATGTTGGTGGACATATTCTGAGACGCGTTGAGCAGGGTCCTGACGATCAAGGTCTGGTCCATGTACGTCGCTGTCATGCTCAGATTCAGGAAACTCCACGGCTTCTAAGAACTCAGCTTTGGCTATTTTGGCTGCTGCTTCTTTTTCAGCGGAAAGCTTTTCTAAGGTCGCTTGCAGGCGGGCTCTTTCTGCTTCTTGCTCTGCTTGCAGGTGGGCTCTTTCTGCTTCTTGGCGGGCTCTTTCTGCTTCTTGCTCTGCTTGCGGGCAGGATCTTTCTGCTTCTTGGCAGGCTCTTTCTGCTTGTTGCTCTGCTTGCAGGCGGGCTCTTTCTGCTTGCAGGCGAGCGCTTTCTGCTTCTTGGTCTGCTTGTCTTAACTTTAACTGCATCTCTTGTGCAGTGAAGGAGGATCTTACTTTCGCCGCCTCAGCTTCTGCACGGGCGAGGGTGACAGACCTTTTTGAGGAAGACTTGGTAGAGCAGCTTGTTTGGGACCTCGTCCCGAGTGAAGATGCTCGACTTGCAGACATTTCGTGTCCGTTTGCAGGCTGTAGGACGTCTCAGAGCGGGTAGGAATGACTTCAGCATGGACTGAGACGTGTCGTGCTTGATGGGCTGTATGGCGGCCGCTGCGGTATCCGCAGGCAGTGCAGTGTGGTACAAGCGGCTGCGTAAGTGGTATTTGCTATCGCTGGCGTCTAGCCTCCTTTACTGTCATCAATTGTAATTGCGTGTGCCGATCATTGCCACGGTGCGCTGTTAGATCAAGCATAAGTATAGTCTAGCAGGCTGTCAGTTGTCAGTGCAGAACTGACAGGTCTCAGACACTGGAGTACATGAGACCAACGATCAAAGTAAAAAATCTTCATGTCCAATTGTGGGACTTAAGGTACCTTCACACGAAGCGACGCTGCAGCGATAGCGACAACGATGCCGATCGCTGCAGCGTCGCTGTTTGATCGCTGGGGAGCTGTCACACAGACTGCTCTCCAGCGACCAACGATGCCGAGGTCCCCGGGTAACCAGGGTAAACATCGGGTTGCTAAGCGCAGGGCCGCGCTTAGTAACCCGATGTTTACCCTGGTTACCAGCGTAAAAGTAAAAAAAACAAACAGTACATGCTCACCTGCGCGTCCCCCAGCGTCTGCTTCCTGACACTGACTGAGCTCCGGCCCTAACAGCACAGCGGTGACGTCACCGCTGTGCTTTCACTTTCACTTTAGGGCCGGCGCTCAGTCAGTGTCAGGAAGCAGACGCTGGGGGACGCGCAGGTGAGCATGTACTGTTTGTTTTTTTTACTTTTACGCTGGTAACCAGGGTAAACATCGGGTTACTAAGCGCGGCCCTGCGCTTGGTAACCCGATGTTTACCCTGGTTACCAGTGTAAAACATCGCTGGTATCGTTGCTTTTGCTTTCAAACACAACGATACACGGCGATCGGACGACCAAATAAAGTTCTGGACTTTATTCAGCGACCAGCGATATCACAGCAGGATCCTGATCGCTGCTGCGTGTCAAACTAAATGATATCGCTAGCGAGGACGCTGCAACGTCACGGATCGCTAGCTATATCGTTACAAAGTCGTTTTGTGTGAAGGTACCTTAAGTTAAAAGTAAAAAAAAAAAGATAAACAGAATGTGTAAAATAAAACCCTAAACAGACAAAAAAAACAAACAAAACTCGTTTCGACACTAAAAATGCAGTGGTTGCACTTAAACAAAAAAATTCACATATTTGGCATTTCCTCTCCCATAACTACCTGAACTATAAACTGTCACGTTATTCAATGCGTACAGCAAACATAAAAAATGCAAAAAATGTTTCTTTTTCATCATATTGACACAAAAAATAAATTGAAAGCAATCAAAAAGTGATATGTTAAAAAAATTGCATGAATAAAAATGTTGCCAGTCTCGCAAATAACTAGCCATAATATCACACATTTGGCAAAAAAGTAAAAAAAATATAAGCATAAAAACTATATAAATCTGATATGCTCTTATCACTTTTATTGCACAGTAAAACTCACAAAAAAAGAAATAACTGGCTGGTTTTTGTTCATTCTGTGTTTGGAAAATCAGAATAAAAAGCCAAGAAAAACGTTATGTGTCTCAAAATGATACCAAAAACATTTCCAACTCGTCGCTCAAAAATTATGCCCTTAGGCTAAGTTCCCATTACGTTTTAGTGTGAGCGCTAACGGACAGCGTTGCACGGCGAAATTAACGCTGTGCAACGCGTCCGTTAGCGCTCCCATTGCCGGCAATGTTAAAGCGCATTGCTAGCGCGTGTCATTTTCGGCACGCGCTAGCGATGTGCCGTTCTTTTGTAGCGCGCCTCAGACGCTGCTTGCAGCGTCCGCGGCGCGCCCGAGGTCCGTTCCCCGCTCTCGCAGATCGGGGATCTGCGCTAGCGGGGACGTTTAACGCGACCCCTTAAAAGACATTGCGTTAGCGCAATCCGCTAGCGCTTAGCGCTAAACGGATTGCCCTAACGCAATGGGAACCTAGCTGTAGTGTTTGACAAAACAAGGTCACAGCTCTAAGAAAAGGGATATAGAAAAGCTTTTTTTTTTTTTTTTTTTTTATAAAGAAACATGTTAACTGCGTGATAGCAGCAAAACCTAAAAAAAATATAAATCTGGTGTCACTGTAATCGCCATGACCTGAAGAATAAAGTTGTCTTATCACTTATCCTGCACAAATGTAAAAGTAATAATTATTATTGTACTGCTGTCTATTTCTTCATTCTGCCTTCCCAACATTAGAATAAGACTCTGTTCACATTTATCCTGTGCTTGACGCTGAGAGCTTACATTGGGGTTTCAATGTTAATCCCCAATAATGTGATTCAGCCGAAACCCCAAACGGAAACCATTCACTATGAGGCAGATGAAGACACTTTGGACTTCGTCTGGTGTCTGTTTTGGCAATGTCACATCGTTTTAGCTGCCTTTATAGAGCACAAGTGTGGAGGACAACAGTTCTGTGAATGCCTAAAAAGATGGATACGACCGGAACAGATGCCAGACTCTAAAGTGTCTACATCTGCCTCATGGTGGGTGGTTCCGTCAAGGGTTTCCTCTGAATCGCATTTTTGTTGGATTTAGACAGAAACTCCGATGTAAGTGCTCAGCGTAGAGCACAAGAATGTAATCCAGCCTTATACTGAAAGCGATCAAAAAATATATACCCATAAAACTCTCTCACTGAACGTATAGGGGTTCCCATGTTACTGGTGTAATAAAGACTCTGGAAAAGCAACACTTCTCCAACAACCCATGAAATATAATTCAATAAATTCTTCGCTCCCCAATCCAAAATACCCCCCTCATTCTGAGCCCCACTGTGCCTAAACTGCACTAAGTGACCTCATGTTTGGCATTAATGTAGCGGGGAGAGCCCAATTAACAAATTACAGGGTGCGCACCACTAAGAGCACAAGCTGGGTACAGTGTATGAGGGTGCTACAATATATTGGGACTCTATACTGTATGGACGCACAATGTATGGGCATTAAACTGGTGTATTTGCAATTCTCCAAAAATAAGCAAAGCATGGATGTTACAAAATAGATGAATTTACTGAGAGATGGAATTTCTACAATGAGGTCATTTTGGGTGTTTTCTTCTGTTCTGGCACCTCATGGGCTCAGCAGACATCATCCGCAGACTATTCTAGGCGGGGCTGCCACTAGGAATTTCGGGGCCCCATACTGGATAATTTTCGGGGCCCCCCTTGAGACTCCGCCCAGGCTACACCCCTCGTACCATCCACAGTCCCACTGCCATCTCTTGCAAAAACTCCACTTCTGCACCACATCCTCACCAATCGCACATTTACAGTTCCCATCACCACATACATGGCCAGCAGCTTTTGTTTTGGCCAAAAGATTTTTTAATCCATCACCAAGCCAAGGTAGACTCTTCTGGCCAGACTCTACTCTACTGTATCTTACTAAACATTTGTTAAAATATCTAATACAATTTAGGTATATTTTTATTTATTTTAAAATTTTTAAATGACCAATAATATCACAAACAAGGAAAAATACCGCCACACCATGATCAGACACCATATTACTACCACATAGTGACCTATAATACCACATACAAGAAACAAATACCATCACACCATGTCCAGATCACATATTACCACCGCATGGTGACCAATAATACCACATTCAAGGGACAACTACCACCACACTATGACCAGACCACATATTACCACCACAGTGACCAAATAATAGCACATACAAGGGACAAATACCGCCACACCTTGGCCGGACAACATAATACCACCGCATAGTGACTGAATACTGCAATACTGATCATTAAAAAAAAAAACAACACAATACTATCACCATAAGTGCCATTATGCACAGGAGATCTGTACTTAGTATGCAGTGTCTGTGTACAAGTAACACACTAACTGACCAGTGACGTCTCTTGGTGAAGTCCTTCAGCCTCGCTTTCCATCTTCATCCAGCACAGACCGCCTGCACTTCTTCCAGCCAGGGCTCATCTCTGCCAGAAACAACATAGTTATCTAGAGCTCCGCTTGCAGAACACATTGCTTAATTTTTTCCCGACTTCTATACTACACCAGGTGAAGAAAAAAAGGCGACCTAGTGTCGCTCTGCACAGTAGCAGGACCACCCCCCCATTTAAAACAGTATCCCCAAAAAATAAAATAAATACATACATCACTGCAGTAATAATATCCCTTAATTAGCCCCTATGGTAATAATATCCGCATCCTGGCCCCGTGTATCTCTTTTCCTGGCTCCAGCCATATGTTCTCCCATCCTGCCCTCATGAGTATCCATCCTGCCCCCATATGATCTCCCCATTCTGCCCCATCTGTCCCATGATCCTGACCCATCTGTCCCATTATCCTGCCACCCCATCTGTCTCCATCATATCCATCCTGCCCTGTGAGCCTGCACCATGATCCTGCCCCATCTGTCTCCAATCTGTCTCACATCCTGCCCCGTGTCTGACATTCTGCCCCGTGTCTCACATTCTGCCCCGTGTCTCACATTCTGCCCCGTGTCTCACATTCTGCCCCATGTCTCACATTCTGCCCCGTGTCTCACATTCTGCCCCCGTCTCACATCCTGCCCCCGTCTCACATCCTGCCCCATGTCACATTCTGCCCCCTGTGTCACAAATTCTGCCCCCCGTGTCACAAATTCTGCTCCGTGTCTCACATTCTGCCCCCGTGTCTCACATCCTGCCCCCCTGTCTCACATCCTGCCCCGTGTCTCACATCCTGCCCCCTGTCTCACATTCTACTCCCTGTGTCACAAATTCTGCCCGTGTCTCATAGCTTGCCCCCTGTCACAAATTCTGCCCGTGTCTCACATCCTGCCACCTGTCACACATTCTGCCCCCTGTGTAGATTCCATACCTGCCCCCTGTGTCTCACATTCTGCCCCGTGTCACACATTCTGTCCCCTGTGTTGTTTTCATTCCTGCCCCCAGTGTTGTTTTCATTCCTGCCCCCTGTTGTGTTTTCATTCCTGCCCCCTGTGGTGTTTCCATTCCTGCCCCCAGTGATTTCACTCCTGCCCCCCTGTGGTGTTTCAATTCCTGCCCCCAGTGTTTTCATTCCTGCCCCCTGTGGTGTTTCCATTCCTGCCCCCTGTGGTGTTTTCATTCCTGCCCCCAGTGTTTTAATTCCTGCCCCTTGTGGTGTTTCCATTCCTGCCCCCAGTGTTTTCATTCATGCCCCCTTGATTTCATTCCTGCCCCCAGTGTTTCCATTCCTGCCCCCAGTGTTTTCATTCATGCCCCCTTGATTTCATTCCTGCCCCCAGTGTTTCCATTCCTGCCCCCAGTGTTTCCATTCCTGCCCCCAGTGTTTCCATTCCTGCCCCCAGTGTTTTCATTCCAGCCCCCTGTGGTGTTTCCATTCCTGCCCCCAGTGTTTTCATTCCTGCCCCCAGTGTTTCCATTCCTGCCCCCAGTGTTTCCATTCCTGCCCCCAGTGTTTTCATTCCTTCCCCCAGTGTTTCATTCCTGCCCCCTGTGGAGTTTCCATTCCTTCCCCCAGTGTTTCCATTCCTGCCTCCTGTGGTGTTTTCATTCCTGCCCCAGTGTTTTCATTCCTTCCCCCAGTGTTTCCATTCCTGCCCCCTGTGGTGTTTCCATTCCTGCCCCCAGTGTTTTCATTCCTGCCCCCAGTGTTTTCATTCCTGCCCCCTGTGGTGTTTCCATTCCTGCCCCCAGTGTTTCCATTCCTGCCCCCCAGTGTTTTCATTCCTGCCCTCTTGATTTCATTCCTGCCCCCAGTGTTTCCATTCCTGCCCCCAGTTTTTCCATTCCTGCCCCCAGTGTTTCCATTCCTGCCTCCAGTGTTTTCATTCCTGCCCCCAGTGTTTTCATTTCTGCCCCCTGTGGAGTTTCCATTCCTGTCCCAGTGCTTCCATTCCTGCCCCCAGTGTTTCCTTTCCTGCCCCCAGTGTTTTCATTCCTGCCCCCTTGATTTCATTCCTGCGCCCAGTGTTTTCATTCCTGCCCCCAGTGTTTCCATTCCTGCCCCCAGTGTTTCCATTCCTGCCCCCTGTGGTGTTTCCATTCCTGCCCCCAGTGTTTCCATTCCTGCCCCCTGTGGTGTTTCCATTCCTGCCCCTTGTGGTGTTTCCATTCCTGCCCCCAGTGTTTTCATTCCTGCCCCCTGATCTCATTCCTGCCCCCTGTGTTTTTCATTCCTGCCCCCCTGCATATATCAACCCAGGCCATGGGATAGTTCTTGATGTCCCCATGAATTCACCTCACCCCCACCCTCTTCCCAAGGACTAGCACATGTGTTAGTGTGGTCATTATCAGGGTAACCAAACTCCCTGAGTCTAAGAGTCCAATCACTGTCATGCCATTTACCAATATCTGGAACAGCTGAGGTCGCTCCTCAGGGTGTGTCATGGCATTGTGCGTGGGATATACAAATAGTGACCAGTGCCAGCCTATGGTGCAGCTAATTTGCCCTGAGTATGTAGGATATGGGCTGCTATATGTCCCAGGTTATGACATCTCCAACAGACAATGGCATAAGACTGAATTCTCAGAAGAATCTCTGAAGCTTTTTGGGACTTTGAGGGTGTTCCCCTTTGGGTACTCCTTTCAGTTGACCTTAAACTCCCTTGACTGCTCAGGTAGTTATTCAAAGCCAGTTATTTCTCCATAAGGATATCTACATTCTGGGGATCTCCCTGAGCAACCCAGATGTGTACAGACCTAGGGGAGAGTGTATAAACCGGTCCATCACCACGCTTTCCACCATCTATGCAGGGGAACAGGTCTCAGGCTGTAGCCATTTTTGCACCAAATTTAGCAGTTCAAACATCTTGGACCTGAGAGGACCTGTGGTAGCCTCAGAGTTGCACAGATTGTGCCCTGACTGCCAGGGATCTGTCCAGATAAACCATAATCTTTGCCTTGAGCTTGTTGTACTCTTTGGTATTCTCTAGAGCAAGGTCATAGTATGCCTCAGGCCTTTCCCCAGTCAGGTACGGAGCCAGTGTGGCACCCCAGAGTCTGGTTGCCACGGTGACATTGCCTCCCTCTGTAGGGTGATGTCATGCCTGGAAGCAGGAAGAGGTCCCCATGCCAGGTAATACACAGCATGCATCACAATTTTTGCTCCAGGCCAGAAGGGGGAGCTCTAGAGCCGACTTCAGGGGAGCTGTTCTCTCTGGTTGGGAGGAGGAGTCAGAGTAGTCTGTTAGGAGTGAGTCTGAGGAGAGGGGAGAGAGGAGCGGAGACAAGAGCTCTAGGGAATTGCAGCTGTGTCAGAGCTGACCTCGGAGCAGAGAGCTGACAAGAAGGATGCCAGAGCCCTTGGCTGTGCAGGTGCTGTACGCCCCGACAGCCGAATCTGGAGGGCAGGGGATTGCAAGTTCCCTGGCCACACCAAACACCCAGAGGCACCGCAGCAGGCCAAGAGCCCGGGGCTGCCAGTGAACAGGCAGTGCCCATAATAGGCTTGTGCTGTCTGCCATACAGGTCAAAGCCAACACGCAGGAGAGAGCCACAGCTTAGCTACAGGCAGCAGGGACCCCAAAATAGAGCACAGCAGGAAGGCCTCCAACCCCACCTGGCAAGGTGGACCCCCTGAATGCTTCCAGGCTAGCTGGACTCCTTCTGTCATCTGTAACTGGTACCCCGGATTGCATGTTCATCTACCAAGAAGTAAAGGTAGAGAAAACTGCACTTTTCTGCGTCCCTTGCTTATTCTCTGCTCCCCAACGTTCACCACTACCTGAACCGACTGTTATATCTACCTTGGGGCCTCACTCCACCCATGGGGAGCTGTACCATGTTTTCTGAGTCACCATCGACCCCAGTGGCCACGGAGTCGGGTCACAGCCCCGTGACTTCCCAAAAGAACTGTCCGACTCAGATCCGAGTGCCCCAAGGCCCAAGGATTTTGTAGCCCGGTACCACAGGGTCCTGTGTGCCATAAACTTTACTGAACTGTTTGGTAACCGCCATTATCATGCCGCATGGCGTGCGAGAAGCAGAAGGGGTGTGTTGTCATGGGCAGAGCCCAAGAAAGGACGCAAAGGGAAGCCCTGCCCCATGCTCTGACACATAAGCCGTCGGGAAGCAGGAGACCCTGACCCAGAACCCCTGTGCGCTCGATTCATCCCGCCTACGGAGCAGCAGACTGGTAAGCCAGCAGAAACCCAGAACCTGGATGAGGTTCACTAGGGGGAGGAAAATGTCCAATGTGTGGAGATCCAACGGCGGCCGCAGTCACCATAATGCCACTATCAATGCCATACATACCCGAGCGGCCTGGTTACCGCAATACTCAGGGGAGCCACACACCCTGGGCGATTTCAAGGCGAGACTATGTAGTTTGTTTGAAGTGTACACCCTGTCTGAGAGTCAAAAAGTCAGCATCCTCACTGGCCAGTTAAATGGTGTGGCCCAGAGGGAGGTAAAGTCCTGGCTGGACAATGATAAAAGAACTGTCAAGCAAATCTTGGCCAGGCTGAAGGACACCTTTGACACACGCACTGCAGCAGAGATAAAAATGAGATTCTTTGGGTGTAAAACAAAGGGTGTAGGACAGTATAAGGGACTATGCCCTTAATCTTCAGGAGGCGCTGCAGGCCATTAAGCAGGTTAACCCTGACAGCGTGCAAGACGAGGATAGATTGCTAACTGAGCAGTTTATTGAGGGGCTCCTGTCCAACACCCAAAGGACACAGCTGCGCATCATGGCCCTTCTAAACCTTGACCTGGACTTTGTGCATTTTAAAGATAGGGCCATCCGGGTGCTGCATGAATCAAATCCCAGCAGCACAGCACCCCCTAGGCGCCCAGCAATTACATACCACGAGGAAGCAGCATCCTTTCCCCAGGCCCCCTTTGAGGCCTACGGGCAGACCCTAGATAATGACCCTTCTGCAGAACTACGTCTCCAGTTCCAGGAGTTAACCAAAAGTGTGGCTACACTGACCCAAACCATGCAGTCCATGCAAATATCGTCCCCAAAGGAAAAGATTCAGCAGGGCTCCAGTCCAGATGATGTCTCGTGGCGACGGCAGAGGAGAATCCCACCGACCAGAGGGAGAGACAACGATCGCTATGACCAGGATGGATGACCCATTTGTCACCGCTGCAACAAACAAAGCGGGGCATAAGAATGCTAATGCTGATGCGCTGTCCAGGATGACCAATTTACCATCCGAAGCGGGATGCGTCAATGGTCTTAGAAGCGTACCACAATGGAGCAGGACACTTCAGGTGGAAGAAGTTGGAAGCCCTGCTATGTGAGCGATTCTACTGGGTTAGTATGAGGAAAGCAATTGAGAAATGGTGTTGAGAATGTGGTCCATGCAACCTGAGATGGAAAGACCGTAACAGCCAGTGAGCCCCATTACAGCCGATCATCACGAAGCAACTGCTTGAACTGGTAGCTTTGGATCACGTGAAGTTAACCCCGAGTAGGACTGGCTACACCTACGCTCTGACCATCGTTGACCATCACTCAAGGTTCCTGGTTGTCGTGCCTGTCATAGACCAAACTGCGAAAACAGCCGCCAAAGCAGTTCAAGAACACTTTTGTCAACCGTATGGTTACCCTGAACAAGTGCTCACCGACCAAGGCGCAGCCTTTGAGGCAGAAGTGTTACATGAGTTCTGTAACCTGTACGGATGCAAGAAAATCAGGACGACACTGTACCATCCACAGACAAATGGCATGTGCGAGAATATGAACCAGGTAGTAATTGACCTGTTGAAGACCTTGCCCCTAGAAGAGCGAAGCCTGTGGCCAGAGAAGTTGCTGGATCTGGTAGATTTATACAACCATATCTCGGTAAACTCCACCCACTGCACCCCGGCCTATCTGATGAGGGTGACACCTGACAAGTTACCCATTGACTTGGTCATGGGAGTTGTAAAACCTGAGATGACACCACTTGATGCCAACTGGGATACAGAGCAGCAGCAGCAATACTGCAAAGTGCAAGAGTGCGTGGAGCAAAGTTTGTCCCAGGCCAGACAGAAACAGGAAAAGAGCTACAACCAACAAGTCCAGCTACTCCTTTAGTACCGGGAGAACAGGTCCTCAAAAGAAAGAGGAGGATGCACAGACTGGACGATCAGTGGGAGGCTGAACCTCGGATTGCATGATCATCTACCAAGAAGTAAAGGTAAAGAAAACTGCACTTTTCTGCGTACCTTGCTTTTTCTCTGCACCCAACGTTCACCACCACCTGAACTGACTGTTATATCTGCCCTGGGGCCCCGCTCTACTCGTGGGGAACTTTACTATCTTTTCTGCGTCACCATCGGCCCCAGTGGACCTGAACCGCAGCGTGTGCCATCCCTTGCTGAACACCAGGACCTCTGTCCATTGCTCTGGGGGAAGTTTTTCCCTGCCACCCTCTCAACATTAGTCAGGAAAACCACAACGTCATCCTGCAGAGTAATCTTCTGCAAGGCCTACCATACTTTTTGCCTCATATGATTACCATCACCTTGGCTGGCAGAAGGTGCCCTTCCCTAACCCAGTGTTAAGTCCTTCTCAGTCCCTGGCTTCCTAGAGGTAGGGATCCGAGTGAAATGACACGCAGCACAAAAGGTTGTGTGTTCATAGACAGGGATAGCCCTGGAGCACGTCTGACTCACTGGGCTCTACCCCCTCCTTTTTATAGCAAAAAGTTAAACATTTTACAGACATGCGTACAAGCGCTCATATTTCACATCCTTTTACAAAAACAGTCTATACTAGAGATAAGGTTCAGCTTCTGGTATGTAGGTAAAAGGTTACAATACAAAAGAAGGAATGCGTCCATAAAAGGAAATGTCAACTTTGCTTAAGTTTCTTGAAATAAGCCAGATGTCTCAGGAGAAAGACACAATGGATTCTTTCAGTCTGATCTCCACAATTCCCCCCTTTGACATATTCTTTTATTTTTATTACCACAGGGCTAAAGACAAAGCCTTTATTTTTGGTATTACACATGTACATGCTTGTATTCAATAAGAGAATCAAATCTAGTATTAATTCTTCCGTTTAACTCTCGCAACCTTTTCTTTGTTTTGCAATAAGTTTGTTCATTCTTTTTTTCTTTATACGGCAGTATACTAAAACATTTATGAAACAACAAAAAGTTAATACGGTAATAATAATTAGAATCACTAGAAGATAACATAAGAAAAGAAAAAAAAAATTTATACTCTTGCATCTATTACACAAAGTTTATCTGTGCATACTGAGATACCCTTGAGCACAATCTGGAATAGTACGTATATGACTACAATAATCATAACTATATGTATTATGCTCTGCATAATCCCAGCAACCCACCCACCGATTCCTCTGAACCAGTTGGCTGGGTTAAGAAAAGAAAAGGTATCTGACCACCAGCTATCCTTATTCTGGTCATTATCTTTGTCATACTGATCTCTGAGTCGTTGTACGTCCTTTAATTTAAATGTCATACTCATCAGATTCATTACAAACCAGGTTCCCCGGTTTGCTTGTACAATCGCTTGCATTACCTTGAGGGAACAACTCAGAATGTTCCCAATTTCTATTGTGTATGTATCTTTCCAATACTACAGGTTTGAAAGCATCAGAGGGATCGGCGGTTGTACTGAAACTGAGCTGTAGATTTTCAGTGGGGACCTGTCCTAGATCAGTTAATCCAGTCTTATTCCTAGGTACCCATTTTCCTCCCTTGAATGCTAAATATTGTAGATGTGTATTACTCCCTGAGAGATTACCCTGCCACCAAGGAAATTCTACCCATCCCACAATTGGTATGGCGATTGTAGTATTCCACAGCCTAGCATTACCAGTTTGGTTGTTGGCCAGGTTGTCTGAACAATTAGGCCAAGCGAATATTTCTTCTGCTGATACGGGAACTGCTAGAAAAGGTATACTTGTGGCTGATACCGGTGAATGGGTACAGATCCAACAATCTGTCAGGGTTTGTGTATTGTTTAACAAGTCATGCACTAATTTTCTATGATGTTGTACGAATCTATTGTTCAAAGGGGTTAGAGAATTTAGTCTTTCCCATGCCTTTGTCGTGGTTAATACTATTAACATCAATATCATGAGTTTATACTGCTTTTTTTGCAATGGCTTGCATGTATCCATGATGCCTTTCCTTCAAGCTTGACTGATGTAGGTGTTGTCAACAGGACTTGGAAGGGTCCGTCAAACCTTGGTTCTAGAGCCTTTCTGGTGTGTCTTTTTACATAGACTTGATCACCTGGTTCCAACTTGTGACTTCCTTCAATGTTGTCAGGATCTGGAAGGGAAGCAAAAACTTGTGCATGCACCTTAGTTAATTGTTTCTGAAGATTTTGCACATAAGAAGTCAATGACTCAATATTTAACACAAGTTGCTGTGGAAAATAACATCCTAAATTGGCAGTCCTACCAAACAAAATTTCATATGGAGACAGTTTAGTCTTACCCCTTGGGGTATTGCGTATTGAGTAAAGGGCCAGTGGAAGTCATTCTGTCCAAGGCTTTCCTGTTTCAGCCATGGCTTTCTGTATTTTTAATTTTAAAGTTCCATTCATGCGTTCCACCTTACCAGAACTTTGAGGATAGTACGGAGTGTGTAACTGACTTTCAACACCCAACATTTTCAGTACATTTTGAAATATTTCTCCAGTGAAATGAGTACCCCTATCTGACTCGATCACTTCAGGGAGACCGTAACGGGGTATCAGTTCGGCAACTAGCTTTACAGCAGTGTTTTTAGCTGAAGCCTTCCGAACTGGATAGGCCTCTGGCCACCCTGAGAACATGTCCACACACACCAACACATACTCATACCCATTACTTTTTGGCAGCTGGATAAAGTCTATTTGTAATCGCTGAAACGGATAGAGAGGTCGGACGTGGTGCTTCATAGGGGTCTTTGTTGTCTGTCCGGGATTATGTGCCAGGCATATAGCGCATGCAGCACAATAGTCTCTTGCATAGTTGCCAAAACCTGGAGCCAACCAGACTTGCTTTGCCAGTAGTGTCATTGCATTTGCAGACACATGAGTAGGGTGGTGCAGTCCACCAACTACAATCGGGTACCAGGCTCTAGGTAGACATATTAGTCCATCTTTCTTCCAAATTCCTGCTTGTTCTTCTGCCCCTTCCTTTTTCCATCTATCCCTCTCCTCTTCTCCTGCATCTTCCTGTGCTTGTCTCAGTCTATCTTCAGTATTTTCTGTGAGGTTTACAGTATGAACCTGTTGTAAGGGTTTGACTGCCGCTGCTTTGGCTGCTTTATCAGCCCTATCATTTCCCCTAGATTCCCTAGTGTCGAGTCTCACATGTGCAGCTACCTTAATTACTGCTACTTCTTTTGTTTCTTGTGCAGCCTCTAAGATCTGTTTGATCAAAGAAGCATGTTTTACAGGTTGTCCTGATGCTGTCATGTAACCTCTAGCTCTCCAGATTACTCCAAAGTCAAACACAATACCATGTGCATACCTAGAATCAGTGTATATATTAGCTGTCTGATTCTCAGCTATTTTTAGCGCTTCAATCAATGCTGTTAGTTCTGCTTCTTGTGCAGACTGTTTTGGTGGAAGTGGTTCTGCTTTGAGAGTTTCAGATTCTGACACAACTGCATACCCTGTATGAAAGTTACCTGTGTCATCTGCAAACCTACTACCGTCTATAAACAGCTCTAAATCTGGATTTTGAAGTGGTGTTTCGGATACATTGGGTAAGCCTGCCGTTTCTTGTAAAATGAGCTCTGTACAATCATGTGTGTCTGTAGGGAAAAAATTTGCGTGTGAATCAGTGTCCTTATTCCCCCCTTCAGACTCGAGAGGTAGCAGTGTTGCTAAATTAAGAGTCTGAAGCCTTGCAAATGTGATAGTAGAGGGGAGCAGCAAAGAACACTGCAGCCGCAAATGTCTGGCCATGGAAATGTGTTTTGGTTGGACCTGGTTTAATATCCCATAAACATCATGCGTAGTTTGAACTGTGAGTGGATACTCTAGGACAATTTCTGATGCTTTGTCCAACAATAGTGAGACAGCAACAACTACACGTACACAGGTTGGCGCTGCTCTAGCTACGGGATCTAACCTTGCTGAAAGATATGCAATTGGTCTTTGTTTCCCTGCATGCTTCTGGGTAAGAACTCCTGTAGCATGGGAATCAACTTCTGCAGCCATAAGCTGAAATGGTTTGGTGTAGTCTGGTAGCCCTAACGCTGGAGCTGAAACAAGGGCATCTTTTAATTGTTGGAACGAAATCTGACCTTCTTTTGTCAACAAATAAGGTTCACTTTTTACACAGTCATACAGTGGTTGCATTAGTTGACTGGCATGTATAATCCATTGTCTACAATGAGACACTATTCCTAAAAATGCTCGTAGCTGTTTATGATTTCTAGGCTCATTCGTCTGTCTTATTGCTTCAGTTCTTTGAGGTGTAAGATGCTTTTTACCTTGAGAAATGCAATGACCTAGAAAGACCACTTTGGTCTGACAAACTTGTAGCTTTTGTCTATTCACTTTACACCCTTCTTTTTCTAGAAAACATAGTAAACTTACAGTGGACCTTTCTGCAGTTTCTAGGTCTGGGCAGCAAAGTAGTAGGTCATCCACATACTGCAAAATTACTACCTGTGATTCAGGTTCAAACCTTTGAAGAACTGTTTGTAGGGCATTTGAATAAAGAGTAGGGGAGTGTATCATTCCCTGTGGAAGGCGTGTCCACGCCAACTGTTTGCCCTTAAATGTAAATGCAAACAAATGCCAACTGTCTTGGTGTAAAGGAACCGAGAAAAATGCATTTGAAAGATCTATTACAGTAAACACTTGAGAACTGGCTGGTATCTGTGATAGTAACGTATGAGGATTGGGTACAACTGGGGTGATTGGATCTAGAACTTTGTTTATTTCTCTTAGATCATGTACCATACGATATTTGGGCATAGAACCCTTATCAAGAGTTCTCTTCTTGACTGGATACAGAGGAGTGTTAGCAGGTGATTGTATCTCTACCAAAACTCCTTTCTCTCTATATCCCTCTATCTGTTTTGTAATTGCTAATTCCTGCTGGGCACTCACAGGGTATTGTCTGAGCTGTGGGAGAACAGTTCCTGGTTGCACAGATAATTTTACAGGAGAAATATGCAATAATCCCACATCAGTGTCACCCTGTGCCCACAGTGTTTCTGGGATCATTGAGAGATCTAGATCTGTAGTGTACTCTTTTTCTTCAGTATAATCCTCAAAAGCCTGAATTCTAACATATTGTTCTAATGATTCTGCATCATCAGGGATAGTCAGCATAACTGTGCCATCTTCCCTAAAATTGATGTTAGCTTCTAATTTCTTTAGGACATCAGTTCCTAACAGACATGTTGGGGCACCTCTGGCATACAAAAATCTGGATGCAAAACATTTAGGTCCTAATGAGACCTCTAGGGGCACAGTATATGGCAGTGTTCGAATTACCCCATCATAACCCTCAGCAAAAGTTGTTTGTTCTGAAATATCTTCCGGATTCGGAAGAAAATCTTGATTCAAAATTGAGGAAGTTGCACCTGTATCTATCAAAAATGGAATCTCTCTCCCCCCCACATTCACCTGTATCATAGGTCTTCTAGCTGGTAGGGAAGTTTGTAACACATCGAGTCAATCTGAATCTGGTATGGGACCATCTATGATGGTAGATTTCTGCTGGTTGTCCGTTTGGGGAGGGTTATTTCTGGGAACAAATTTGCCTGACTTTATATCTGCCAACTTCTTCCTGCACTCTCTTTGAAAATGACCTGGCTTTTTACAGTAGTGGCAAGGAAAATTGTGTCTCACTCTTCCTCCTGTATTAGCTTGTGCTATTCTAACAGGCTTACGATTCTCTCTCATATCCATGGCTATTCCTAAACATCGTTGTTTCACAATATTTGGTTGTTCAATTGTTCTCCAATCTGGAGTAGAGGATTTAAATTTTTCTCTGATTTTCGGATCTAGCCCCTCTATTAATTGTTTTGTAAAAAGTCTCCTTACTGAAGCATCAGTCAAATCCAATCCTTCATCCCTAAAGCTATTTTCTAGTTCTTGACTATATTCTTCAATACTTTGCCCAAATTTCTGCATAATCACACCCGTAGATCCCCTTTCCCTCTGTTTTCCTCTCATGAAAATTATTAATGCCTCTGTGAACTGGGTACCTGATGCTTCTGTCTGTAAGGCACCCCCTTCTGCCACTGGTCTATTGGGCTGTAGGTGTGTCAATAATTCCTGAAAAAGTCCGGGGGACATTTTCATTCTACATAATTCTTCCCCGTCCGCCCAGACCCCAGCATGAGTCTGCATGATTTGTTGTATATACTGCGCAAATCGGATAGGATATTGAGTGGGATCAGGCGCATTATGCAGGAGGGACATACCCTCAGCAGGGGACCAAGGAAAGTATTGTCTGGTCTGATGATATCTGGTGTTCATTACCCCGTCAGCACCAGGTTCCCTAAAGGGTCTTGGTACTACCCTAACAGGGGCAAGTACAGCGCCATATCTAGGTGTACCACAGGCTAGGCAATCATTTCTCCAATCTGGATTTTGTTGTCCACAGTGTGAACATTCCCATCCTCCTACCCCACCAAGATTGGGATACAAGGCTGGAAATTGTTTTCCTCCTTCTGCTCTTCCAGATGGTACAAATGATTGGGCTTTTGGATCTAGGTAAGGTGGCGGGATTATGTCACAACTTTTTCCCTTCCCCATGATCCATTTGGAAGTGTCTGGATCGTACTTCCAATTCTCCTCTTTAGCTGTTTTTGAGACCTCTATCATACAGTGTATGATTTCTTCCCACCCATTGTCTTTGATAATTCCACCTCGTTCTTTACTCAGTTTTTCCCATTCTGTACTGAACATAAGTGCTTCTGAAATTCCCAATTTTTCTCTTACCCTCCTAATCTGCCTTCTGACTATCTTTCCACATCTTTCCTGTATGATATCTGCTGCTTCCACTTGTCCTAAGACGGTTTTTGTCTGTTTATTTCCAATTTTTCTCTTCAATATTAGCTATGTCTACCCTAGGTGACGTTTGGACAATCACTTACTCTGTGGTGATGTCTCGTTGCCTTCTCTCCTAGGGAGCTAAAATATTGAAAGGCTTGTCTGCTCCATTTCTTCTAATATGCAGGACGTACTTAAGTGCTATTATGCACGCAAACAGACCCAGCAACACCATACAGATCACAAAACTTTCTGTGTCAGTTAGCATACTTGTCCCAGGCTCATGAAACCGCGTCCTGGGCTCATTCTATCAAACCTTATCCAGAAATGAAGGAGGTTAAGCACTTAATTGAGAGTCAAGCATGGGCGGAGGTCTCCCAGAAGGACGCAACCACATGACCCAGTTAGGCTGACTTCCGTGTATAAGGCTTATACCCCAACTATATTCATACAAGAGAACCAAAAGAGAGAGACATAGTCCCAAATAAAACTAAATAATTTATTTATTACAAACAATTTACTTGTGACATACATAAATATACATTATCACAATATACAAAGTGAATAGATACAACTTCACAGGTGTAACACCTAGGGCCAGAAAAAGTAAGTGGATGGGGAGGCGAGGCATAAAAATATAAGATATATATAAGAGAGCGTCCTGAGCCAAATTTGGCACCCCTATGATGATTGTGGCAGGGGATTGACTACAATAGTGATGCTGACTGTTCTGAAATTAGTGTGGTTTATACCCCAACTATTTCGGCTTATTTTTCTACGCACTTTTGCTCTTCTTTCACAACATACCACAACCTTCACACTGTTCACACACTGCCAGGGACAGGACTCATAAATCTATACAATATGGTAACCCGAGTTTTATAGGTATCTACTCACTACTAGGGTTGAGCGAAACGGGTCGATCATTTTCAAAAGTCGCCGACTTTTGGCTAAGTCGGCGTCTCATGAAACCCGATCCGACCCCTGTGCTTGTCGGCCATGCGGTACGCGACTTTCGCGCCAAAGTCGCGTTTCAATGACGCGAAAAGCGCCATTTCTCAGCCAATGAAGGTGAACGCAGAGTGTGGGCAGCGTGATGACATAGATCCTGGTCCCCACCATCTTAGAGAAGGGCATTGCAGTGATTGGCTTGCTGTCTGCGGCGTCACAGGGGCTATAAAGGGGCGTTCCCGCCGACCGCCATCTTACTGCTGCTGATCTGAGCTTAGGGACAGGTTGCTGCCGCTTCATCAGAAGCAGGGAGAGCGTTAGGCAGGGTCCACTAACCACCAAACCGCTTGTGCTGCAGCGATTTCCACTGTCCAACACCACCTTCGGTGTGCAGGAACAGTGGAAGCTATTTTTTTTTTTTTTTCCCCTCAGCGCTGTAGCTCATTGGGCTGCCCTAGAAGGCTCCGTGATAGCTGTATTGCTGTGTGTACGCCACTGTGGAAACCAACTGCTTTTTTCAAAGCACATATCCTCTTGTTCCTTCCTTTCTGCACAGCTATCTTTTTTGTTTGTCCACACTTTTTATTTAATTTGTGCATCAGTCCACTCCTATTGCTGCCTGCCATACCTGGCTTACATTACTGCAGGGAGATAGTAATTGTAGGACAGTTTTTTTTTTTTTTTTGTTTTTTTTTTGTGGGAGATTAAGATTGGCATTTCTGCTACAGTGCCATCCCTGTGTGTGCCATCTCTCACTGAGTGGGCCATAGAAAGCCTATTTATTTTTTCCGTGATTTGTGTTCTAAAATCTACCTCAACACAGAAACACTACATCAATCAGTGGGAGAAAAATATTGGCCTCAGTCAGGGCTTGTGTGCCACTGCTGTGTGTGCGCTATCTCTCATTCAGTGGGCTATAGCAAGCCTATATTTTTTTTTTTTTTTTTTTTTTAATATTATTTGGTTTCAAAAGTCTCCCTGAAAAAAAAAAAAAACCTAAAAAAACAGTGGGAGAGTAATATTGCCCTTTCAGCTTGTGTGCCAGTCTTGACTCCTGGGTGTGCCACCTCTCTCCCTCTCATTCAGTGGGCCATAGAAAGCCTATTTATTTTTTTTTTTAAATATTATTGGGTTTCTAAAGTCTCCCTGAAAAAAACAAAAAATACATAAAAAAACAGTGGGAGAGTAATATTGCCCTTTCAGCTTGTGTGCCAGTCTTGACTCCTGGGTGTGCCACCTCTCTCCCTTTCATTCAGTGGGCCATAGAAAGCCTATTTATTTTTTTTTTTAAATATTATTGGGTTTCTAAAGTCTCCCTGAAAAAACAAAAAAAACCTAAAAAAACAGTGGGAGAGTAATATTGCCCTTTCAGCTTGTGTGCCAGTCTTGACTCCTGGGTGTGCCACCTCTCTCCCTCTCATTCAGTGGGCCATAGAAAGCCTATTTATTTTTTTTTTTAAATATTATTGGGTTTCTAAAGTCTCCCTGAAAAAAACAAAAAATACATAAAAAAACAGTGGGAGAGTAATATTGCCCTTTCAGCTTGTGTGCCAGTCTTGACTCCTGGGTGTGCCACCTCTCTCCCTCTCATTCAGTGGGCCATAGAAAGCCTTTTTTTTTTTTGGTTTTTTTAATATTATTTGGTTTCAAAAGTCTCCCTGAAAAAAAAAAAAAACCTAAAAAAACAGTGGGAGAGTAATATTGCCCTTTCAGCTTGTGTGCCAGTCTTGACTCCTGGGTGTGCCACCTCTCTCCCTCTCATTCAGTGGGCCATAGAAAGCCTATTTATTTTTTTTTTTAAATATTATTGGGTTTCTAAAGTCTCCCTGAAAAAAACAAAAAATACATAAAAAAACAGTGGGAGAGTAATATTGCCCTTTCAGCTTGTGTGCCAGTCTTGACTCCTGGGTGTGCCACCTCTCTCCCTTTCATTCAGTGGGCCATAGAAAGCCTATTTATTTTTTTTTTTAAATATTATTGGGTTTCTAAAGTCTCCCTGAAAAAACAAAAAAAACCTAAAAAAACAGTGGGAGAGTAATATTGCCCTTTCAGCTTGTGTGCCAGTCTTGACTCCTGGGTGTGCCACCTCTCTCCCTCTCATTCAGTGGGCCATAGAAAGCCTATTTATTTTTTTTTTTAAATATTATTGGGTTTCTAAAGTCTCCCTGAAAAAAAAAAAAAAACCTAAAAAAACAGTGGGAGAGTAATATTGCCCTTTCAGCTTGTGTGCCAGTCTTGACTCCTGGGTGTGCCACCTCTCTCCCTCTCATTCAGTGGGCCATAGAAAGCCTATTTATTTTTTTTTTTAAATATTATTGGGTTTCTAAAGTCTCCCTGAAAAAACAAAAAATACATAAAAAAACAGTGGGAGAGTAATATTGCCCTTTCAGCTTGTGTGCCAGTCTTGACTCCTGGGTGTGCCACCTCTCTCCCTCTCATTCAGTGGGCCATAGAAAGCCTATTTATTTTTTTTTTTAAATATTATTGGGTTTCTAAAGTCTCCCTGAAAAAACAAAAAATACATAAAAAAACAGTGGGAGAGTAATATTGCCCTTTCAGCTTGTGTGCCAGTCTTGACTCCTGGGTGTGCCACCTCTCTCCCTTTCATTCAGTGGGCCATAGAAAGCCTATTTTTTTTTTTTTTTTAATATTATTTGGTTTCTAATTCTCCCTGAAAAAAAAAAAAAAACCTAAAAAAACAGTGGGAGAGTAATATTGCCCTTTCAGCTTGTGTGCCAGTCTTGACTCCTGGGTGTGTCACCTCTCTCCCTCTCATTCAGTGGGCCATAGAAAGCCTATTTATTTTTTTTTTTAAATATTATTGGGTTTCTAAAGTCTCCCTGAAAAAACAAAAAAAACCTAAAAAAACAGTGGGAGAGTAATATTGCCCTTTCAGCTTGTGTGCCAGTCTTGACTCCTGGGTGTGCCACCTCTCTCCCTCTCATTCAGTGGGCCATAGAAAGCCTTTTTTTTTTTTGGTTTTTTTAATATTATTTGGTTTCTAAAGTCTCCCTGAAAAAAACAAAAAAAACATAAAAAACAGTGGGAGAGTAATATTGCCCTTTCAGCTTGTGCGCCAGTCTTGACTCCTGGTTGTGCCACCTCTCTCTCTCTAATTGTGGGCCATAGAAAGCCTTTTTTTTTTTTTTTTTTAATATTATTTGGTTTCTAAAGTCTCCCTGAGAAAAAAAAATAAATAAATTAGGTGGGAGATTAATATTGACATTAGTGCTTGAGTGACAGTCCTGCGTGTGTGTCATCTCTGTGATTTTGTGCCACAGAAAACAGAGTGTGTAACATTGTGCCTGATTTTCCTTGTGGTCTCACCAACCTGTTAAGGGATATTGAAATCATACTGAAGTTATAGCTCACCGTGTAAGTTGTTTGATAGCAACAAATAAAGTTACTTTGGTTAAGATTTTAAAACAATGAGGAAGTCTGGTGCAAGAGGTCGTCGTGGGCGTTCATTGTCAGCTGGTAATGATGGTAGTGGTAGTGGAGCATCAGGTGGTCGTGGGGATAAAAATATTCCACCTAAGTCTGGAGCTGTGGAGCCAGTTTCGTCGTCAGGCTACACAAGGCCTCGAACGCTCTCTTTTCTGGGAGTAGGAAAACCGCTTTTAAAGGCGGAGCAGCAACAGCAAGTTTTGGCTTACATTGCAGACTCAGCCTCTAGCTCTTTTGCCTCCTCTTCCGAAACTGGTAAATGTAAAAGCAGCGCGTCGCTTGTGGATGTTCACGGTCAGGGACAAGTCGCTTCCTTGTCCTCCTCAGCAAAAACTACAACAAGAGAGAAGGATGCAGCAGGCGACACAACGGGTCACTCCATGGAGCTCTTTACACATACCGTCCCTGGCTTAGAAAGTGAAACATTTAACAGGCCATGCCCATTACAAGTATATTCTGACATGGAGTGCACTGATGCACAGCCACAGCCAGAGTACTATGCTGCTCCTTTGACTCAGACCACCACATTGCCCTCTCAGGGTACAGATCCACAATCAGACCCTGATGAGACTATGTTGCCCCGCCACGAACGCTATACCACCGACCGACACAGTGACACAGACGAAGTTGCACACGAGCTCGAAGAGGAGGTAATAGATGACCCAGTTATTGACCCCGATTGGCAGCCATTGGGGGAACAGGGTGCAGGCGGCAGTAGTTCAGAAGCGGAGGTGGAGGAGGGGCCGCAGCAGGCATCAACATCGCAACAGGTTCCATCTGCCGGGCCCGTATCTGGACCAAAACGCGTGTCAAAGCCAAAACCTGTTGGAGCACAGCGTTGCCATCCGGTTAAAGCTCAGTCTGCAATCCCTGAAAAGGGATCAGAGTCTAGGAAGAGTGCAGTCTGGCATTTTTTTAAACAACATCCAACTGATCAGCGCAAAGTCATCTGTCAAAAATGTTCAACTAGCTTAAGCAGAGGTCAGAATCTGAAAAGTCTAAATACTAGTTGCATGCATAGACACTTAACCACCATGCATTCTCAAGCCTGGACTAACTACCAAACGTCCCTCAAGGTTGTAGCACCCTCGGCCAATGAAGCTAGTCAGCAACGCAACATCCCTTCCGTCACTGTAAGGCCACCATTTTCCGCACCACCGGCAGTATCTGTGCAGGTTTCTTTGCCAGCCAAAAGCAGTCAGGGTCAGGGAATCACCAGTTTTGTAGGAGGAAATATTGCATGTAGGGCACCGGCGGAAACAATACCGTCTCCAACCGTCTCTCAGTCTGCCATGTCCACCGGCACACCCGAAAGTTCCACGATCTACAGCTCTCCAGTCCAGCTCACCCTACATGAGACTCTGGTTAGAAAAAGGAAGTACTTATCCTCGCATCCGCGTACACAGGGTTTTAACGCCCACATAGCTAGACTAATCTCGTTAGAGATGATGCCCTACCGGTTAGTTGAAAGCGAAGCTTTCAAAGCCCTGATGGAGTACGCTGAACCACGATACGAGCTACCCAGTCGACACTTTTTTTCCAGAAAAGCCATCCCAGCCCTGCACCAGCATGTTAAACAGCGCATCGTCCATGCACTCAGGCAATCTGTGAGTACAAAGGTGCACCTGACTACAGATGCATGGACCAGTAGGCATGGCCAGGGACGTTATGTGTCCATCACGGCACACTGGGTGAATGTGGTGGATGCAGGGTCCACAGGCGACATCAATTTAGGGACAGTTGTGCCTAGCCCACGGTCTAGGAAACAGTTGGCTGTAGGCGTTCGCACCCCCTCCTCCTCCTCCTCGTCCTCCTGCAGAAGCTACAGCTCTTCCACAGAACGCAGTCGGCCAACCACTCCATCGGCAGATGACACTGTTGCACACCAGTTGTCCCATTATGGGCCAGCTACTGCCAAGCGTCAGCAGGCTGTATTGGCTATGAAGTGTTTGGGCGACAACAGACACACCGCGGAAGTTCTGTCCGAGTTCTTGCAACAAGAAACGCAGTCGTGGCTGGGCACAGTAGATCTTGAGGCAGGCAAGGTAGTGAGTGATAACGGAAGGAATTTCATGGCTGCCATCTCCCTTTCCCAACTGAAACACATTCCTTGCCTGGCTCACACCTTAAACCTGGTGGTGCAGTGCTTATTGAAAACTTATCCTGGGTTCTCCGACCTGCTCCTCAAAGTGCGTGCACTTTGCTCACATATCCGACGTTCGCCTGTACACGCCAGCCGTATGCAGACCTATCAGCGGTCTTTGAACCTTCCCCAGCATCGCCTAATCATAGACGTTGCAACAAGGTGGAACTCAACACTGCACATGCTTCAGAGACTGTGCGAACAGAGGCGTGCTGTTATTTATTTGTGGGAGGATACACGGGCAGGCAGTAGGATGGCAGACATGGAGTTGTCAGGTGTGCAGTGGTCGAAGATACAAGACATGTGTCAAGTCCTTCAGTGTTTTGAGGAATGCACACGGCTGGTTAGTGCAGACAACGCCGTAATAAGCATGAGCATCCCCCTAATGCGTCTGCTGATGCAAAGTTTGACGCACATAAAGGAGCAGGCGTCTGCACCAGAGGAAGAGGGAAGCCTTGATGACAGTCAGCCATTGTCTGGTCAGGGCAGTGTACAGGACGAGGTAGCGGGCGAAGAGGAGGTGGAGGACGAGGAGGATGATGGGGATGAGTATATTTTTAATGCGGAAACTTTCACGGGGGCACAGGAAATTGGTTGCGTGTCACGGCCGGGTTCTGGTTTTTTGAGGGACACAAGTGACGTAGATTTGCCTGCAACTGCCCCTCAACCAATCACAACCGGAGATTTGACAAGTGGAACTTTGGCCCACATGGCGGATTATGCCTTACGTATCCTACAAAGGGACACACGCATTACGAAAATGATGAACGATGACGATTACTGGTTGGCCTGCCTCCTTGATCCACGCTATAAAGGCAAATTGCAAAATATTATGCCACATGAGAACTTGGAACTAATATTAGCAACCAAACAATCAACTCTTGTTGACCGTTTGCTTCAGGCATTCCCAGCACACAGCGCACGTGATCGTTCTCACACGAGCTCCAGGGGGCAGCAGACTAGGAGTGTTAGGGGTGCACACATCAGAAGTGGCGTTGGACAGAGGGGTTTTCTGACCAGGTTGTGGAGTGATTTTGCTATGACCGCAGACAGGACAGGTACTGCTGCATCAATTGAAAGTGACAGGAGACAACATTTGTCCAGTATGGTTACTAACTATTTTTCATCCCTTATCGATGTTCTCCCTCAACCGTCATTCCCATTTGATTACTGGGCCTCCAAATTAGACACCTGGCCAGAATTGGCAGAATATGCATTGCAGGAGCTTGCTTGCCCGGCAGCAAGTGTCCTATCAGAAAGAGTATTCAGTGCTGCAGGGTCAATATTAACCGAAAAAAGGACTCGTCTGGCTACCCAAAATGTTGACGATCTAACATTCATTAAAATGAACCACAACTGGATTTCAAAATCTTTTGCCCCACCTTGCCCGGCCGACACCTAGCTTTCCTATGAAAAGCTCTTGCCTGTGAATTACTTTTCTAATGTCTAATTTGCTGCTGCAGATTGTACAGCATACGACATGTTTACACCTCCCTAAATGGCCAAACTCCCCACACGGGGCCGTGGTATCGCGACTTGGCGCAAGCACCCGTGAGACTGCTGTTTGTCTGAAGAGGTGGGTGTGCTCGCTTTTGGTTGACGGCATTGCTACTGGGTCCCTCATAGTACAATGTAGTGTCTCTGGCGGTGGTGGTGCGCACCCAACGTCAGACACACCGTTGTAACATGAGTGGCCCTGGGGCGGTCCCGCCGGCCTCAAGAGAGTTCCCCCCTACCCCAGCTCAAACTGGGCTCTACTACGTGCAAAATTATGTCGCACAGCTCCACCAATCTTTAGTCTATTCGCTGACATCATTCAATGTCTGGCACTGACAATACAAATTTGTAGACATCTATGATGCAACTTAAAGTAGTCTGTGTCTGTGTCCTATATTGGCACCATTAAATAGTTACTGCCAAATTACTATGTCAGAAACACAGCAGATGAGCCCACCCCTGTACCTAAGTATGCCATCTTTTTTTTTGTTTTGGTTGTTTTGCGAGACATTAACATCTATTTATATTTTGGGAGTACTGGGACAGACACTCCTTGCACTACTCCTCCACTCAGCACCAAGCTGCCTGCCCGTGTATCCATGTAACCGCTGTAAAACTGCCATGAGCCTATTGTTTGTTATTTTAGGCCTTTGATAGCCTGTCTGCGGTCCCTACTCCTCCACTGACCACCAAGCTGCCTGCCCGTGTATCCATGTAACCGCTGTAAAACTGCCATGAGCCTATTGTTTGTTATTTTAGGCCTTTGAAGCCTTTCTGCGCTCCCTCCTTCCACTAGTCCTCCACTGACCAGACCACTGCTGCCCGTGTACCCCTGGAACCAATTTTAAAGTGCCTACAGCCAGCCCATTTTATTGTGTTAGGCCTTCGAAGCCTGTCTGCGGTCCCTCCTTCCACTAGGCCTCCACTGACCAGACCACTGCTGCCCGTGTACCCCTGGAACCAATTTTAAAGTGCCTACAGCCAGCCCATTTTATTGTGTTAGGCCTTCGAAGCCTGTCTGCGGTCCATACTTCCACTAGTCCTCCACTGACCAGACCACTGCTGCCCGTGTACCCCTGGAACCAATTTTAAAGTGCCTACAGCCAGCCCATTTTATTGTGTTAGGCCTTCGAAGCCTGTCTGCGGTCCATACTTCCACTAGGCCTCCACTGACCAGACCACTGCTGCCCGTGTACCCCTGGAACCAATTTTAAAGTGCCTACAGCCAGCCCATTTTATTGTGTTAGGCCTTCGAAGCCTGTCTGCGGTCCATACTTCCACTAGGCCTCCACTGACCAGACCACTGCTGCCCGTGTACCCCTGGAACCAATTTTAAAGTGCCTACAGCCAGCCCATTTTATTGTGTTAGGCCTTCGAAGCCTGTCTGCGGTCCATACTTCCACTAGGCCTCCACTGACCAGACCACTGCTGCCCGTGTACCCCTGGAACCAATTTTAAAGTGCCTACAGCCAGCCCATTTTATTGTGTTAGGCCTTCGAAGCCTGTCTGCGGTCCATACTTCCACTAGTCCTCCACTGACCAGACCACTGCTGCCCGTGTACCCCTGGAACCAATTTTAAAGTGCCTACAGCCAGCCCATTTTATTGTGTTAGGCCTTCGAAGCCTGTCTGCGGTCCATACTTTAAATACTCCTCCACTCACCACCAAGCTGCCTGCCCGTGTATCCATGTAACCGCTGTAAAACTGCCATGAGCCTATTGTTTGTTATGTTAGGCCTTTGATAGCCTGTCTGCGGTCCCTACTTTAAATACTCCTCCACTCACCACCACCAAGCTGCCTGCCCGTGTATCCATGTAACCGCTGTGAAACTGCCATGAGCCTATTGTTTTTTTATGTTAGGCCTTTGATAGCCTGTCTGCGGTCCCTACTTTAAATACTCCTCCACTCACCACCACCAAGCTGCCTGCCCGTGTATCCATGTAACCGCTGTAAAACTGCCATGAGCCTATTGTTTGTTATTTTAGGCCTTTGATAGCCTGTCTGCGGTCCCTACTCCTCCACTGACCACCAAGCTGCCTGCCCGTGTATCCATGTAACCGCTGTAAAACTGCCATGAGCCTATTGTTTGTTATTTTAGGCCTTTGAAGCCTTTCTGCGCTCCCTCCTTCCACTAGTCCTCCACTGACCAGACCACTGCTGCCCGTGTACCCCTGGAACCAATTTTAAAGTGCCTACAGCCAGCCCATTTTATTGTGTTAGGCCTTCGAAGCCTGTCTGCGGTCCATACTTCCACTAGTCCTCCACTGACCAGACCACTGCTGCCCGTGTACCCCTGGAACCAATTTTAAAGTGCCTACAGCCAGCCCATTTTATTGTGTTAGGCCTTCGAAGCCTGTCTGCGGTCCATACTTCCACTAGTCCTCCACTGACCAGACCACTGCTGCCCGTGTACCCCTGGAACCAATTTTAAAGTGCCTACAGCCAGCCCATTTTATTGTGTTAGGCCTTCGAAGCCTGTCTGCGGTCCATACTTCCACTAGGCCTCCACTGACCAGACCACTGCTGCCCGTGTACCCCTGGAACCAATTTTAAAGTGCCTACAGCCAGCCCATTTTATTGTGTTAGGCCTTCGAAGCCTGTCTGCGGTCCATACTTCCACTAGGCCTCCACTGACCAGACCACTGCTGCCCGTGTACCCCTGGAACCAATTTTAAAGTGCCTACAGCCAGCCCATTTTATTGTGTTAGGCCTTCGAAGCCTGTCTGCGGTCCATACTTCCACTAGGCCTCCACTGACCAGACCACTGCTGCCCGTGTACCCCTGGAACCAATTTTAAAGTGCCTACAGCCAGCCCATTTTATTGTGTTAGGCCTTCGAAGCCTGTCTGCGGTCCATACTTCCACTAGTCCTCCACTGACCAGACCACTGCTGCCCGTGTACCCCTGGAACCAATTTTAAAGTGCCTACAGCCAGCCCATTTTATTGTGTTAGGCCTTCGAAGCCTGTCTGCGGTCCATACTTTAAATACTCCTCCACTCACCACCAAGCTGCCTGCCCGTGTATCCATGTAACCGCTGTAAAACTGCCATGAGCCTATTGTTTGTTATGTTAGGCCTTTGATAGCCTGTCTGCGGTCCCTACTTTAAATACTCCTCCACTCACCACCACCAAGCTGCCTGCCCGTGTATCCATGTAACCGCTGTGAAACTGCCATGAGCCTATTGTTTTTTTATGTTAGGCCTTTGATAGCCTGTCTGCGGTCCCTACTTTAAATACTCCTCCACTCACCACCACCAAGCTGCCTGCCCGTGTATCCATGTAACCGCTGTAAAACTGCCATGAGCCTATTGTTTGTTATTTTAGGCCTTTGAAGCCTTTCTGCGCTCCCTCCTTCCACTAGTCCTCCACTGACCAGACCACTGCTGCCCGTGTACCCCTGGAACCAATTTTAAAGTGCCTACAGCCAGCCCATTTTATTGTGTTAGGCCTTCGAAGCCTGTCTGCGGTCCATACTTCCACTAGTCCTCCACTGACCAGACCACTGCTGCCCGTGTACCCCTGGAACCAATTTTAAAGTGCCTACAGCCAGCCCATTTTATTGTGTTAGGCCTTCGAAGCCTGTCTGCGGTCCATACTTCCACTAGGCCTCCACTGACCAGACCACTGCTGCCCGTGTACCCCTGGAACCAATTTTAAAGTGCCTACAGCCAGCCCATTTTATTGTGTTAGGCCTTCGAAGCCTGTCTGCGGTCCATACTTCCACTAGGCCTCCACTGACCAGACCACTGCTGCCCGTGTACCCCTGGAACCAATTTTAAAGTGCCTACAGCCAGCCCATTTTATTGTGTTAGGCCTTCGAAGCCTGTCTGCGGTCCATACTTTAAATACTCCTCCACTCACCACCAAGCTGCCTGCCCGTGTATCCATGTAACCGCTGTAAAACTGCCATGAGCCTATTGTTTGTTATGTTAGGCCTTTGATAGCCTGTCTGCGGTCCCTACTTTAAATACTCCTCCACTCACCACCACCAAGCTGCCTGCCCGTGTATCCATGTAACCGCTGTAAAACTGCCATGAGCCTATTGTTTGTTATGTTAGGCCTTTGATAGCCTGTCTGCGGTCCTTACTTTAAATACTCCTCCACTCACCACCTAGCTGCCTGTGTATCCATGTAACCGATGTAAAACTGCCATGACTGCCTACTGTTTGTTATTTTAGGCCTTTGATAGCCTGTCTGCGGCCCCTACTTGCAATACTCCTCCACTGACCACAATGCTGCCTGGAGTGCCTGCCTGTGTATCCATGTAACCGATGTAAAACTGCCATGACTGCCTACTGTTTGTTATTTTAGGCCTTTGATAGCCTGTCTGCGGCCCCTACTTGCAATACTCCTCCACTGAGCACAATGCTGCCTGGAGTGCCTGCCTGTGTATCCATGTAACCGATGTAAAACTGCCATGACTGCCTACTGTTTGTTATTTTAGGCCTTTGATAGCCTGTCTGCAGCCCCTACTTGCAATACTCCTCCACTGACCACACCAATGCTGCCCGTGTACCCCTGGAACCTATTTAAAAGTTCATAGAGCCTAGTTATATATTTTATTTACTATTAATAAGGCCATGATGGACTACGCTGTACCACGCTACAAGCTAACCAGTCGACACTTCTTTTGCGAGAAAAGCCATCCCAACCCTCCACCAGCATGTAGAAGACCGCATTGTCCATGCACTCTGGCAATCTGTGAGTACAAAGGTGCACCTGACAACAGACGCATGGACCTGTAGGCATGGCCACGGAAGATTACGTGTCCATTACGGCGCAATGGGTTAATGTGGTGGATGCATGGTCCACAGGGGACAGCCTACTAAGTCTGTCTGCAGTCCCTAATTCAAATTGTCCTCCACTGTCTAAATCGGAACTTCCACCTTCTGGCTTTCGGCCTATAGTATCAGAAATTAAACTGCATTTGGCCTTCAACTTTGGTTAGGGCCTACTAACGGCTTCTGCCCCTCCCTGGTGTTGCCCTCAACTAAATAAAGCTGAGCTTCAACCTTCCGGCTCTCATTAAGTGGTTTTTAAAAAAAAAATGGTGGTTAGGGCCTACTAACGGCTTCTGCCCCTCCCTGGTGTTGTCCTCAACTAAATAAAGCTGAGCTTCAACCTTCCGGCTCTCATTAAGTGGTTTTAAAAAAAAAAAAAATGGTGGTTAGGGCCTACTAACGGCTTCTGCCCCTCCCTGGTGTTGTCCTCAACTAAATAAAGCTGAGCTTCAACCTTCCGGCTCTCATTAAGTGGTTTTTAAAAAAAAATGGTGGTTAGGGCCTACTAACGGCTTCTGCCCCTCCCTGGTGTTGTCCTCAACTAAATAAAGCTGAGCTTCAACCTTCCGGCTCTCATTAAGTGGTTTTAAAAAAAAAAAAAATGGTGGTTAGGGCCTACTAACGGCTTCTGCCCCTCCCTGGTGTTGTCCTCAACTAAATAAAGCTGAGCTTCAACCTTCCGGCTCTCATTATGTGGTTTAAAAAAAAAAAATGGTGGTTAGGGCCTACTAACGGCTTCTGCCCCTCCCTGGTGTTGTCCTCAACTAAATAAAGCTGAGCTTCAACCTTCCGGCTCTCATTAAGTGGTTTTAAAAAAAAAATGGTGGTTAGGGCCTACTAACGGCTTCTGCCCCTCCCTGGTGTTGTCCTCAACTAAATAAAGCTGAGCTTCAACCTTCCGGCTCTCATTAAGTGGTTTTAAAAAAAAAAAAAATGGTGGTTAGGGCCTACTAACGGCTTCTGCCCCTCCCTGGTGTTGTCCTCAACTAAATAAAGCTGAGCTTCAACCTTCCGGCTCTCATTAAGTGGTTTTAAAAAAAAAATGGTGGTTAGGGCCTACTAACGGCTTCTGCCCCTCCCTGGTGTTGTCCTCAACTAAATAAAGCTGAGCTTCAACCTTCCGGCTCTCATTATGTGGTTTAAAAAAAAAAAATGGTGGTTAGGGCCTACTAACGGCTTCTGCCCCTCCCTGGTGTTGTCCTCAACTAAATAAAGCTGAGCTTCAACCTTCCGGCTCTCATTAAGTGGTTTTAAAAAAAAAATGGTGGTTAGGGCCTACTAACGGCTTCTGCCCCTCCCTGGTGTTGTCCTCAACTAAATAAAGCTGAGCTTCAACCTTCCGGCTCTCATTAAGTGGTTTTAAAAAAAAAAAAAATGGTGGTTAGGGCCTACTAACGGCTTCTGCCCCTCCCTGGTGTTGTCCTCAACTAAATAAAGCTGAGCTTCAACCTTCCGGCTCTCATTAAGTGGTTTTTAAAAAAAAATGGTGGTTAGGGCCTACTAACGGCTTCTGCCCCTCCCTGGTGTTGTCCTCAACTAAATAAAGCTGAGCTTCAACCTTCCGGCTCTCATTAAGTGGTTTTAAAAAAAAAAAAAATGGTGGTTAGGGCCTACTAACGGCTTCTGCCCCTCCCTGGTGTTGTCCTCAACTAAATAAAGCTGAGCTTCAACCTTCCGGCTCTCATTATGTGGTTTAAAAAAAAAAAATGGTGGTTAGGGCCTACTAACGGCTTCTGCCCCTCCCTGGTGTTGTCCTCAACTAAATAAAGCTGAGCTTCAACCTTCCGGCTCTCATTAAGTGGTTTTAAAAAAAAAATGGTGGTTAGGGCCTACTAACGGCTTCTGCCCCTCCCTGGTGTTGTCCTCAACTAAATAAAGCTGAGCTTCAACCTTCCGGCTCTCATTAAGTGGTTTTAAAAAAAAAAAAAATGGTGGTTAGGGCCTACTAACGGCTTCTGCCCCTCCCTGGTGTTGTCCTCAACTAAATAAAGCTGAGCTTCAACCTTCCGGCTCTCATTAAGTGGTTTTAAAAAAAAAATGGTGGTTAGGGCCTACTAACGGCTTCTGCCCCTCCCTGGTGTTGTCCTCAACTAAATAAAGCTGAGCTTCAACCTTCCGGCTCTCATTATGTGGTTTAAAAAAAAAAAATGGTGGTTAGGGCCTACTAACGGCTTCTGCCCCTCCCTGGTGTTGTCCTCAACTAAATAAAGCTGAGCTTCAACCTTCCGGCTCTCATTAAGTGGTTTTAAAAAAAAAATGGTGGTTAGGGCCTACTAACGGCTTCTGCCCCTCCCTGGTGTTGTCCTCAACTAAATAAAGCTGAGCTTCAACCTTCCGGCTCTCATTAAGTGGTTTTAAAAAAAAAAAAAATGGTGGTTAGGGCCTACTAACGGCTTCTGCCCCTCCCTGGTGTTGCCCTCAACTAAATAAAGCTGAGCTTCAACCTTCTGCTCCAAATTACCATTTTAAAAAATGCAATAGGCTTTTCCGGCCTACTAAAGGTGTCTGCCCCTCCCTGGTGTTGTCCTCAACTGAACAAAGCTGAGCTTCCACATTCTGGCTTTCGCCCTATACTATCAGATATTAAACTGCATTTGGCCTACTAGTGTGGTTAGGCCCTTGAAACAGTGTCTGCTGCTCTTGGGTTTGCTACTCCACTGAACAAAGCAATGCCGCCTGTTTAGTCCTGTTACCAATTTTGAACTGCATGTAGCCTACTTTATTCTTTGGCCCTATATCTGTTTCCTCCTCATCCTGCCCATTGCCCAGCCACTGCTAAATGAGTCTGCTGGTACATTGACCTAGACCACTACATTCCCCTTGTACTCTACACAGCCAGAATCTGTCCCTGCTGAAAGTAAGGTTCCCCTTCCCGCATGTTATACCACCTTACACAGGGACAAAGAGGAAGGTGCAGATGAAAGTGCAGGTTCCTTCATCAGGTGGGGGGGCATACTCGTTGGCGACGTCACTGGCACAGGGCCCCTCAGAGTACGCAAAAGTGTCGCTGCTGGTGGGAGGCGCCCCCGCCATGCAAACACACCGCCGTACTTTGAGGGGCCCTGTGCCAGTGGCAATGCGAACGAGTGGGCCCCCCCTGCTTGCTCAGGATCACAGCACTTGCAACTTTTAAATACTTACCTTTCCCTGCAACACCGCCGTGACGTAGTCCGCATTTCCTGGGCCCACGAAAAACTTGAGCCAGCCCTACTCCCCCCACAACTTTCCCCCAATTCCCTATGCCCAACTATTATTATACAGTTAATTAAGATTGGCAAGCTTCAGAAACAAGAATGGATGTTTTTGGCATTAAAATGGGCACTGTAGGTGTTTTCCTGGCCTCCACTCACTGCCGACTATGCTTCCCCATTGACTTGCATTGGGTTTCGTGTTTCGGTCGATCCCCGACTTTTAGCGATAATCGGCCGACTGCACTCGACTCGACTCTGGACAAAATCGGGTTTCCCAAAACCCTACTCGATCTTAAAAAAATGAAAGTCGCTCAACCCTACTCACTACTAGACTAACCCAGCGTGACACGGCTCATAGAGATCTTTCGGATAATACAGGGCAGATAAAAGAGAACTAATAATGTCTCTTACCTGGCCAGGTTTTTCAGTTCATTTGCCGTCCATTATCCCAGATCTCCGTTGTCCGTATCCGCAGGTAAATCTCGAGCAAATACTCTCACCTCAGGTCCCTGTTCGGTGCGCCAAAGTAATGTTAAGTCCTTCTCAGTCCCTGGCTTCCTAGAGGTAGGGATCCGAGTGAAATGACACGCAGCACAAAAGGTTGTGTGTTCATAGACAGGGATAGCCCTGGAGCACGTCTGACTCACTGGGCTCTACCCCCTCCTTTTTATAGCAAAAAGTTAAACATTTTACAGACATGCGTACAAGCGCATATTTCACATCCTTTTACAAAAACAGTCTATACTAGAGATAAGGTTCAGCTTCTGGTATGTAGGTAAAAGGTTACAATACAAAAGAAGGAATGCGTCCATAAAAGGAAATGTCAACTTTGCTTAAGTTTCTTGAAATAAGCCAGATGTCTCAGGAGAAAGACACAATGGATTCTTTCAGTCTGATCTCCACACCAGGCAGTTTTTGCCAAGAGAGCAATCTGTTGCGGCTGCTGCTGCTGTAGAAACTGTTGCTTCTGTTGTTGCAACTGTTGGATTTGGAGTTTATTAATTTCTAGTTGGGCCTGCTGCTGCTTCCACTGCATACTGGCTTGGACCATTCGCTTAACAAGCTCCTCATTGCTTTCAAAACCATGTTTGAACTGCTGTAGCTGCCTTTACCCAAGACATTCAGTCTTTAAATTGCAATCACTTGTGCTATTTTGCTATTTGAGACTTCATGACTGCATTCTAACACCTATCGTAGGGATTCAGGCTGTCTGGCAGAGGTTATGGAATACACTTGTGTCAAACAGTGTAAGATTTATTATATTTCATAACGTTCCACCGGTCTCAAATGAGAAGAAACAACAGCCTTTTTCCAGCACAAATGAATAACACAACAGCCCCTTCGCTGGGTAGGCAAAATATTTCAAAACGGCCTCAACTATTCAACTAGTTTTAAATCCACCTCTCATACTCTGGCAGGGTCTGTCCACCATTACCGGTCTTTTCCCGCTACATACACCACAGAAACTGCTGAGCTAGCCCAGCTGCCTGTTATTAGAAGAGAAAACCTCTGGCTGGAGTGTATGGGAGTGACCTTTTCAACCCAGGCTCTTTTGGTCGTTTCTAAATACTTGATCCAATATCCGGTTCACTAAAATATTCTCTCAGTGACCTTTTGCAACTGGTATTCTTTCTTCCA
Source organism: Ranitomeya variabilis (assembly GCF_051348905.1). Taxonomy (NCBI): domain Eukaryota; kingdom Metazoa; phylum Chordata; class Amphibia; order Anura; family Dendrobatidae; genus Ranitomeya; species Ranitomeya variabilis. The sequence continues at coordinate 481,514,430 of NC_135232.1, forward strand.
GGACGTACATCACCAAGGCCAGCTACCTAGGTGACCAGGGTCGGACTGGCCTGGTGGGGTACCGGTGAAATGCCTAGTGGGCCCGAGAGAGGGAAGAAGAAAAAAAAAACATTTTTAGGGGCACAGGTCCTTTAAAAGTGCAGGATGCAGGGTCACGCAAACGCCCACCTGACCAGTCGCAACGACCGTAGCTGGTATCACTACCCAGCATACCAGTGTAAGTGCCGGGGCCATGGACAAATGGGGGACCCACTCGTCGTCGGGTACTAGGCACGCTATGGCACCCGTGGGTCAGGGGAGCCCGGTGACAGCGCTCAAATACTCACATCTTCTCGTTCCGAGCAGCTCAAGTGTCTTCAGCAGCCGTGATGTCTCAGGGCAGAGGATGCGCTGACGTCATTACAGCACACCCTCCACCCTGAGCAGTGCAAAGAGTCAGAAGTTGATGAGCAGACCAGACCTGCGAAGAATGGGAGAGGTGAGTTTTTGAATTTTTTTTAATGTATGTAGCATTATATGGGGCCAATTATACAGTATGGAGCATTAGCACTATATGAGGACATGATATACTGTGTGGAGCAATATATTGGGCCATTATACTGTATACTTTCACACATTAGGTTTTTCGCCGCATGCCGTTTCCGGCGTCGCGCCGCAGCACCGGATCCGGCTTATTTTGTGAAAACCGGAAGGGACGGATCCAGTTTTTCGCCGAATTCGGACATCGGATCCAGCAGAAAACCAGATCCGTCCCATCTGGTTGGCATCCGTTTCGTCCGGTTTTCCATCCGGTTTTTGACAGATCCAGTTTTTAAAAACGCCCCTGACAGGCTAAAAATGTGATTGGCCCCCTGAAAACTATATATACAGTGTTCCTACAGCCCATCTGTGACAGGTTGGAGAGGTGTACATCAAGAGCACGATGGACGGCATTATTGCGAAGATTCTGCAGAACAATGTGCATTTCATTGTGGAGGCGAATAGATTGAAAGCAATTGTTCTTGAGAAGGAGTGAGAGAGACAGCGCATCATGCGTCTGCGGCGACAACGCCGTTTGTGGATCCACCCCATCATGGCACAGAGAATGACGCGGGGAGTCTTTTCTACTTTATACATGGAGCTACGAGGAGAGCCAGAGAAGTTTTTCAGCTATGTGCGGATGAAAGCGGAGAACTTTGATGTATTGGTGGATCTAATTGAACATCTAATAAGGAGTGATACATATTGCAGATTCTCTATTACACCGGCTGAGCGTCTGATGGTCACTCTTCGGTAAGCATTCTTTTTTTATGTACTCTTGTAGCGCACTTTCATCGATTGATATTTTGAATTTCTGCTTTGCTTTTGATTCCTAGCTACTGGAGAATCCCTTTCGTCACTACATTTCCAGTTCAGACTGGGAATTTCAACCATCTCTGGAATTGTAAAGTACACTTGCCGTGCACTGTGGGACTGTTTGCACAATGATTTTATTCCACATCCCACAATGCAGACTTGGTTGGAAGTAGCAGACAGATTCCAGGAAGTGTGTCAGTTTCCCAATTGCTTGGGCACGGTGGATGGGAAACATATCCGTATCGTGAAACCGGCTGGTTCTGGATCCGAGTATTTCAACTATAAAAAGTACTTTTCCATCGTGCTGATGGCCATCGCCGATGCGGATTACAAATTTGTAGCGGTGGATATTGGGGCGTATGGCCGCTCAAATGATTCACAAGTTTTCAACTGTCTGCAATGGGGCGGCATTTGTATGGAAACACCTTTCAATTCTCCCCCCCAAGACCACTGCCTCAAACCTCTGAGCCACCAATGCCTTTTGTTTGTGTTGGGGATGAAGCCTTTCAGCTTTCAGAACATCTTTTGAAACCCTACTCCAGCCGTGGTTTAAACCAAACTAAAAAATTTTTTAACTACCGACTCACACATGCACGGAGAATGGTGGAGTGTGCGTTTGGGATCTTAACCGCCAAATGGAGAGTTCTACTGACATCTATTAACTTGAAGACAGACACTGTGGATGAGGTAGTGAAAGCGTGTGTTGTCCTGCACAATTATGTTATATCCAAGGAACAGCTTTCCATTGAGGACCACTCTTAAGAAACCACCTTGGCTGATTATACCAACATAACATATAGAAGTTCTGCGACTGTTTCCCGAATTCGGGATCAATTTGCAGAATATTTTATTTCACCCGAAGGAAGAATAGACTGGCAGGATGAGAGAGTTTGAACAATTCTTCTTGAACCTAATAACAAGTTTTTTTACCTTTTACCCAAGTTGTGTACATGTTTGAGTAGTACCCAAAGTATTTAACCTTTTACCCAAGTTGTGTACCTGTTTGATTTTACCTTTTAACCAAGTTGTGTACCTGTTTGGATAGTACCAAATGGGGCACGGGCGGGACACTGGTAGTCTGGCTGGTGGGACGGGGCACGGGGATGCTGGTAGTGTTGTGGCTGGTGGGATGGGGCACGGGCACGATGTGGGTGAGGGTGAGGTTGGTGTGATGGGGCACGGGCAGGTTGGTGGTACGGGTCAGGAGGATGGTAGTGACTGCAGTGATGGACAGTGGAGGAAGGGGGGGCAGGTGCAGGATGGGTGGCAAGAGTCTTGGCTTTTGAGGCAATGAGCGCTAGAGTAGACTGGCAAACTTCCATTACTTGCATCTGCTGAGCAGCAGATAGCGTCTCCATTTGCTCGAGTACCGACTGGAAAAAAGTGTTGTTCGGTGACTGTCTTGCCTCTGAACGCATTGATAACAGAAGTGTATGCAACTCGAGTATACTTTTTTTTATTAAATTAAAACCTGCAGCCATTTGCTTGGACAAAACTTTGAGACAGTTCTAAAAGGATGTGTTCAGGTGTAAGAACTCGGGCGCATAGCTCTGTACCTGACCCCTCTGCCGCTGTCGCCCGAAAGCTACAGGTGTACTAGAGGTGGCAGCAGCAGAGGGGTGGGGTACAGGAAACGCTATATCCTCACCAGCAGATACATGCAATGGAACCAGCCAGGATGCTCCAGCGCTCACGGATGGGACAAAGGGATCCGATGTGTGGGAAGGCTGGGAAGGTGCAGAGAGGGAAGGTGCAGAGTAGGAAGGTGCAGAGGGGCCGGGACTGTCGAACTGTCCCTCGGTGGCGGCCTCCTGAGGGATTGTCCCAGAAGGGTTCAACTCTGCTGCAGGCTCCCGAGTGCTCCTGATGGTGCTGTGGAACAAAAAAGAAAAACAAACAATTAATATACTGATATTGCATGGCCCTGGCTGAAAGAGCAAAAGAGGTTTAGACATGTTAAATATTGGTTATTACATATGGTGGGTAATATTTACCTTCGGCTCACCATCGTTGTCCTGAGGAACGACAGGGCTTCGGCATACTTGTATCTGCTCCTGCGTCCTCCAGAACCATTCGGGGCCCGCATCTCTTTGTTGAACTCCTTCTTAAAGCGATGCCTGATCGACCGCCACCGTTGCACAATCCTCTCACCTGTTAAAAAAGGAGAAACACAAATTGGTTAGAAACAATACTTAGAATGCATCAAGAAAACTGAACTGAGTATACTTACGTTCTTAATTCTGGGCCCGAACATCGAGGTCCTCCCACTTCTCTATAAGCTCTTGGCAGACTTGCTCCCAGAGTCGCTGGGTCACTGTGATATCAGCATGGCGGCAGTCACCCATGTTCCACAGCGGCTCCCTGTCTCGGATCAGCTCGATGAGGAGGTCAATAACGAGTCCGACCTCCTCACCGTCCGAATCAGGAGCATGCTGTGAAGCCTGTTATAAAAAAGGAAAAAAAAATAAAATTAGATTGTAAACATTAAGAAAAATCCCCCCCAAAAATATTTTTTTTTTACATATATGCTTACACGATGACGGCCGCCCTGACTCTGACGCCGACGACTCTGGGAGCCACTGGGATGACCTCTGGATCGAGCACCAGAATCCGAACTCTAGAAGAAAAATAACATAAAAATTATGTGTTTGTATGTAGCCTTTTTATGTGTTGTGTGCCGTGTGATATCTATAATGATCATTTTGTATGTGTTGTGTGATGTCTGAAAAGGTCAGTTGGTATGTGTTGTGTGCTGCGTTCTTTCTGTAAGTATCTTGTGTTGTGTTGGGTGTAGTGTGAGGTTGTGGTTCTGCGATAAATGAAATATACATACCAATTGTGATCCAGCTCCAGGTATTTCTCCACCCCTTCGCTCTTCTTCTGGGAGCACCTCTTGTGCTGCGGCAGCAGCTTACTACAAAAAAGAAAGATGGCAAAATACATTACATATATACACACACACATACAGAAACACATACATACATATAGACACACACACACACATACACACACACATACACACACACATACAAAGAGAGAGGGAGAGAGAGCGAGAGAGAGAGCAAAATTATGTAAAAAAGCATATATATTTATCTCAGTGCGCTGCCTACGGGATGGAGGGCTCCCAGAAGAAGACATGGCTTGGCTCAGCTCTCAGGAGGCTTGGCTCCGCTCTCTAGCAGGTTTGGCTCCGCTCTCTGGCAGGTTTAGCTCAGCTCTCTGGCAGGTTTGGCTCCGCACTCTGGCAGGTTTGGCTCAGCACTCTGGCAGGCTTGGCTCCGCTCTCTGGCAGGTTTGGCTCTGCTCTCTGGCAGGTTTGGCTCAGCTCTCTGGCAGGCTTGGCTCCGCTCTCTGGCAGGCTTGGCTCCGCTCTCTGGCAGGTTTGGCTCCGCTCTCTGGCAGGTTTACCTCAGCACTATGGCAGGTTTGGCTCTGCTCTCTGGCAGGCTTGGCTTCGCTCTCTGGCAGGCTTGGCTCTGCTCTCTGGCAGGCTTGGCTCAGCACTCTGGCAGGTTTGGCTCCGCTCTCTGGCAGACTTGGCTCCGCTCTCTGGCAGGTTTGGCTCAGCACTCTGGCAGGCTTGGCTCCGCTCTCTGGCAGGTTTGGCTCTGCTCTCTGGCAGGTTTGGCTCAGCTCTCTGGCAGGCTTGGCTCCACTCTCTGGCAGGCTTGGCTCCGCTCTCTGGCAGGTTTACCTCAGCACTATGGCAGGTTTGGCTCTGCTCTCTGGCAGGCTTGGCTTCGCTCTCTGGCAGGCTTGGCTCTGCTCTCTGGCAGGCTTGGCTCCGCTCTCTGGCAGACTTGGCTCCGCTCTCTGGCAGGTTTGGCTCCGCTCTCTGGCAGGTTTTGCTCCGCTCTCTGGCAGGTTTGACTGCGCTCTCTGGCTGGCTGGGTCTTGAAGATTCTTGGCAGGGTGTGGGCTCTCTGGCTGGCAGTATGGCTGGAAATGAGTGAGGGCCTCAATGGCATTGTTTCATATATGTGTCCTGGGGGCAAGCCAATAGATTCTGAGCATGCTCAGTTGAAAAAGCCGTATCAGGCCGCCGATTCACCTTTTTCCGGATCTGGTGCAATCCAGCGTCCATAGACATGTGTAGCGCCCCCACTGCCGCAGGGCCAAGGGGTACCCGGTACCGGGCCTGTGAGTCTCTGCTCCGGGGTTGTCACGGTGGCTAGGCCCAGTCCGTGACCCTGCCGAGGGGCGCACAGTGATAGCTACGATGTATGATGGTAGTGGTGGTGAGGCTGTGGTGGTGCGGTGCAGTAAATAATGAGGACACCAGGTTGCAGTCTCTTTACCTCTTTACTGAAGGTCTCTGGGTCCTCAGTCCAGAACACGGTTCACCAGGCTGCGCAAGTCCGGCCGGTCCAATGGCACCTCCAGAGTTCTCTTCACAGGTGGAAATCGGTGCCTTCCTTCTAGCGCTATGTGTTGTGGTCCTTCCCTGCTGTGCTTACGGAAAGTCCCCACAACGGTTGTGTCTGTTTCTTAAGTTCCCTCACAACTCGATTAGATGATGTTCTGCTAATCCTCCGTCCCTCCCTGATGTTCTGGTTGGAACGGCACCCGTTTGACGGGTAGGCTCGGAGCTCTTCCGGGACCCTAGAGTCGCCCCTCTCCACAAGTTGCCCCCCAAGACTGCATAGGTGATTTAAGTTAGACAGCCCGCCTTAAACTGACTGTCCTGCCGCTGTTTGGAGTATTGCTTGAAGCTGAATGTTATGATACTCCCTCGGCGTTCCGGCCACCGGTAGTGCGCCTCAGTAGGATGTTGCTTCGGTCTTACAGCACGACTCCTACTGGTATTTCTCCTCTTGCGTGATCTCGTTTCTCACTCAGCACAATCTATCTCGCTTCTAGTCCTTCCTTGGGCACCGCCGCTATCCTGAGCAGGCACGGTCCCGTTACCTTCGTTCAAGTTGCCAAGCCTCTGTCAGGATCCCACCCCTGACAGAGACCCTACTGTATCTTCCCCCACAACACCCTCTGCCACAAGGTGTTGCCTGGTTCCAACCCAGTCAGCTTTCTGATCTAACTTCCTGCCTGACCCCCAGTTTACCCACTATGGTGGGGAGTGGCCTAGTGAATAGAACCCTTAGCTCCCCCCGGAGGCCCGGCTGTGAAATGTATTGGTGTCTGTGATACCTGATCAGATGAACTCCTTCAGTGCCATCAGACGCACCATAGCTCCCCATAGTGGCGGAGCCACAGTACTGCAACGACCAGGACTCTGGGGCGCTGCACTTGCATTGTAGCGAAAAGCCGGAAAGGCCGGATCCGGCACTTCTGGCTTTTTCGCCGCAGACAAAAAACATTACAGTAGATGGTTTTTCCAGACGCTGGAATCGATTGTTCACTGGATCCGGAAAAAAACGGAAGGAACGCTGGGCCATCTGGCGCGATCCGGCGCTAATACAACTCAATGGAGAAAAACCGGTTCCGTTTTTTTTTTACCGGTTCCGGTTTTTCTCTAAAGAGCCGTAAACAGCCGGAATGAAAAAACCTGATGTGTGAAAGTAGCCTTAGAGACCACTGCACAGTTTTATAAAAATCAGCTTCTCTACATGTCTGACAGCCATTCCATTCCAGTGTCTGTTGAATTCCAACCAGAGTATACCTCATTCTACTTAATGTGCTTCTGGTTAGGTGATCACCTGAACCAAATCTTATTTAACAAAGGAAAGTATAAAATACACTGCAGTTGTGTTCACAATCCTCTTGCAATAGGACAAGCTGGATGGCAAAACAAGTGCTCGTAATATCCCAAAAGTAATAGGAATGAAAAAATAACTTTTAACCATGCCAAAGGAGTTGAAAAGAAAAGACTTGAGTGAGGAAAAGAAGGGCTCAATTTTGGCTTTACTAGCAGAGAGACACAGTGAGCGTCATGTTGCCTCCATCTTTAAAATTTCTAAGACGGCAGTCCATTAGAACAAGGCCAAGCAGCAGACATTGGGGACAACGAAGCTACAGACCGGCAGAGGGCAAAAGCGACTCTCCACTGACTGGGATGACCGTCATCATATTTGAGTGTCACTCAGCAACCGCAGGATGACATCAAGTGACCTACAAAAGTAATGGCAAATGGCAGCTGGGGTGAAGTGCATGGCAATAACAGTTCATAACAGGCTCCTAGAGGCAGGACTTAAGTCATGTAAAGCTTTCATCAATGAGAAGCAAAGGAGAGCCAGGCTGAAGTTTGCCAAAGACCATGAGGATTGAACCATAGAGGACTGGAGGAAGGTAATCTTCTCTGATGAGTCTAATTTTCAGCTTTGCCCAACACCTGGTCATCTAATGGTTAGACAGAGACCTGGACAGGCGTACAAGCCACAGTGTCTTGCACCCACTGTGAAATTTGGTGGAGGATCAGTGATGATCTGGGGATGCTTTAGCAAGGCTGGAATTGGGCCTGGTTAATCTTTGCAAAGTACGTATGAATCAAGCCGCATACAAGGTTATCTGTGCATCAGGAATTGTGGTATGTGTTAAAGGGGCCTACTGAGACTCTCTCACCTGGGGCCCACGAAAACCTGGAGCTGGCCCTGGCATTGATGTACAGACAAAGCAGAATGCCCTGTCACAGCTGCAGTGGGCATTCATTTTGATGGCAATGATGCACATCAAGATGAACGTCCACTGCAGCTGTGACAGGGCGGTCTGCTTTGTGACAGGCTGTGCACCGACATCACATAGCAGTGATGTTAAATGGCCGCCGGCCTATCAGAGGGTGCACGCTGACTCCTGCGGCCTTTGATAGGCCAGCAGCCTTTTAATGTTACTGCTATGTGATGTCAGTGTGCGGCCTGTCACAGAGCAGAGCGCCCTGTCACAGCTGCAGTCAGCAGCCATTTTAACGACCACGTTAATTATGAAGCCGCAAGAGGACGCCGGGGAGCACAAGTAGATGAGAAGAATCTTTTTATTTTTCTCCCTATGTGATTGAACAGGCTATTGGACATAGGGGCTGACATAGGGGCCAAGGATGGGGGCATTATTAAAGTGTACAAAGCGGCCCAGGAAGGGGGCAACATATGCACCCAGGACAGGGCAACATAGAGATCTAGGATGGGGACATTTATAAAGGGGCCCAGGATGGGGACATTATTAAATAAAGGGGCCCAGGATGTTGACATTATTACTGGAAGGGGCCCAGGATGGGGACATTATTACTGGAAGGGACCCCGGATGGAGGCAACATAAAGGGGCCCAGGATTGGAACATTATTAAAGTGGACATAGGGGTCCAGGATGGGGGCAACATAAAGGAGCCCAGGATGGGGACATTAAATAAAGGATCTGGGAGCTTATTAAATATGGGGGTGACATAATTACTGTTTGGGGGTCAGGATCAGGAACATACATTATTGCTTTACGGTGGCAAGTGGGGACATAATTACTGTAGGGGACAATCAGGGGCCATTATTACTGCTGTAATTTAATTTACTTTTGAGGATACTGTCTTTCATAGGGGGGAGACAAAAGGGGATCATGTGTAAGGCAGCACTATGTTGCTTTTTTTCTTCATTCGACGTATTGTAGAAGTTGGAGAAAAAGTGGGGAATGTGCTCTGGAAGCTATCACCTATAGCAAACTTTGTTTTACTTTTTCAGAGACGAATCCTGGTTCAAAGAAGTGATGGCCAGACCTTGTGACAGGTTCCCTTTAAAGCACTTAGAATGTTCACAACATATGTAGACCACACAACATATTTATTTATTTTAGTCATTTATATAGTGCCATTAATTCCACAGCACTTTACACACATTATCATCGCTGTCCCCAATTGGGCTCACAATCTAAATTCCCTATCAGTATTCTTTGGAATGTGGGAGGAAACCAGAGTACCCGGCACAAACCCACACAAACAAGGGGAGAACATACAAACTCCTTGCATATGTTGTTCTTGGTGGGATTTGAACCCAGGACCCCAGTGCTGCAAGACTGCAGTGCTAACCACTGAGCCATCGCGCAACTTAACCCACATTTAATAAATTTTTTCTACCTGATGAGATAAAACAGGTTCACAAAAAATAAATAAAAATCATATTTTTCTACTGGGTGAATTAACCTGAAAGTTTTTAATGCTGGTCATCTGTCACCACTTATGAAAGTTAAGGTAGGAGACATCTTTATTGCTTTGAACAAATAAATTTAAATACTGTATAATCAATGTTTGAACTTATCTTGAACTTGAACTTGATCCTTTAGGTAACATAGAACTGAATTAGATTTTTTCCAACAATGCTTTACTAAGGATACACTTTGTGGAGATCAGTGGCATACAGCCAAAGTGTGCTACATCGCTTGTCTTGTTTCATGGACAGCCATGAAAAGGTTTTGACAGGACAACCCACTAATGAGCTGTTTGTATCGCTTTACTTGTACATGGTCACTTGGATTTGATGGGTTATTTAACTGTGTCCACATTAACGGCAGTGCAGTAATTGACTTGAAGCGTAATGAGGTGTATGTATGAAATACTGTACCTTGTACTGAACATAGCCAGGCGTTTCGTTGCCCTGTGTTAAAAACCAAGCTGTAATTGTTTACAGAGATAATAACAGCTAGCGTGAATACATGATTTTATGTTTGACTTCTTATGAAATTCTGTACAAAAGTCTTTGAAACAATTTAAATCAGGACCACTAATTATGAAAGAGCTGCTAATCAAGACTGAACACATTCTCGTCCTGTCAGATCCGTATATCTGGACTGCATGTTGCTGCCACTGGGGATAAATTAGGGTCAAAAAGGACTCATCCACATAGTTACTAGTTTCTTTGCATGGGTCTTGATAGTTTTACTGAATAAAATTCAGGTGCATATTGAGAATCATTGCCTGGGAAAACTCTTCATGAGGCCGGTTTCACACGTCAGTGGCTTCGGTACGTGTGGTGACAGTTTTCTCACGTTCCGGAGAAACTGACTCACGTAGACACATTAAAATCAATGTGTCTCTGCACATGTCAGCGTGTTTTCACAGACTGTGTGTCCGTTTGAAAAACACGGAGACATGTCAGTGTTCGTGGGAGCGAACGTATCACACGGACCCATTAAAGTCAATGGGTCCGTGTAAAACACGTACCGCACACAGATGCTGCCCGTGTGCCGTGCAGGAGACAGCGCTACAGTAAGCGCTGTCCCCCCAGCTTGTGGTGCTGAAGCCGCCATTCATTTCTTTTCTCCAGCAGCGTTCGCTGGAGAGAAGGAATGAAAAATCATTGTTTTTTAATTTTTTTTCTGGTTAAAATCAAGTTCCCGGCAACCGACCCCCTCCCACCCCCTGTGCGCCGGCCCGCTGGACATAAAATACTCACCTAGCTCCCTCGATGCTTCCTCTCAGCGCCACAGCTTGTCCTGTATGAGCGGTCACGTGGTGCCGCTCATTACAGTGATGAATATGCGGCTCCACTTCCCACACGGACACGGATAACTCCGGTACCGATTTTTCCGGTACCGGAATTATCTGGACGTGTGAGACTGGCTTGACAGCTGTCATAAAAGGAAGGGTGTGTGTGTGGTGGTATGGGAAGCTTAGGCTAGGTTCACATTTGCGGTTGAGTTCGCAGCATATTATCTGCAACCGCGAACGCATGCAAAAACGCATGCATGATAATGCAGCGTTTTTTATCCGCATCAGCTTACTCATGATGGGAAAAAACGAAACATTTGTATGCTTTTTTGCATGCGTGCGCGTTTTTTTATGCGCATGTGTTTGATAGGAAAACATTTTTCAAGGAGAATTTCCTTGAGACAAGCCACGTCAAATGGGCATGGCTCATGGAATTTCTGTATATAAACTCTTGTACAGATGAAATCCTCAGATTTTGCTTCTGTATCCTGCGTCAAGATGGATCTTCGCATGGAGACTTTCTATCGGAATCTGGATTTGGATGTCAACTTGTTTCTTTCCTTTGCATTTGCTTGTAAGCAAGAATGGAAAAGAGAAAAACAGAGAAGACGGCGTTGGAGCTTTTGCCAGCACCCGATTCTTGAACTCTGACAGAGCCTTGGAGCCTACCACTCCTTATTCAGTGAGCTCAGTGAAAACCCAGAGAAATATTTAGAGTACACGAGGATGTGTAAAGACAGCTTCATGGAATTGCTGGTACATGTACAAGGAGCCATCAGCAGGCAGGACACCCAGCTCGGTAGAGCGATTCCTGCTGAGGAACGTCAGCTGGTGACACTAAGGTACATAATATTTAAAAATTAACGCCTGTCATAATTCTTATTGTTCTGTACTTGTACAATGTACTTAATATTTTTCCCTTTTTTTGTTTTACAAAAAACTGTCCTAAATATTATTGTTATAAAAGCCATGTCCTTTTCTTTTCTTTTTTTTTCTTTCTTTGTTTTGCAAAACCCCAGTCATAAATATTATTGTTCTGATTTTTTTTTCTTCATCTGTTCAGCAGATTCCTGGCTACCAGAGAGAGCCTATCATCACTCCATTTCCAGTACCGGATAGCAATTTCCACACTATCTGGGATTGCCGCAGACACCTGCCGGGCTTTGTGGGATGTTCTCCATGAGGAATTTATCCCCCTACCCACCATGGAAATCTGACAGGAAAATGCCAATAAATACTGGCAAATTTGTAATTTCCGTAACTGTTTGGGAGATGTGGATGGAAAACATATTAGAATTACCAAACCGGCTTGAACTGGATCCGAGTACTTTAATTATAAAAAATATTTTTCCATAGTGTTCATGGTGATAGCAGCTGCGGACTGTAGGTTTGTCACCGTGGACATTGGAATGTTTTAGCAGTGGTAATGACTCCCAGACATTTAAAAATGCGGACATGGGCCAATGGCTGTATGGCAATCATTTCAATTTCCCCTTGCCACAACTTCTTACCAACACTCAAGGCCCGCCAATGGAATTTGTTATGGTTGGGGATGAGGCCTTTCAGATGTGTGGAAACTGTTGTGAACTGTGTTTCTGGGCTCCCTCTGGTGGTCACTAACGGTATTGTGTTAGGTATGTCTTGTTGCAGGCCTGAGCTCCAGCTGTGTCGTTAAGCAGCGGGTGTTTCCTATTTGAGTCTCCTCTGGACTCAGTCTCTTGCCTGGCATCGTTGTATCCAGACCTATTTGGTCTCCTCCGGATTCCTTTCAGTCTGCCTCATGCAAGAAAAGCTAAGTCTGTTTTGTACAATTTGGATCGTTTGCATTATTCAGTGTTTTTGTCCAGCTTGCTTTACATTTGATTTTTGACTCGCTGGAAGCTCTAGGGGGCTGGTGTTCTCCCTCCGCACCGTCAGTCGATGTGGGGGTTCTTGAATGTTCAGCGTGGATGTTTTGTAGGGTTTTCTGCTAACCGCATAGTCCACTATCTATTTTCTGCTGTCTAGACTATTGGGCCTCACTTTGCTGAATCTAGTTCATCTCTACGTTTGTGTTTTCCTCTTGCCTCACCGTTATTATTTGTTGGGGGCTTTCTATATCTTTGGGGTTCAATTTCTCTGGAGACAAGCGAGGTCTTATTTTTTCCCTCTAGGGGTAGTCAGTTCTCCGGCTGGCTCGAGACGTCTAGAACCAACGTAGGCACGTTCACCGGCTACTTTTAGTTGTTTGTGTCAAGATCAGGTATGCGGTTAGCCCAGTTTCCACCTCCCTAGAGCAGTATTTATATTTTTGCTATCTTGCCGGAATATCAGAGATCCTCTGCCATTGGGATCATAACAGAATGCCAGGCCAAAAGAAAATGTTTAATGCATCGCAGAAGCGGGATTAAAAAGAAGTTCTGAGTTGTTTTTTGTTGTTGTTTTTTTTTTTTTTTTTTTTGCTGCAGTTTGCCTAGCTTCTTCCATCCCCTTTTTCTCTGAGTGGCTGAAACTCTGCTGCAGATATGAATTTCCAGACTTTGACTTCTAGTGTGGATCAGCTTGCTGCTAGGGTGCAAAGTATTCAGGATTTTGTTATCCATAGCCCTATGTCTGAACCAAAAATACCTATTCCTGAGCCGTTTTTTGGAGATAGATCTAAATTCCTGAATTTTAGGAATAATTGTAAATTGTTTCTGTCTCTGAAACCTCGTTCCTCTGGTGATTCCGCTCAGCAAGTTAAGATTGTTATTTCCTTCTTGCGCAGCGACCCTCAGGATTGGGCCTTCTCTCTGGCGCCAGGAGATCCTGCATTGGTGAATGTTGATGCGTTTTTTCTGGCACTTGGTTTGCTTTATGAGGAGCCTAATCTTGAAAATCAGGCTGAAAAAATGTTGCTGGTTATCTCTCAGGGTCAGGACGAAGCTGAGGTATATTGCCAAAAATTTCGGAAATGGTCCGTGCTTACTCAATGGAATGAGTGTGCACTGGCCGCAAATTTCAGAAATGGTCTTTCTGAAGCCATTAAAGATGTGATGGTGGGGTTTCCTATCCCTACAGGTCTAAATGATTCAATGGCTCTAGCCATTCAAATTGATCGACGTTTGCGGGAGCGCAAATCTGATAATCCTTTGGCGGTGCTGTCTGAACGGTCACCTGATTCTATGCAATGTGACAGAATTCTGACCAGAGCCGAGCGACAAAATCATAGACGTCAAAATGGGTTGTGTTTCTACTGTGGTGATTCAACACATGTTATCTCAGCATGCTCTAAACGTTTAAAGAAAAAAGTTAATCCTGTCGCCATTGGTACTTTTCAGCCTAAGTTTATTTTGTCTGTGACTTTAATTTGTTCATTATCTTCTTACTCAGTTATGGCTTTTGTGGATTCTGGTGCTGCTTTAAGTCTGATGGATTTGTCATTTGCCAAGCGCTGCGGTTTTGTCCTGGAGCCTTTGGAAAATCCTATTCCTCTTAGAGGAATTGATTCTACGCCATTGGCAGAGAATAAACCTCAGTATTGGACGCAGGTGACCATGTGCATGACTCCTGTACATCAGGAGGTGATTCGTTTTTTGGTACTGCATAAAATGCATGATGTTGTCGTTTTGGGTCTGCCATGGTTACAGGCCCATAATCCAGTTTTAGATTGGAAAGCTATGACTGTGTCTAGTTGGGGGTGTCAGGGGATTCATGGCGATTCTCCATTGGTGTCTATTGCTTCTTCTACTCCTTCTGAGATCCCTGAGTTTTTGTCAGACTTTCAGGATGTATTTAATGAGGCCAGGTCCAGTGCCCTTCCTCCTCATAGGGACTGTGATTGTGCTATAGATTTGATTCCTGGTAGTAAGTTTCCTAAGGGACGACTCTTTAATTTATCTGTGCCAGAGCATGCCGCGATGCGGAGTTATATAAAGGAGTCTTTGGAGAAGGGACATATTCGCCCATCCTCGTCCCCTCTTGGTGCAGGATTCTTTTTTGTGGGCAAGAAAGACGGGTCTCTGAGACCTTGTATTGATTATCGTCTTCTGAATAAGATCACTGTTAAATTTCAGTATCCTTTGCCATTGTTGTCTGATTTGTTTGCTCGGATTAAGGGATCCAGTTGGTTCACCAAGATAGATCTTCGTGGTGCGTATAACCTTGTGCGCATAAAGCAGGGAGATGAATGGAAAACGGCATTTAATACGCCTGAGGGTCATTTTGAGTACCTGGTGATGCCCTTCGGATTATCTAATGCTCCTTCTGTGTTTCAGTCCTTCATGCATGACATCTTCCGGAAATATCTGGATAAATTTATGATTATTTATCTGGATGATATTTTGGTTTTTTCTGATGATTGGGAGTCCCATGTGAACCAGGTCAGGATGGTGTTTCAGGTTTTGCGGGAGAATGCTCTATTTGTGAAAGGCTCAAAATGTATCTTTGGGGTACAGAAGGTTTCTTTTTTGGGTTTTATTTTTTCCCCTTCTACTGTGGAGATGGACCCAGTTAAGGTTCGTGCCATTCATGACTGGACTCAGCCCACGTCTGTTAAGAGCCTGCAGAAGTTCTTGGGCTTTGCTAATTTTTACCGTCGTTTTATCGCTAATTTCTCCAGCGTGGTTAAACCTTTGACGGATAAGACCAAGAAGGGTTCTGATGTTGCGAATTGGTCTCCTGCAGCCGTGGAGGCCTTTCGGGAGCTGAAGCGTCGGTTTACTTCAGCGCCAGTCTTGTGCCAGCCGGATGTCTCTCTTCCCTTCCAGGTTGAAGTTGATGCTTCTGAAATTGGTGCAGGGGCTGTTTTGTCGCAAAAAAGTTCTGATGGCTCCGTGATGAAGCCATGCGCCTTCTTTTCAAGGAAATTTTCGCCTGCTGAGCGGAACTACGATGTTGGTAATCGGGAGTTGTTGGCCATGAAGTGGGCATTTGAGGAGTGGCGACATTGGCTCGAGGGAGCTAGACATCGTGTGGTGGTCTTGACTGATCATAAAAATCTGATTTACCTCGAGTCTGCCAAGCGCCTGAATCCTAGACAGGCCCGTTGGTCGTTGTTTTTCTCCCGTTTTGACTTTGTGGTCTCGTACCTGCCTGGTTCGAAGAACGTGAAGGCTGATGCACTTTCTAGGAGTTTTGTGCCTGATTCTCCGGGAGTCTCTGAGCCGGCTGGTATTCTCAGAGAGGGAGTAATTTTGTCTGCCATTTCCCCAGATTTGCGACGAGGGCTGCAAAAATTTCAGGCTGATAGGCCTGATCATTGTCCACCAGAGAGATTGTTTTTCCCTGATGGATGGACCAACAGAGTTATTTCTGAGGTTCATTCTTCGGTGTTGGCGGGTCATCCTGGGATTTTCGGGACCAGAGATTTGGTGGCCAGGTCCTTTTGGTGGCCTTCCTTGTCGCGGGATGTGCGTTCTTTTGTGCAGTCCTGTGGGATTTGTGCTCGGGCTAAGCCTTGCTGTTCTCGTGCCAGCGGGTTGCTTTTGCCCTTGCCTATCCCGAAGAGGCCTTGGACGCACATTTCCATGGATTTCATTTCGGATCTTCCGGTGTCTCGGAAGATGTCTGTCATCTGGGTGGTGTGCGATCGTTTTTCTAAAATGGTCCATTTGGTGCCCTTGCCTAAGTTGCCTTCCTCCTCTGATTTGGTTCCTTTGTTCTTTCAGAATGTGGTTCGTTTGCATGGCATCCCTGAGAATATTGTATCTGACAGAGGATCCCAGTTTGTGTCCAGATTCTGGCGATCCTTTTGTGCTAAGATGGGTATTGATTTGTCTTTTTCGTCGGCTTTTCATCCTCAGACTAATGGCCAGACCGAGCGAACTAATCAGACGTTAGAGACTTATTTGAGATGTTTTGTTTCTGCTGATCAGGACGACTGGGTTACCTTTTTGCCACTGGCCGAGTTTGCCCTTAATAATCGGGCTAGTTCTGCCACCTTGGTTTCACTCTTTTTCTGCAACTCTGGTTTTCATCCTCATTTCTCCTCGGGTCAGGTTGAACCTTCTGACTGTCCTGGGGTTGATTCTGTGGTGGATAGGTTGCAGCGGATTTGGAACCATGTGGTGGACAATTTGAAATTGTCACAAGACAAGGCCCAGCGGTTTGCCAACCGCCGCCGCGGTGTGGGTCCCCGACTTCGTGTTGGGGATTTGGTTTGGTTGTCTTCTCGGCATGTTCCTTTGAAAGTCTCCTCTCCTAAGTTCAAGCCTCGCTTTATCGGTCCTTATAAGATTTTGGAAATCCTTAACCCGGTGTCTTTTCGCTTGGACCTTCCAGCGTCTTTTGCTATTCATAATGTGTTCCATAGGTCCTTGTTGCGGCGGTACGTGGTGCCTATGGTTCCTGCTGTTGAGCCTCCTGCCCCGGTTTTGGTTGAGGGCGAGTTGGAGTACGTGGTGGAGAAGATTCTGGATTCTCGTATCTCTAGACGGAAACTCCAGTATTTAGTTAAGTGGAAAGGCTATGGTCAGGAGGATAATTCCTGGGTTGTCGCCTCTGATGTTCATGTGGCTGATTTGGTTCATGCCTTTCACGCTGCTCATCCTGATCGCCCTGGGGGTCTTGGTGAGGGTTCGGTGACCCCTCCTCAAGGGGGGGTACTGTTGTGAACTGTGTTTCTGGGCTCCCTCTGGTGGTCACTAACGGTATTGTGTGTTGTGGATTCTGTTTGTGGGCTCCCTCTGGTGGTTACTGCTGGTACTGGGTGACTTTGGTGGGTTGCGGCCTTTGGTTTCCACCTGTCCATCAGAGGCTGGGTGTTTCCTATTTTACCTGGCCTTTCTGTCATTCCCTTGCCGGCTATCAATGTATTCAGATGTGCTCTGTTTGGTTCCTGCCTACCTGCTCCCAGATCTTTCAGGATAAGCTAAGTGCTGATTTTCAGTTGTTAGGTTTTTTGTCCAGCTTGCTTATTATGTCTCTATGCTAGCTGGTAGCTCTAGTGGACTGAGGTTCTCCCCATGTGCCATGAGTTGGCACATGGGTTCTTGTAATCTCAGGATGGTTTTTTGATTAGGGTTTTTTGCTGACCGCTCAGTCCGCTTTTGTATCATTCTGCTTTCTAGTTTACAGCGGGCCTCAATTTGCTAAATCTATATATATCATCTCTATGTGTGTGCCTTCCTCTCATTTCACCGTCAATACATGTGAGGGGGCAACTATATCTTTTGGGGTTCATTCCTCTGGAGGCAAGTGAGGTCTTTATTTTCTCTGCAGTACTAGTTAGCTCTTAGGCTGGTGCGTGGCGTCTAGAACCAACGTAGGCACGCTCCCTGGCTATCTCTAGTTGCGTTTGTCAGGCGTAGGGCAGCGGTCAGCCCAGGTTCCATCACCCTAGAGCTCGTCCGTTATTTATTTGTACTTTGCTTGTCCTGTGCTATCCCTAGCCATTGGGGATTCATGACAGTATAGCCGGCCCACAAAGTGTTAATTGTTTGGGCTGAAGCAGGAGAAAAAGAAGTGTTTAAGGGAAATTTTTTTTCCTTCAGAGTTTTGCTGCCTAGCCCTTAATTGCTGTCTAGCTGCTTCTTACCTCCTCTTAACCCTTGAATGGCTCTGATCTTAGCTGTTTAACATGGATGTCCAGAGTTTGGCTTCCAGCCTGAGTAATCTCGCGGCAAAAGTTCAAAACATACAGGATTTTGTTGTTCACACTCCCATGTCTGAACCTAGAATTCCTATTCCAGAGTTCTTTTCTGGAGATAGATCTACCTTCCTGAATTTCAGGAACAATTGTAAATTGTTTCTTTCTTTAAAATCTCGCTCCTCTGGAGACCCTGCTCAACAGGTCAAGATTGTAATATCTTTCCTGCGGGGCGACCCTCAGAATTGGGCATTTGCATTGGCACCAGGGGATCCTGCATTGCTCAGTGTGGATGCGTTTTTTCTGGCATTGGGATTGCTCTATGAGGAACCTAACCTGGAGATTCAGGCTGAAAAGGCTTTATTAGCCCTCTCTCAGGGGCATGATGAAGCGGAAATATATTGTCAAAAATTTCGGAAATGGTCGGTGCTTACTCAATGGAATGAGTGCGCCCTGGCTGCAAACTTCAGAAATGGTCTTTCTGAGGCCATTAAGGGTATTATGGTGGGGTTCCCTACGCCTACAGGTCTGAATGAGTCTATGGCTATGGCCATTCAGATTGATCGGCGTTTACGGGAGCGCAAACCCGTGCACCAGTTGGCGGTGTCTTCTGAACAGGCACCTGAGACTATGCAATGTGATAGAATTCAGTCCAGAAGTGAACGGCAAAATTATAGGCGGAAAAATGGATTGTGTTTTTATTGTGGTGATTCAGCTCATGTTATATCAGCATGCTCTAAACGCACAAAAAGGGTTGATAAATCTTTTGCCATTGGTACTCTGCAGCCTAAGTTCATTTTGTCTGTGACTCTGATTTTTTCACTGTCTTCCATTTCCGTCGATGCCTATGTGGATTCGGGCGCTGCCCTGAGTCTTATGGATTGGTCATTTGCTAAACGCTGCGGTTTTAGTCTGGAGCCTCTGGAAGTTCCTATTCCTCTGAAGGGAATTGACTCTACACCATTGGCTATGAATAAACCGCAGTACTGGACACAAGTGACCATGCGCATGACTCCCGTTCATCAGGAGGTGATTCGCTTCCTTGTACTGTATAATTTACATGATGTACTAGTGCTTGGTCTGCCATGGTTACAAACTCATAATCCTGTCCTGGACTGGAAAACAATGTCTGTGTTAAGCTGGGGATGTCAGGGGGTTCATGGTGATGCACCTCCGATTTCAATCGCTTCATCTACTCCTTCTGAGATCCCTGCGTTTTTGTCTGACTATAGGGATGTTTTTGAGGAGCCTAAGCTCAATTCGCTCCCTCCTCATAGAGAGTGTGACTGTGCTATAGAATTAATTCCTGGCAGTAAGTTCCCTAAGGGTCGTTTATTTAATCTGTCACTACCAGAGCATACTGCTATGCGGAATTATATTAAGGAGTCCTTGGAAAAGGGACATATTCGTCCATCTTCGTCCCCTCTGGGAGCAGGTTTTTTTTTCGTGGCAAAAAAAGATGGTTCCCTGAGGCCTTGTATAGATTATCGCCAGAGCATACTGCTATGCGGAATTATATTAAGGAGTCCTTGGAAAAGGGACATATTCGTCCATCTTCGTCCCCTCTGGGAGCAGGTTTTTTTTTCGTGGCAAAAAAAGATGGTTCCCTGAGGCCTTGTATAGATTATCGCCTTCTAAATAAGATTACAGTCAAATATCAGTATCCATTGCCATTATTAACTGACTTGTTTGCTCGCATTAAGGGGGCTAGGTGGTTCACTAAGATAGATCTTCGCGGTGCGTATAATCTGGTGCGGATAAAACAAGGTGATGAATGGAAAACCGCATTTAATACGCCTGAGGGCCATTTTGAGTATTTGGTAATGCCTTTTGGACTCTCCAATGCTCCGTCAGTCTTTCAGTCCTTTATGCACAATATTTTCCGTGAATATCTGGATAAGTTTATGATTGTGTATTTGGATGATATTTTGGTGTTTTCTGATGACTGGGAGTCTCATGTTCTACAGGTCAGGAAGGTGTTTCAGGTTCTGCGGGCCAATTCTCTGTTTGTGAAGGGCTCAAAGTGTCTCTTCGGAGTCCAGAAGATTTCTTTTTTGGGCTACATTTTTTCTCCTTCTACTATTGAGATGGATCCCATTAAGGTTCAGGCAATTTGTGACTGGACACAACCTACATCTGTTAAGAGCCTACAGAAGTTCTTGGGGTTTGCTAATTTTTATCGTCGGTTCATTGCAAATTTTTCCAGTATTGTTAAACCTTTGACTGATTTGACTAAAAAGGGTGCTGATGTTGCTAATTGGTCTCCTGCGGCTGTGGGGGCCTTTCAGGAACTTAAGCGCCGGTTTTCTTCTGCTCCTGTGTTGTGTCAACCAGATGTTTCACTTCCTTTTCAGGTTGAGGTTGATGCTTCCGAGATTGGAGCGGGGGCGGTTTTGTCACAGAGAAGTTCTGATGGCTCGGTGATGAAGCCTTGTGCATTCTTCTCTAGAAAATTCTCGCCCGCCGAGCGCAATTATGATGTGGGTAATCGGGAGCTTTTGGCCATGAAGTGGGCATTTGAGGAGTGGCGTCATTGGCTTGAGGGTGCTAAACATCGTGTGGTGGTCTTGACTGATCACAAGAATCTCATTTACCTTGAGTCTGCCAGGCGTTTGAATCCTAGACAGGCTCGTTGGTCGTTGTTTTTTTCTCGTTTCAATTTCGTGATTTCATACCTGCCAGGTTCAAAGAATGTGAAGGCAGATGCTCTTTCCAGGAGTTTTGTGCCTGACTCTCCTGGAGACTCTGGGCCTACTGGTATCCTTAGGGATGGGGTAATATTGTCCGCCGTATCCCCAGACTTGCGACGTGCATTGCAGGAGTTTCAGGTGGATAAACCGGATCGTTGTCCACCAGAAAGACTGTTTGTTCCGGATGATTGGACCAGTAGAGTCATCTCCGAGGTCCATTCTTCTGTGTTGGCTGGTCATCCTGGAATATTTGGTACTAGAGACTTGGTGGCCAGGTCTTTTTGGTGGCCTTCCTTGTCTAGGGATGTGCGTACCTTTGTGCAGTCTTGTGAAGTGTGTGCTCGAGCTAAGCCTTGCTGTTCTCGGGCCAGTGGGTTGTTGTTATCCTTGCCCATCCCGAAGAGGCCTTGGACGCACATTTCCATGGATTTTATTTCTGATCTCCCGGTTTCACAGAAAATGTCCGTTATCTGGGTTGTGTGTGACCGCTTTTCTAAGATGGTTCATTTGGTGCCCTTGCCTAAGTTGCCTTCCTCCTCTGAGTTGGTCCCTTTATTTTTTCAGAACGTGGTTCGTTTGCATGGGATTCCGGAGAATATCGTTTCGGACAGGGGATCCCAGTTTGTGTCTAGATTTTGGCGGACGTTTTGTGCCAAGATGGGCATTGATTTGTCTCTCTCGTCTGCATTCCATCCTCAGACGAATGGCCAGACGGAGCGAACTAATCAGACCTTGGAAACTTATTTGAGGTGTTTTGTTTCTGCTGACCAAGATGACTGGGTTGCTTTTTTGCCACTGGCCGAATTTGCTCTTAATAATCGGGCTAGTTCTGCCACGTTGGTCTCTCCTTTTTTTTGTAATTCGGGGTTTCATCCTCGTTTTTCCTCTGGTCAGGTGGAGTCTTCGGATTGTCCTGGAGTGGACATGGTGGTGGACAGGCTACATCAGATTTGGAATCAGGTGGTGGACAATTTGAAGTTATCTCAGGAGAAGACTCAGCAGTTTGCTAATCGCCGTCGCCGCGTGGGTCCCCGACTTCTTGTTGGGGATTTGGTGTGGTTGTCTTCTCGTTTTGTCCCTATGAAGGTCTCTTCTCCTAAGTTCAAGCCTCGGTTCATCGGTCCTTATAGGATCTCGGAGATTCTTAACCCTGTATCTTTTCGTTTGGATCTCCCAGCATCGTTTGCTATTCATAATGTGTTCCATCGGTCGTTGTTGCGGAGGTATGAGGTGCCCGTTGTTCCTTCGGTTGAGCCTCCTGCTCTGGTGCTGGTGGAGGGAGAATTGGAGTATGTTGTTGAGAAGATCTTGGATTCTCGTGTTTCCAGACGCAAACTCCAGTATTTGGTTAAGTGGAAGGGTTATGGTCAGGAGGATAATTCCTGGGTGGTCGCCTCCGATGTTCATGCGACTGATTTGGTCCGCGCCTTCCATAGAGCTCACCCTGATCGCCCTGGGGGTTCTCGTGAGGGTTCGGTGACCCCTCCTCAAGGGGGGGGTACTGTTGTGGATTCTGTTTGTGGGCTCCCTCTGGTGGTTACTGCTGGTACTGGGTGACTTTGGTGGGTTGCGGCCTTTGGTTTCCACCTGTCCATCAGAGGCTGGGTGTTTCCTATTTTACCTGGCCTTTCTGTCATTCCCTTGCCGGCTATCAATGTATTCAGATGTGCTCTGTTTGGTTCCTGCCTACCTGCTCCCAGATCTTTCAGGATAAGCTAAGTGCTGATTTTCAGTTGTTTGGTTTTTTGTCCAGCTTGCTTATTATGTCTCTATGCTAGCTGGTAGCTATAGTGGACTGAGGTTCTCCCCATGTGCCATGAGTTGGCACATGGGTTCTTGTAATCTCAGGATGGTTTTTTGATTAGGGTTTTTTGCTGACCGCTCAGTCCCCTTTTGTATCATTCTGCTTTCTAGTTTACAGCGGGCCTCAATTTGCTAAATCTATATATATCATCTCTATGTGTGTGCCTTCCTCTCATTTCACCGTCAATACATGTGAGGGGGCAACTATATCTTTTGGGGTTCATTCCTCTGGAGGCAAGTGAGGTCTTTATTTTCTCTGCAGTACTAGTTAGCTCTTAGGCTGGTGCGTGGCGTCTAGAACCAACGTAGGCACGCTCCCTGGCTATCTCTAGTTGCGTTTGTCAGGCGTAGGGCAGCGGTCAGCCCAGGTTCCATCACCCTAGAGCTCGTCCGTTATTTATTTGTACTTTGCTTGTCCTGTGCTATCCCTAGCCATTGGGGATTCATGACAATTGTGTTAGGTATGTCTTGTTGCAGGCCTGAGCTCCAGCTGTGTCGTTAAGCAGCGGGTGTTTCCTATTTGAGTCTCCTCTGGACTCAGTCTCTTGCCTGGCATCGTTGTATCCAGACCTATTTGGTCTCCTCCGGATTCCTTTCAGTCTGCCTCATGCAAGAAAAGCTAAGTCTGTTTTGTACAATTTGGATCGTTTGCATTATTCAGTGTTTTTGTCCAGCTTGCTTTACATTTGATTTTTGACTCGCTGGAAGCTCTAGGGGGCTGGTGTTCTCCCTCCGCACCGTCAGTCGATGTGGGGGTTCTTGAATGTTCAGTGTGGATGTTTTGTAGGGTTTTCTGCTAACCGCATAGTCCACTATCTATTTTCTGCTGTCTAGACTATTGGGCCTCACTTTGCTGAATCTAGTTCATCTCTACGTTTGTGTTTTCCTCTTGCCTCACCGTTATTATTTGTTGGGGGCTTTCTATATCTTTGGGGTTCAATTTCTCTGGAGGCAAGCGAGGTCTTATTTTTTCCCTCTAGGGGTAGTCAGTTCTCCGGCTGGCTCGAGATGTCTAGAACCAACGTAGGCACGTTCACCAGCTACTTTTAGTTGTTTGTGTCAGGATCAGGTATGCGGTTAGCCCAGTTTCCACCTCCCTAGAGCAGTATTTATATTTTTGCTATCTTGCCGGAATATCAGAGATCCTCTGCCATTGGGATCATAACAGGAAACCTCCTGAAACCATACTCCAGTCGGGACTTGACACACACAAAAAGGATTTTTAATTACAGACTGACCAGGGCACAAAGAACAGTTGAGTGTGCCTTTGGTATCCTTGTCTCAAAATGGTGCATTTTAAGGACTGCCATTAATCTCAAAATTCAGACAGTCGATGAGGTTGTCAAGGCGTGTGTGGTTCTGCACAACTACATAATGGCTAAAGAACGATCCAACGTTGAACTTGATGAACCTGTGTCACGGGGAGACTAGGTGGGCAAGAGCTAATAACCCGGGCCCCTGCAATTTCCCTCAGACTAGGGAAATCCTGACTGACCCTCTACCTAGAGTTTACACTGATGGTGTGCATGTCTAGGCCTCGACCCTCGCCCTGTCTCCTGTTTCAACCCTAGGCTGAAACCACCGCCCACCACCCAGTGAAAAGATCATACACCAATACCCACAGTTAGCACAGACAAGGATAACGGAAAATATACACCACGCCGCAGTCACTCAGGAATACACTATAAATGCGCAGGGCAAAATAAATACAAATATAGGAAGGAGTAAATAAGACAAAGGGAAATACACCACCAGCAATGATACTCCAACTACTAGCTCACCACTCCAGACCGAGATAACAACGCACAAGACAGAAGCTATAATCGGCGATGCCCAATGTTCAGGAGAACTATTTAAAGGCAATGGGCATGGCCCAGCTTCCAATCCGAGCATCAGGTAAATTAACCCCGGACCAGCTAGATAAAATCTAGCCGACGCCAATGAGCACATAGTGGTCAAAAACGGAATTACTGCTGTCTGTCGAACGACCTGGTCTGAACAGCGTCCGACATGACAACCTGTTTCTAACCCATTGCCAGATTACCATCATCACCCTCTCAGGACAACAGTTGAAGTTGCCCAAATGAGAAATACATTTGCGTCCTACTTTGTTTCTGAGAGTGGACGTCTGTCCTGGCAAGAGGAAATGGTTTAGTGTTCTTGTAATGTTGTGTAATGTTATGTTCCTGTAATTATTAAAATGTACTTTAATGTTTGCTGACAATAAAACACCTCTAGTTAAACACCTGTTCCAAGTGCCCTTTATATTAGAATAATTTTTTTTAAGTTTAATAAGGTGATCACCGGTTCACAACTACAGTTTTTATAAAATCCACTTGCTGTATCATGCAGATTGCATGAGACAGGGATTGGATTATAACCAAACTGGGTTATGTAACCCATGCTTTACACTGCACCTCTTCTCTCTGAGGTCAGTGCTATGGTAGGTGACGTTGGATTAGCTCCATCGTCTCTTCAGTCTTCCTTTTTTATAGTTCTATATATTAATGCAGACTGAAGAGATGATGGAGCTAATCCACCTCAAATCTTTACTCACCTGCCCGTGTGTCAGAACTAGTGCACTCAGGATGCAGAAAATACAGCATCCTAAGTGCTAGTGCTGACACCTGGGCATGTGAGCATTGTTGACACCTGACCTTTTTTGCTGTATTAATATATATTTTTGGAAGATTTTCAGTCTTCTTTGTGTTTTTGCCACCTCATAGCGCCATGACAGACACAAGAAGCAAAACTGCAGTGTAAAGCAAATAAAGAAGAGGGGCAGTAGATTGTGTGTCATGGAGCTATAAAGTGGCAAAAATACAGTGTGTGTACACGGCGACATGTGTGTTGACGGCGCACAGTGTGTGTTGCCGGCAACGAAAGAGACAGAGAACAAGAAGTGATTGGGGACAAACAACAGAAATTTATTTAAGAAAAAAAAAAAAATAACTTTTACCAACCAATGGGGGGAAATGTTATGGACCTGGGGGGGTGGAGCTGGGAGGATTTGCTATGGGTGGATTATGAAGGGGTTCCAGGGGAAGGGCTAAGTAAACTTGTGGGGTC
Source organism: Ranitomeya variabilis (assembly GCF_051348905.1). NCBI lineage: Eukaryota > Metazoa > Chordata > Amphibia > Anura > Dendrobatidae > Ranitomeya > Ranitomeya variabilis. The sequence goes on from NC_135232.1 coordinate 481,540,227, forward strand.
TGGGAGGTCAAGGATGGAAGTAGACACATTAGGAGTGTAAGCATGGGATGGGAGAGACACATTAGAAGGGAGAGAAAAACTGGACAACACAGACATATTGGGAGGTGAGGGTGGAGGTAGTATGACACTTCTGCTGGCACGAGTCTTTTTGGCTTTCAGTCAAGTTTTATGCTGCAGGTTCCTTTTTTTGTGTCTCCGTGGGAGACGTGGGGTCAGCAGGTCATTGAGAATGTGGACCTGGTCTGGTAGTGGCGGTGGACAGCCGTGCAGGATCTTGAGGCAGCCTAGTGGTGGTGGCAGAGGACAGCCATGCAGGATCTTGAAGTGGCCTAGTGGTGGTTGCAGTGGACAGCTGTGCAGGGTCTTGAGGCAGCATAGTGCTGGTGGTGGTGGACAGCCGTGCAGGAGCAGGACTTGGCATGGTGGTGGAGTGGTTTTCAGCAGCACCCGGCATGGTGGTGGTGGTGTAGTGGTGTGCGACAAGACTGGGCATGGTGGTGGCCGTACAGTGGTATGCAGCAGAACTCGGTATTGAGGTTAAGTGTGTAATTTGTGGCACAGGTGGAAATACCACCTGTGGCTGCTGGAAGTACCGAGTCTGCTGCATAGCCTGAACGTAAGCAGCATTGCAAGCCTTCATCACGTTGAGCTGGAGTTCAGGCGTAAGGTGTTCCGACATGCCCTGCTCTATCTTATTAAAAAAATGGTGTGCTGGTCTCTGGAGGTCGGCTTCCAGACGGTTAAGGCGTTGGTTGACATCCTGGAAAAGTGTGTTAATGTGGGTCAGACCACTTTCCAGTCTATCTCCCAGCGCCTTCAAGCCATTCTGGAAGACCGAGCTCAAGTGAATGAACTCAGGCATTAGCCACCTGTCGGAGCCCTTCTGCCGCTGGCAGAAGGACTGGGACAGGGGAACACCTGAAGGACAGGCTGCCTGTTCTCCAGACTGTGACGCCAGCCCACCTGCTGCTTCGCTGGTGGATGTCAGGGACTGGTCAGTGGCTGTTTGATGAGGGACCGCTCCAGATGACGATCCAGGTTCGAGGGTGTTGCTCCAGGTTCTGTGAAAAGAAAAGTAAAACATTACTACCAAAATATAACAATTGTAAAAGCGCCAACTCCTATGGAATAGGAAAATTCATATTAGGGAATACAACACAATGGAATACAACACAAAAATACTTACGTTCTCTGAGCAAGGACAGGCCTCAGGAAAGACAGCACCAGGTGGTATTTGTATTTCCCGATCTTTGCTACAGCACCACTGCAAACTTGGATCTCCTGTCTCAGGTCCTTCATCGTACACCAACGGGTTTTGACTTTGTTCACTGTGAATAGGGAAAAATGTTTTTTTTTAAACAATGCACGTTAGGCCGGGATCACACAGCCGTGTGTGATGCGAGAACCTCTCAGGAGTTTCTCCATCACACACGGTTGTGTGATCGTGGCCTTCAGGTTCACTGCCGCATCATACCACACTGCAATACTTACGGAAAGCCTTTCTGACTTGTGGAGTGGCGTTGTCCCAGTCATCCATCAGCACTTGGGCCACCTCATTCCACAGCCGCCGAATCACCACAGTGTCCAAGTGCTGCTGCTCCCGGGTGTCCCACAGTTCAACTCGCTCCTGCACCAAGGTGATGAGGAGGTCATTGTCAAGGAATTCCTCCTCCCGTTGTGGAACCTAGAAATGAAACAAAGACATTAAAGTAGGAAAGATAAAACACTTAAAACAAAAAAAGGCAAAAACAATAATAAAAAAGGCAAGAGTACCAAAAACAGTTAAGAATAAATAAAAACAGTCAAGAATACTTACACGACGTCTTGCCACCGGAACTTGAGCCTGAGCCTGCTGCTCCTGCTCATCTGCACTGGAATGGTTCTGTAAAAAGAAAAATAAATATTTAGCCACATGTGTAATAGTGACAGTGAATACTTACCAATCAGTGGCAAATGTACTCACTTCAGTCTCCTGTCCACTCTTTGAGGTCTGCTCTGCACTGGAGGACATGATGAAGAATGCTGCAAGAGAGACAGAAATGATTACAGACTGCAGGGAGAAAAACAGACAGGCAGACTTATAGCTTGTATACTCACATTATAGTCAGAGTCTTCCAATGCTTCCAAAAAAGTCTTCCAAATCTATTAGAGTCTTGAGAGTAATCGACTTCCACTGCCCACACCTTCTTTTATAAGGTTTGTTTTTGGGGTGGCTTAAAACCAGTTCCTAGACATATTTACACATGCGTACACAAACGCAATCGTACGCATGTATTTGCATACCAATGCGTTCCCATAGACTGTAATGCATTTATTTGATGCACTCTTTCCGCAAGCATACACATGCGCATGGCAGAAATTTTCCACCACAAAAAATGCAACGTGCACCCATTTAATGAAAATCTGTCAGTAAGTTTATGCTGTACTATCTTAAAGTGCTTGATTGGTCTCAGCCTACAAGTCTGTAGTCACTCTGACTGCAGACTTGTGATTCCTCACATCGGACACACTGCTTGCTCTGAGGGTTCTCCGTTGCAGGCAACAGGCAGTCATGCAATTTGAATACTTCCAGTCGCATTCCAGCCGTTTTCCCATGTGCAAAAATTCTTTTTTATTTTTGCGCTGCAGTTTTTTCTATAATGTCCACACCAAAATAGGCAATAGTAGTCTTGTCTGATTATTGCATTTTTGGTGCTTTTTTATGCGTTTTCCCCTTTTTCATGTATTTTTGGGCTGATTTAAAGCTGAGATTTTTAATGTGTTTTTTATCCAGAGATGCTGGAATTCTGAATTTAGAAAAGAGATAAGGAGAGCACTTCAATTGGAGACGCTCAGTGAACGGGTGTCAAGAAAAGGGGGTGACCTTTGGCCAGCACACGGCTATCACATATATAGGGGGCTTATCTTACTTATCCCACCACCGCTAACATGTGATGAAAACACAAACAAGGCTATTGACCTATCAATTTACCGCAGGGAGATATTTTAGTTATCCCACTGCTGCTACAATATGTCACGAACTGCAGGGATTTATGTATATCCCGCTTTCCAGTTCCGCTTCGGAACTTGCAGCTCTCCAGCGCCCCCCTTACCCTCAGGTCAGTCAGGGAACTACACCTAGGATAATTAGTTGCCGGATGGACCGCTTCACTGTGGACAGGCTAGCAGGCACGCTGCAGCGACGGAATTATAAATGAAGTAAATGAGAGAAGAAAAAGTGGCACTCACCCTTCTGTGCAGTATAAGTGTTGTCCTTTATTTGCGATTAGCAGATTACAGACATTTTCTGTGGCGGCTGGTGAGGAGAGGGGTGCGGGGAGTGAACGACTGGATGACGGCCGTTTCACGCTCTTGCGCTTCCACGGGTCCATGTTTGTCTCTGTGGTGATATCACCTCCTATATATAGGGTGTGAATATGTCAGAAAATACTTCACAGAAGGGTGAGTGCCAATTTTTCTTCTCTCATTTACTTCATGGACTTTCTATTTTATAAGTTGTGCACCACCCATGACAGTAGCTAACCTCTGAACGTCCTGATCTACAAAGGATCGAGTATACCTATATATCTCTATGTGAAGTACAGCATTCAGTGCCGTTCACACCCATCTTTCTCTTGAAGCGCTTGGAATTATAAATGCTCAGGCTGCAGCCAGACAATAGCTTATAAAACCAGTTCCATGCTGCCAGCTTACCCACCTAGCCCAGAACACACTTCGCCGCCACCAGTTCCGATTCCTCAATAGAGGAGTCCGAAGCCAACCCAAATTAGTAGCGTAATTAACTTCAGAGGATGTGCAGCGCCCCAGAGTCCTGGTCGTTGCAGTACTGTGGCTCCGCCGCTAAGGGGGGCTATGGTATGTCTGATGGCACTGAAGGAGTTCACCTGACCAGGTATCACATACACCAATACATTTCACAGTCTGGCCTCCAGGGGGAGCTAAGGGTACTATTCATTAGGCCACTCCTCACAGTCTGGTAAAACTGGGGGTTAGGCAGGAAGTTAGAGAGAACGCTGACTGGGTTGGAGCCGGGCAACACCTTGTGGCAGAGGGTGTTGCAGGGGAAGATTCGGTAGGGTCTCTGTCAGGGGTGGGATCCTGACAGAGGCCTGGCAAACAGAGAGAAGGCTACGGGACCGCGCCTGCACTTCATAGCGGCGGTGCCCTAAGAAAGGACAAGAAGCGAGATTTATTGTGCTGAGTGAGAAACGAGATCAAAGCAAGAAGGAGAATACCAGTAGGAGTCGTGCTGTAAGATCGAGGCAACATCCTACTGAGGCATAAACAACCGGCGGCCGGAACGCCGAGGAGGTACAGAGCTCTAAGCCATACTTCAAACCAACGGCAGGACAGTCAGTCACAGGCGGGCTGTCTCACCTAAATCACCTACGCAGACATAGGGGGCAACCTTTGGAGAGGGGCGACTCTAGGGTCCCGGAAGAGCTCCGAGCCTACCCGTCATACGGGTGCGTCCCAACCATAACACCTGGGAGGGACGGAAGATTAGCAGAAGATCATCTAATCGAGTTGTGAGGGAACACGAGAAACAGACACAACAGTTGTGGGGACTATCCCGTAAGCTCAGCAGGGGAGGACCACAACACATAGCGCTAGCAGGAAGGCACAGATTTCCACCTGCAAAGGGAGCTCTGGAGGTGCCATCGGGCCGGACTTGCGCAGCCCGGTTAACCGTATTCCGGATTGAGGACTTTGAGACCTTCAGTAAAGAGGTAAAGAGACTGCAACCTGGTGTCCTCGTTATTGACTGCGACCGGCACTACACTACCACCATCATCCACATCTATCACTGTGCGCCCCTCAGCAGGGTCATGGAACCGGGTCTAGCCACCGTGACAACCCCAGAGCAGACACTCAGAGGCCCGGTACCGGGTACCCCTCGGCCCTGCGGCAGTGGGGGCGCTACAACTTGGCGTCACGAACAGGATCTACTTAAGCCTGAAGAATCAGGTCATGTGTGCCTTGGAACTGTGATTTATTATACTTGGACTGTGATTTATTGCAAAGACTGTGGATTGCCATTTGCCGCCAAAAACTGCCGCCATTACAGCGCTAAGGAGAGCGCAGGAGAAGAAGAGGGGCGTGGAGTGGGCGTAGACAAGCTGGAGAGCGCGAAAGACAATGGCCGCCCAGTCTAAATATTTCTGCACCGTGAGGACGTGTCCGTCAGCAGCCGAGATCCGCCTCCTGATTCTTAATGGTGGGCGGAGACAGAGAAAACGAAACCGCCCACGAAGGAGAGAGCGGGAAAAGGACCAGGAAGAAGGAGTCAGCGACATGGAGGACGCCATGGCCAGCCGCCTGGAGCCGGAGCATGGGGTCGGAGCCGAGGATTCCCCCAGCTACCCGGAGAGGCACCGCAGCCAGACCTCCACAGTTGGCGCTGACCTCCTGCAGACCGGAGCGGACGAGCTGATTCATCAACTCCTGCGGACGCAGCTGAGCACTGAGGCCGGGTGGAAGAAGACCATCAACGGGAGCCTCACCAGACATCTGTCGGCAGCCTCATCTGGTCCGGAGCAAGAAAAAAGTTCCAGCGCTCCAAAGCCAGAAAACAAGGCCCTGCCGGAAAGCGAGATGCCGCAAACGGAGATGACAACGTCGCAGCACGAGGCCCTGCAGCCAGCATTCCAGACCCCAGCGGAGGCAGAGCAGACCGGCGCCGGAGGGACCGCATCTGAAGCAGGTATGAAGGACGACCCTGCCCTGACGACCGACACCACTCCAGTGACTGCTAGTGCCACAACTGCTGACTCCATTCCAGTGACTGATCTTGCAGCAGCCGCTACCTCTGCTGCAGCAAATGCCCATACTCAAGCTGCGCAGACCTCCATCGCTGCGCATGATTTAACCGTACATGAAAGAAGGATAAACGGCGTTTGTCCAGCACTGGGTGTAACCCTGGACCTCACTTTTCCCAGGCCAAGAAGGGTTAAGTGCCAGGTGCAGCCCTGGAAGCCGTCCAACTAAACCTCGGAAACCTGAACATGTAAATAGTTAACTGTTTGTTTTTCTGCTTTTTGCTGCTTAAAACCCGTCCAGGGTTAACTCTTAAAGGGATCCCTTTGTTGACCCGGGATCCCTATTGTTTTTGTTTGTTTTCTACATTTTGCACAAGTTATCAAAGAACTGCTGGATCATGAACAATGCATGATACAAACTTCTTGTATATAGTTTGCACCTTCTTAAAGGTGCTCTCTACTGGTTTTACATAAAGACGGACTCTTTGCGAAGATACAGTTCTTGGAACCTGCACTGGAGTCCTTGCTGCATACGGACTTGCGGCTTGAGAAGATGCACTACCTCATAGAGACTTGGTCTCCTCTTAAAGGGGATGTTCACATCCTGCACTTATGAACAGTGTTGCCTTAAGATGGTTGAATGGCAATAATGTTTTGAAAAAGAAAGTATTGATGATGTTGATATGTGAAAGTTAAATGTAACTAACTAGTTGATTGTAAGAAATGTTTAATAATGTGTTAGAGAATGAGGACAGAAAGTGAACCCGTAGGGGTTAGTTGGTGAGTCCTCTTAGGAGCCATATAGGGATGGCTCAGTGATCTTAAACTGAAAGAAAAATGATATGTTCTATACTGTGTATAGTAGTGGAAGGACAGTAGGCTCGGGCGGAAAGGAGCGGTCCTGTAACAGAAAGGAGAGGCAGTAGGTCTGGAGCAGTTAGGACAGGCGGTCCTGCAGACGTAAAGTAGGAGAATGCATAAAAGATAATTAGCCTTATATGTGATATAAAAAGGTCTTTAGTGGATTTAGCGAGTACGTCCTTAAAGGCAAAGTTGGATTGTTGTTCAAAGATTTTGCACTTAGTAGAATACCCGGTTGGGTAAGAAAAGTTATTTATAGTAAAGTTATTTAAAAGTATTTAACCATGTTTGTAACGTTCAAGTGTCCTCACCTCCCATAAAGGGAAGCTCTGTTAAAAAGTTGACTTGTACTTGCATTTTCAAAATTGTATGTCTTTTTGCTGACATGTATTGTTGTTTTCTTCCCAGTCCAGGAGTACTGGATTTAACCGGGGGGAATGCAGCGCCCCAGAGTCCTGGTTGTTGCAGTACTGTGGCTCCGCCGCTAAGGGGGGCTATGGTACGTCTGATGGCACTGAAGGAGTTCATCTGACCAGGTATCACATACACCAATACATTTCACAGTCTGGCCTCCAGGGGGAGCTAAGGGTACTATTCATTAGGCCACTCCTCACAGTCTGGTAAAACTGGGGGTTAGGCAGGAAGTTAGAGAGAACGCTGACTGGGTTGGAGCCGGGCAACACCTTGTGGCAGAGGGTGTTGCAGGGGAAGATTCGGTAGGGTCCCTGTCATGGGTGGGATCCTGACAGAGGCCTGGCAAACAGAGAGAAGGCTACGGGACCGCGCCAGCACTTCATAGCGGCGGTGCCCTAAGAAAGGACAAGAAGCGAGATTTATTGTGCTGAGTGAGAAACGAGATCAAAGCAAGAAGGAGAATACCAGTAGGAGTCGTGCTGTAAGATCGAGGCAACATCCTACTGAGGCGTAAACAACCGGCGGCCGGAACGCCGAGGAGGTACAGAGCTCTAAGCCATACTTCAAACCAACGGCAGGACAGTCAGTCACAGGCGGGCTGTCTCACCTAAATCACCTACGCAGACATAGGGGGCAACCTTTGGAGAGGGGCGACTCTAGGGTCCCGGAAGAGCTCCGAGCCTACCCGTCATACGGGTGCGTCCCAACCATAACACCTTTGAGGGACGGAAGATTAGCAGAAGATCATCTAATCGAGTTGTGAGGGAACACGAGAAACAGACACAACAGTTGTGGGGACTATCCCGTAAGCTCAGCAGGGGAGGACCACAACACATAGCGCTAGCAGGAAGGCACAGATTTCCACCTGCAAAGGGAACTCTGGAGGTGCCATCGGACCGACCGGACTTGCGCAGCCCGGTTAACCGTATTCCGGATTGAGGACTTTGAGACCTTCAGTAAAGAGGTAAAGAGACTGCAACCTGGTGTCCTCGTTATTGACTGCGACCGGCACTACACTACACCATCATCCACATCTATCACTGTGCGCCCCTCAGCAGGGTCACGGAACCGGGTCTAGCCACCGTGACAACCCCAGAGCAGAGACTCAGAGGCCCGGTACCGGGTACCCCTCTGCCCTGCGGCAGTGGGGGCGCTACAGATGCACAGTCATACAGAGCAGTGAGAGACAGCTAGTAAATTATATATTTTACTCCATAAATAATTAGGCAGTGTTTATAAAAGGTACATAAATATTTTACAATATGAGACAATTAAAGTATGTACAACCAATTACAAAAAAAACAGGGATTAAAGAACATAAACACTCACATGTTGCTTAGATCATTCCAGGCTAACCATGCTGGTGGGAGGAGCCAGACATGACAATGCATTACAGTGGGTCTTGTTGCAGCAAGGTCCCAGGCAAAAATGAACGCTGGGCTGAGTGCAGTGACTTATACTTCTGGGCTTGTGACATCACTAAAGGGGTTGAGTTACCATCACCCTCCCCTTTTCTCAGAGTTACAGATTTGCTAGCAAAACTTATCATCATCACAACTTGCCTGGAGAACCTAGCAGAGTAACGGCAAACACATTACTCATCTTATATTGAATTTAGCTTTCTAGTGATTCCAAACTTGGACTAGATATTCCACACGGTTCAGGAGAAATCCATTTCTCGGGTTCTTTTGGTGCTAGAATTTAGTAAAAGGAGTAGCGAAGCGCTATCAAAGCATGTTCCAAATATGTATCCATCATATTTCTATCATTGATTGGGCCCAAGATATGCCCTTTTTACTATATCCCGTATATACAAAGGAAAAGCATATTTTTTTGCACAAAGCCTGCTCTTGGCTAATTAACATTCCTGAGGGAGGAGGGAAGAGGAAGCAGCGTAGAGTTACAAGCTGTGTGTGAAGAAGCTAGGGAGAGCAGCCTGCTGGCAGGGGAAGGGAAGCCTGAGTGCAGCTTCAAAGGTAGCAGAAAGTTCTAGAAAGGCATGTGAATTAATAAGGAAAACCATTCGTCATTTTTACATTATCGTCACACCTTCCCCTTCTGGTGTGTGCTATGGAGGCAGAACCTATTGGTACTCCTCTATGCACACCTCAGCAGGTTCACCCTGGCAGGACAACGCATCTGTATTCCCATGCTCCCTGCGCTTTTTGTGTTCGATGGTGAAGTCATACTGCTAGAGAGCAAGGCTCAAGGTGTAGCAACCTTCCGTTGGTTCCACACATGGCTTGTAGCCAGCACAGAGGGATGTGGTTGGTCACCACAGTGAAGGTGCGACCAAACAAGTAGGGCTGCAACCACTGCAGGGCCCAGACTATGGCCTGGCACTCCTTCTCGATAGTCGAATAGGCCACTTCCCTCGGCAGAAGTTTCCGAATCAGGTACAACACGGGGTGCTCGTGGTTTCTCGAGTCGACCTGGCTGAGCAGAGCACCAAGGCCAAACTCGCTGGCGTCGGTCTGCACCAAAAACGGTTGACTGCTGTTGACTGCTTTCAACTCAGGAGCATTGCACAGGGCTGTTTTCAATGCCTGGAAGGCCCCCTCACAGCCTTCGGTCCAGTTGACGATGTGAGGTAGCTTCTTTCTGGCAAGGAGAGCCAGACACCACAATGCATTACAGAGGGTCTTGTTACAGCAAGGTCCCAGGCAAGAATGAAGGCTGGGCTGAGTGCAGTGACTTATACTTCTGGGCTTGTGACATCACTACATCACTAAAGGGGTTGAGTTACCATCGCCCTTCCCTTTTCTCAGAGTTACAGATTTGCTAGCAAAACTAATCATCATGACAACTTGCCTGGAGAACCTAGCAGAGTAACGGCACACACATCACTCATCCTATATTGAATTTAGCTTTCTAATGATTCCAAACTCGCACTAACTATTCCACACGGTTCAGGAGAAATCCATATCTCGGGTTCTTTTTGCGCTAGAGTTTAGCATAAGGCACAGCGAAGCTCTATCAAAGCATGTTCCAAATATGTATCCGTCATATTTCTATAATTGATTGGGTCCGAGATATGCCCTTTTTACTATCTCCCATATACAGGTCCTTCTCAAAAAATTAGCATATAGTGTTAAATTTCATTATTTACCATAATGTAATGATTACAATTAAACTTTCATATATTATAGATTCATTATCCACCAACTGAAATTTGTCAGGTCTTTTATTGTTTTAATACTGATGATTTTGGCATACAACTCCTGATAACCCAAAAAACCTGTCTCAATAAATTAGCATATCAAGAAAAGGTTCTCTAAACGACCTATTACCCTAATCTTCTGAATCAACTAATTAACTCTAAACACATGCAAAAGATACCTGAGGCTTTTAAAAACTCCCTGCCTGGTTCATTACTCAAAACCCCCATCATGGGTAAGACTAGCGACCTGACAGATGTCAAGAAGGCCATCATTGACACCCTCAAGCAAGAGGGTAAGACCCAGAAAGAAATTTCTCAACAAATAGGCTGTTCCCAGAGTGCTGTATCAAGGCACCTCAATGGTAAGTCTGTTGGAAGGCAAAAATGTGGCAGAAAACGCTGTACAACGAGAAGAGGTGACCGGACCCTGAGGAAGATTGTGGAGAAGGACCGATTCCAGACCTTGGGGAACCTGAGGAAGCAGTGGACTGTGTCTGGTGTGGAAACATCCAGAGCCACCATGCACAGGCGTGTGCAGGAAATGGGCTACAGGTGCCGCATTCCCCAGGTAAAGCCACTTTTGAACCATAAACAGCGGCAGAAGCGCCTGACCTGGGCTACAGAGAAGCAGCACTGGACTGTTGCTAAGTGGTCCCAAGTACTTTTTTCTGATGAAAGCAAATTTTGCATGTCATTCGGAAATCAAGGTGCCAGAGTCTGGAGGAAGACTGGGGAGAAGGAAATGCCAAAATGCCTGAAGTCCAGTGTCAAGTACCCACAGTCAGTGATGGTGTGGGGTGCCATGTCAGCTGCTGGTGTTGGTCCACTGTGTTTCATCAAGGGCAGGGTCAATGCAGCTAGCTATCAGGAGATTTTGGAGCACTTCATGCTTCCATCGGCAGAAAAGCTTTATGGAGATGAAGATTTCATTTTTCAGCACGACCTGGCACCTGCTCACAGTGCCAAAACCACTGGTAAATGGTTTACTGACCATGGTATTACTGTGCTCAATTGGCCTGCCAACTCTCCTGACCTGAACCCCATAGAGAATCTGTGGGATATTGTGAAGAGAAAGTTGAGAGACGCAAGACCCAACACTCTGGATGAGCTTAAGGCCGCTATTGAAGCATCCTGGGCCTCCATAACATCTCAGCAGTGTCACAGGCTGATTGCCTCCATGCCACGCCGCATTGAAGCAGTCATTTCTGCCAAAGGATTCCCGACCAAGTATTGAGTGCATAACTGAACATTATTATTTGATGGTTTTTTTGTTTGTTATTAAAAAACACTTTTATTTGATTGGACGGGTGAAATATGCTAATTTATTGAGACAGGTTTTTTGGGTTATCAGTAGTGTTGAGCGATACCGTCCGATACTTGAAAGTATCGGTATCGGAAAGTATCGGCCGATACCGTCACAGTATCGGAATCCAATCCGATACCGATACCCGATACCAATACAAGTCAATGGGACTCATGTATCGGACGGTATCCCTGATGGTTCCCAGGGTCTGAAGGAGAGGAAACTCTCCTTCAGGCCCTGGGAACCATATAAATGTGTAAAAGAAAGAATTAAAATAAAAAATATCGCTATACTCACCTGTCCGACGCAGCCGGGACTTCAGCGAGGGAACCGGCAGCGTTGTTTGTTTAAAAATCGCGCTATTACTTGGTTACGTGAATTCCCGGCTTGTGATTGGTCAGGTCGGCCATGTTGCCGGGACGCGGACCAATCACAGCAAGCCGTGACGAAATTACGTCACGGCTTGCTGTGATTGGTCCGCGTCCCGGCAATATGGCCGCCCTGACCAATCACAAGCCGGGACGTCACGGGAGGCTGGACACGCGCTCATTTTAAAATGGGCGCGTGTCCAGCCTCCCGTGACGTCACGGCTTGTGATTGGTTGCGCCGCGATCAACCAATCACAAGCCGGGAGGCTGGACGCGCTCATTTTGAAATGGGCGCGTGTCCAGCCTCCCGTGACGTCACGGCTTGTGATTGGTTGCGCCGCGATCAACCAATCACAAGCCGGGAGGCTGGACGCGCTCATTTTGAAATGGGCGCGTGTCCAGCCTCCCGGCTTGTGATTGGTTGACCGCGACGCAACCAATCACAAGCCGTGACGTCACGGGAGGCTGGACACGCGCCCTTTTTAAAATGAGCGCGTTTCCAGCCTCCCGTGACGTCACGGCTTGTGATTGGTTAATGGCGGCCATGTTGCCGGGACGCGGACCAATCACAGCAAGCCGTGACGTATTTTCGTCACGGCTTGCTGTGATTGGTCCGCGGCCCGGCAACATGGCCGCCCTGACCAATCACAAGCCGGGACTTCGCGTAACCATGTAAAAGCGGGAATTTTAAACAAACAACGCTGCCGGTTCCTGCGCTGAGGTCCCGGCTGCGTCGGACAGGTGAGTATAGCGATATTTTTTATTTTAATTCTCTATTTTACACATTTTAACATTAATGTTGTTCCGATACCCGATACCCGATACCACAAGAGTATCGGAATCCCGGTATCGGAATTCCGATACAGCAAGTATCGGCCGATACCCGATACTTGCAGCATCGGAATGCTCAACACTAGTTATCAGGAGTTGTATGCCAAAATCATCAGTATTAAAACAATAAAAGACCTGACAAATTTCAGTTGGTGGATAATGAATCTATAATATATGAAAGTTTAATTGTAATCATTACATTATGGTAAATAATGAAATTTAACACTATATGCTAATTTTTTGAGAAGGACCTGTATACAAAGGAAAACCACATGTTTTTTGGACAAAGCCTGCTCTTGGCTAATTAACATTCCTGAAGGAGGAGGGAAGAGGAAGGAGCATAGAGTTACAGGCTGTGCGTGAAGAAGCTAGGGAGAACAGCCTGCTGGCGGGGAACGGGAAGCCTGAGTGCAGCTTCAAAGGTAGCAGAAAGTTCTAGAAAGGCATGTGAATTAATAAGGAAAACCATTCGTCATTTTTACATTATCATCACAACGGGATTTATACATACACTAATGTATATCTCTCTTTAGGAACCCAGATTATAATTTGTCTTGATCTTTTATCAGCTCATAAGTTACACCCACACACCCTCTTGAATACCTCATGTGGGCTGGGTTGTCCTCAGCTCGTCAGCATTTTATGAAATTCCATATATTAACAATATCTCCCCTCCTGACGATTGCAGAAGTTCAAGATCGCCGCCACATTTTTTATTAGTATTTTACCTTTCCATAGATAGTAAACACAATATGGCTGGTGTCAGTTATCTGGCCACTATTGATATGGGGCTTATAGGCAGGTTGTCAGGAAATATGAAGTAATGTCTTATTGTTTGATCGCACACCGAGCTCTGCTGCATCTTCCTGCCTTTGTAAGGGACATGCGGCCCAGACACACACTGTGGGCTTTCTGACTCCCCTCCTCACACTGCCTGTCAGCTCTGTGTAACTCTAAACCCCTCATCCCCCCTCCCGCCTGATACCAGCTAAAACTGGTAGGGCAGTTTTCAAACCGCATGGGGACTTTTTTGTTCTTGAAAAGTTGCATAAGTATAATGGCACCGATTAGTGATAGAGACATAAAAGTTACGTATTACGGATGTCCGCCGAGAGATCTATACCTCACTGAAATCTCTAGGATTAAAACCCAACAAAATTCAAGGAACGGATTTCTCTGTAAGCAGGTGGTGCATCCGCTTCGTGTTTACACTTAAATTAATCCCTCTGCCATGCTGAGCATAATGACAATGCTGTCGTCCTTCTATGAGGTTCATACGCCGAGATATGTCTAGAGATGGTTTTCCATATCTTTCAAAAAGGGGAGTATTCAGCCACCCAGTGAGGTCACCACAGGGGGAGTGCCATGGTTTTGGGCACAGGTATAAGATAGTGAGACCTCATTTTGCACTAGTCTTTGTTCAGGGAACTAGCTGAGATACACTCTGTGATGCACTTTGATGTATTGCCCCTCCTCCACATCGCATGGTCTGCTGTGAAATGGCTTAAGCAACTGTAAGTTTATTTTCATCTTTAATCCCTTTTATTTTTGTAATTGTTTGTACATACGATACTTGTCTCGTTTTATAATATCTTTTTATACTTTTGTAAACACTGCCTACCTTTTGGAGTAAAATATATAAAGTTACTAACTACGTTTCTCCTCCTTGTCCTCTGAAGTAAATTTCGCTACTAATTGGGTTGGCTCCTGACCCGTTATTAATTAAGAAATAGGAGCTGGTGGCCACGGAAGTGTCCTGAGCCTTTGGAAAAACTGTCAGTGACGGACGGCATTGATAATTCTTGTTCCCGCCTGAGTGGGAGTAGTTTCATCACCCTCGCTGCCATCTGCCCATTAGCCAGTACATAGCAAGGCAGCCTTTCTGGCAACTAATGATCCTAGGTGCAGTTCCCTGTCCTGTTCCCTGTTCCCCTGCCCCCCTGACCTGAGGGTAACGGGGGGCCAGAGAGCAGCAAGTTCTAAACCGGAACTGGGAAGTGGGATTTAAATAAATCCCTTTCAGAAAAGAACCGGGGGCAACCAAACAACCCCAGTTCATGATACAGGTGTTATGAGAAAACATGCATATTCTTCACCGATTAGCCCTGAAATAAAAAATGTATGTTCCAGCACTATCGGATCTATACGAACCCTAATATTCATAATATTCTGGGGGAACAACAGCTATCTCTAAAGGGGGTTAGATTTTTTCTTTCCTTCTTTTCAACACTTAAAAAGCCTATTCTGACTTAATTATCTGTCCAATCTATAACCCTTTGGCACCGCATGTTTCCTTTGGTTAAAAAAGAGCTGCCTGCATGTTAATTAGGTTTGTCCCTTCCACACACATAATTTCCTCCTTCCTTATGTCCATTGTATATGTCTTTTTCTCACAATGTCGTCTTTTGTTTTTACTGGGATGAATGAGATAGGAGGGGTGAATGCCTCCTTTCTAGTGTGGCTTTATAGATCTTAATATTTTCTGTGACATACATAAATTTTTTTGCCTCCCCTTAGGCTACTTTCACACTAGCGTCGTACGATGCACGTTGCAATGCGACGTGCCGACGTACCGACGCATACTGTGAAAAAAAAACACAACGGGGGCAGCGGATGCAGTTTTACAACGCATCCGCTGCCCCATTGTAATGTCCGGGGAGGCGGGGGAGGAGTTCCGGCCGCGCATGCGCGGTCGGAAATGGTGGACACGACGCACAAAAAAATGTTACATGTAACTTTTTTTGTGCCGATGGTCCACCACATCATAACGCATCCGTCGCACTACGGATGCAACGTGTGGCAATCCGTCGCAATGCGTCGCTAATGCAAGTGTATGGAGAAAAAACGCATCCTGCAGGCAATTTTGCAGGATGCTTTTTTTTCTCAAAAACGACGCATTGCGACGTGCGTCGTACGACCCTAGTGTGAAAGCACCCTCAGAGCCTCTAGAGAAAAAAATCCATCAAAACTGCACAGTTCAACAGAGTCTTTAAACACACAGTGGGCAGGAGTTTCCATGAAATCACAGCCAGTTTACTTTTATTTATAGCAGAATTTTTGCACAAAAAGACAGCAAAAAAAAATGTAGCGTTTATGCTACTTGGGAACACGGCCTTCCAGTAAAGAATTCCCATCTATGATAATGGTAAGAGGAGAAGAGGTCTAAGTATAAACTGACCATCTGAAAAATCTCTGTACATGTCCAGTCTAATCATATTATTTCCATGTGATTGCCTCGTTTTCAAACTGAATAACCTCAAGTTTGATTAGACTTTCCTCTTATTTCTTCTATGTCCTTGCTTATGTAAGCAGTTTTGGAGATTTAGTAATGCAGGGATTACAGAACAATGCTGTATAACAATATTATTTAATTTTAACAAAAGGATGAAAATGATCTCCTCGCGGGGAGTTGATAAACAATAACAGGAATCAAGGGAAGTAAATAGTTAACGCAACAGTCTAATAGTTAAACGGCACTTATCGTAGTCTTCTCTGATCCTCATCCGCATACAGTCTGATGGGAGCTGGGATACTGGAAATGGCCGGCATGGTGTCCTCAGATGGATCCCAACTAATCACGTTCCAGCCTCTGGTGGCAATGGCCGGTCACCGGTTTTGCCTGTTGAGCCCCTGGCCCATAAATTTGTGCAGCAGAAGTGGAGAGTGCTGCAGAAGCCTCCGTTCACAGCATGCTCCGCTGCACGCTTGTCAAAGATGGGGAACGCACCTCAGAACCCAGCACCTGGCACTCGCTCCTCAGCGCAAGCACCGCACATGGATCGCCCCCAGGCGCAGGGCAAGGGGGTACTCGGTACCGGGTCCCTCTGTCTCGGTTCTGGGGATGTCACGGTGGCCCGACCCGGTCCGTGGCCCTGCTAAGGGGCGCCCAATTAAAGGATGTAGTTTGTCAAGGGTTCGTTACGCCACCTGTGGTGTTCGGTCAGGGTGACCGATGCTACTTAGGGGTCCGTTGGGGTGATGTTATGGCAGCTAGATGGAATACCTTCCCACAGGTGAAGTATGTCCCCAGGGCTTCCCAGTAAGGTAAATGATGATGGTGTAGGTCGCAGTAAATAACAAGGACACAGGGTTGCAGTCTCTTTACCTTTTACTGTAGACTTCAGCAACCACAATCCAGAGCACTGCTAACAGGTCTGGCTGAATCCGGCCGGTCCGAAGGCACATCCAGAGTTCCCTTTGCAGGTGGAAATCAGTAGCCTTCCTACTAGCGCCTGTGTGTTGTAGTACTTCCCTGCTGAGCACCACGGGATAGTTCTCACACCTGTCGTGTATGTTTCTGATATTCTCTCTCTGTCCCCCAGATGGTATGGATAGGACGACCCGTATGACGGGGTAGGCCTGGAGCTATTTTATAGGGACCCTAGAGACGCCCCTCTGCCACAATTTGCCTCCATTGTCTTTATTAGGTTAAAGGTTGGGCAGCCAACTTGGAATTAACTGTCCTGCCGTTGTTTGAAGTAATACGTAGAGCCTATTACTCCCTCGGTGTTCCGGCCACCAGCTACGCGCCTCAGAAGGATGTTGCCGGTCTTAAGGCAAGACTCCTCCTGGTGTTATCTCCTTGTGCTGTGATCTCGTTTCTCACTTCTCCACAATATACTTCGCTTCTTGTCCTTTCTTAGGATGCTGCCGCAATGAGGTGCAGGCACAGCTCCATAACGTTCTAACTCGTGCTCTGTCTCTGTCAGGATCCCACCCCTGACAGGGACCTCTGTCTACAGCTCCGATGTTCCTCCTTCTCTCTCTGTCTGTCTGACAGGTCTTCTCTGGGTCGAACCCAGGTAGCTTTCTGACTAACTTCCTATCCAACCCCCAGTTTTACCCAAATGTGTGAGGAGTGGCCTAATAGATAGAACCTTTTGCTCCCCCTGGTGGCCGGAGTGTGAAGTGTAGTGTGTGACTGTGATACCTGGTCAGGTGAACTCCTTTAGTACCATCAGACGTACCATCACTCCCCCTGGTGGAAGAGCGACAATACTGCAACGACCAGGACTCTGGGGCGCTGCACACACTTTTTGACTGTGTGCCCGAAGCTCTGTGCACTCACGGGCTCACAGAAGTTCTGCTGGGGCACGGCTCTTCACTGCCTCTCTCGCTGCAGAGCCCGGCACACACCTCCTTCCTCTCTCGCTGCCGGCAACAAACTGAGAGCTCTTTCCCACGCTTCCTGCTCACTGCCTGGCTTAGCCGCGCCCCCTCTCCCTGGGTCATGAGACCTGTCTGGTTCCCCATTCTTTCTTCCCGGCAACACTGGACGAACCCTCGACAGTTCCAGATCTAGCACAACGCAGGTACCCGCAGCCCGGTCTTCCTTCTTACACTTATACACTGGTGGCCAAAATTGTACACAGTATTTTAAGTGTGTACTAGTGATTTGTATACAGGCAAAAGTATTTTCTTTACATGAGCATCAAAGGATCTTTTGATGCATCAATTCATTTTATTTTCCTTTGGCATCTGCTGCCTTGTCCTGGTCAATAAAGTTGAGGTTACTGTCCACTAATACCTCCAAGAAGTTTTTTTTCACTGGTGGCTCTACTCAGTGCTTGAACAGGAAAAAAAACCTTTTAATCTTTATGTAAGTGAGGATGAAAGTGCACAGAGGTGAGGTCAGTTCCTGAATAGTGCATTGATTTATTACATTACTTGATTGATTTTTCTACTTTATCAATTACCAGAGTTGAACAAACAGCAATCAAGCCAATCAGGCTGTTGCTGACAGGGAATCTGGAAGTAAGATGCACTAACTCCAAACTGTCTCGCCCCACAGTGCATTTTCAGCCTTACAAACATTTAGATGACATTTTTTCACTGATGAAAAACTTATTTGCAGCCAAAATATGTTAGAACTTGCCTTTTACAACCTTATCCATCCCTGTAATTAGTTTGGTTCTCCTAAGGCACATGTCAGTATCCCTTTATGACAGTAACTTTTATATGCTATGAAAATGGCTTTACAGTACCTTGCAATACAACAACAATAGTATCTTAGTATCTATTTTAATATTTCTCATATTGTCATGTTATTGTTATAAAGGTAATCATCATTCTTACAGGAATCTGAAATCAAGGGCCAACACTCCGGTGAATCGGATGCCATGTACAGGGTATATTATCTTCTGTACAATAAAAAACTCCTTTTCTTACTTATATAACCAAGCACCCCTGGGAGCTACTATTATCAGGCATGACCATGACCCCAGGACTGAAGAGTAGCCCTTTATTTATTCATACTATGTATGCATCCTACGATTCCTCCAACGGCGCACATCAACTGTGACCCTGAGACATTGCTCCTCTCTGGAGACCAGAGTGCTTCTCAGTCTCAGGCATCTCTGGAGTGAAGACTGACAGGTCTTTAAAGATGAAAAGAAATATATACAAAACACGGTGGAATAATATTTCTTGAATTTTTTAATAAGGTTAGATTGAGGCTGTCACATTTCATGTTTGATTTCAGATTGAAAGGTAAAAAAACAAACAATTTCCTTCAAGTGTTTGCATCCAGAAATAGTGAGAATTTTGAATTTTAGACTTCCGCAACAAAAGGTTTTATTATACAACTAAAAGAAATTAAGGCACCATTTAAACATCCTAGTGTAACCCAAAGTAAATTATACATCCGGGAAATCAATCTATGCAGTTTGGAAGCATAAACAACTCTGAATCAGTGTTACCTGCTTTGGTGGTAATTGTGACAACAGGTTCACTGGAGAGGCAATAACAATTCCATACCTCCTAACTTTTGAAGAAAGAAAAAAAGAGGGACAAAGTTTGCGTCGCGCGCAGCAGCAAACTTTAGGTCGCGCCTCTGACCCGACCACACCCATTTCACAACTAGTCACACCCATATCCACACCCCAACCACACCCATTTAGCACTGCTGATCGCACTGTTTCATAAACAATAATTAAAAACAAAAAAATATGGCCACATAGTGCTCCATACTGTATAATGGCCACACATGATGCTCAATACTGTATAATGGCCACACAGTGCTCCATACTGTATAATGGCCACCCAGTGCTCCATACTGCATAATGGCAATTCATGATGCTCCATACTGTATAATGGCCACATATGATGCTTCATACTGTATAATGGCCACACAGTGCTCCATACTGTATAATGGCCACACATAGTGCTCCATACTGTATAATGGCCACACATAGTGCTCCATACTGTATAATGGCCAGACATGATGCTCAATACTGTACAATTGCTGCACAGTACTCCATACTGTATAATGGCCCCACATGATGCTCCATACTGTATAATGGCCACACAGTGCTCCATACTGTATAATGGCCACACATGATGTTCCATACTGCATAATGGCCACACATAGTGCTCCATACTGTATAATGGCCACACATAGTGCTCCATACTGTATAATGGCCACACATGATGCTCAATAGTGTATAATGGCCACACAGTGCTCCATACTGTATAATGGCCACACATGATGTTAGGGCTAGCGGAACACACCAAATTATAAGAGAGATGGTATAAGGTGTGTTCGCAGCCTGGGGTCCACCGTGCAGAGATGGAACCTGCTGCTGAGTAATGATGGACTATATGGCGGTACAATGTGGATACACACACGGGTTAACCTCACCCTGTGTGAAGGAAGCAAACCCTGTTGCATCACAGGGCCGCGGTACTGCACCAAGAGCGCAAGCAAGGAGTCTCAAGACTTTATCCCAAGACACAGGATTAGAGTACGTTCAGACCACTTGCGCTCGACACCGTAACTGGGGTGTCAAAGCAACAGAAAATATAACTTAAAGCACAAGAGTGTGTGCTGTGCCACTTTGGCGGACACCACTAACCACCCAGACTTGGGATAGGAAAGCGCTCTATAAGCGCACGGCGCCGCACTGGCGGTTACAGCAATAGACGCTGTATCGTGTTTCTTTATATTGACAACTTAGTCGGGCGCTAGACAGCAAGCATCCACCTTTTGCGAACAGTCATACACAAGGGAGGGGATTTTAAAGAACGACTTGCACTCATCAACACACACACGATTCCAAATGTACACTAGTGCGGCCATGCAAACCTTTTATAGCTGCAGCAAGAACAGGACCTTCCCAGAAGGACCAATGGGAGTTGCTGCAGTATCTAAGCATGTGACCCTTGATCTCCAATGAGAGATCTTGCCCTGGGCATGCTCAGAAAGGGAAGAGCAGGACTTAGTCCCAAACACTTCTTCTCGCCGCTGCCCAGTACTGGCTACAATGGCAGAAGCTGGAAAGGCAGCAGTAACCAGTCATCCAGTATCAGCCTGAGCTAGACGCTGGGACCGACGTCTCCGCCGAGCAGACTCCACTGCGGCTGGAGAAGAATGGGAGCCCACAGCGGAGATGGCTCGAGATTTCACCTGTGCAGAGGCGGGATCTCGACACCTAACACATGATGCTCAATACTGTATAATGGCCACACATAGTGCTCCATACAGTATAATGGTAACACATAGTGCTCCATTCTGTATTAATGGCCACACATGATGCTGCGTACAGTATAATGGCCCCACATTATGCTCCATACAGTACACTGTGTGCAGAATTATTAGGCAAGTTGTATTTTAGAGGATTATTTTTATTATTGATCAGCAGCTATGTTCTCAATCAACCCAAAAGACTCATAAATATCAAAGCTTAATATTTTTGGAAGTTGGAGTGGTTTTTTTTTAGATTTGGTTATGTTAGGAGGATAACGGTTTATGCAGGTAACTATTACTGTGCAGAATTATTAGGCAACCTAATAAAAACCAAATATATTCCCATCTCACTTGTTTATTTTCACCAGGTAAACCAATATAACTGCACAAAATTTAGAACTAAACATTTCTGACACACAAAAACAAAACCCCCCAAAATTAGTGACCAATATAGCCACCTTTCTTTATGATGACACTCAACAGCCTTCCATCCATAGATTCTGACAGTTGCTTGATTGATTGCATGCAGCAGCCACCACAGCCGCCCAGACACTGTTCCGAGAGGTCTACTGTTTTCCCTCCCTGTAGATCTCACATTTTATGAAGGACCACAGGTTCTCTATGGGGATTAGATCAGGTGAACAAGGGGGCCATGTCATTATTTTTTCTTCTTTGAGACCTTTATTAGCTAGCCACACTGTGGAGTAGTTGGAGGTATGTGATGGAGCATTGTCCTGCATGAAAATCATGTTCTTCTTGAACGATACTGATTTTTTCCTGTACCACTGCTTGAAGAATTTGTCTTCCAGAAACTGGCAGTAGGTCTGGGAGTTGAGCTTCACTCCATCCTCAACTCGAAAAGGTCCCACAAGTTCATCTTTGATGATACCAGCCCATACCAGTACCCCACCTCCACCTTGCTGGCGTCTGAGTCGGAGTGGAGCTGTCTGCCCTTTACTGATCCAGGCTCTGGCCCATCAATCTGGCCCATCAAGAGTCACTCTCATTTCATCAGTCCATAGATATTTCTTGGCCCAGTCTTGACGTTTTATCTTATGTTTCTTGTTCAAAGGTGGTCGTTTTTCAGCCTCCCTTACCTTGGCCATGTCCCTGAGTATTGCAAACCTTGTGCTTTTTGTTACTCCAGTAATGTTGCAGCTCTGAAATATGGCAAAACTGGTGGCAAATGGCATCTTGGCAGCTTCACGCTTGATTTTCCTCAATTCATGGGCAGTTATTTTGCACCCAACATGCTTCTTGTGAGCCTGTTGGCTATTTGCCATGAAACGCTTGATTGTTTGGTGATCACGCTTTAAAAGTTTGGCATCCCTCTGCAAGACATCTCGCAATTTTGGACTTTTCAGAGCTCATCAAATCTCTCTTATGATCCATTTTTCCAAAGGAACAGAAGTTGCCTAATAATTAAGCACACATTATATAGGGTTTTGATGTCATTAAACAACACCCCTCCTCATTACAGAGATGCACATGACCTGATTTACTTATTTGGTAGTTGGCTCTCAAGCCTGAAAAACTTGGAGTAGGACAACATGTATAAAAAGTATCATGTGATCAAAATACAACTTGCCTAATAATTCTGCACACAGTGTATAATGGGCCCACATGATGCTGCATACTGTATAATTGCCTCACATGATGCTTTGTACAGTATAATGGCCCCACATGATGCTCCATACAATGTAATGGCTCCACATGATGCTCAATACTGTATAATGGCCACACAGTGCTCCATACTGTATAATGGCCCCACATGATGCTGGGTACAGTATAATGACCTCACATGATGCTGGGTACAATATAATGGCCCCACATGATGCTCCATACTGTATAATGGACCCACATGATGCTGGGTACAGTATAATGGCCACACATAGATACCCCACCCCCATCATTGCCCTCACACCTCCATCATTGCCTTCTCCATCACTACACACACACACACCTACACACACACTCGCAGCAGCCGGCAGCTTCCTCTCCCGCGGTGCTGAATGATGTCATCCAGCTGCGCCGTGCCGCTGACTGCTCACATCGCTGCAGTTCTGGTATGCCACGTGATCGTCAGTGTCAGAGCGAGGAGCAATATCAGCTCCGATACTTCACAGCTAGCGATCGCCCTGGCAGTTTAAAGCGGCGGTACATTTGGTCTGAGGCCATACGGGAAAAGGAGAATCCCAGCCGGGACAGTGGGACAGAGTCTCAAAATTGGGACTGTACCGCTGGATCCGGGACAGTTGGGAGTTATGTTATGCACACGCGACTCCGCTCCGTACACACTCACGGCTCCACTCTGTACACCTCGTAAACTCTGCTCCGTACACCTCGCACATGAGCGGCTTCGCTCTGTACACACACGGCTTTACTCTGTATACCTCGTACACACGTGGCTCTGCTCCGTACACCTCGTACACATGCGGCTCTGCTTCATACACATGAGGTTCTGCTCCATACACCTCGTACAGATGCGGCTCCGCTCCATACACCTCGTACACACGCGGCTCCGCTCCGTACACCTCGTACACACACAGCTCCGAACCGTACACCTCGTACACAGGCGGATCCGTTCTGCACACCTTGTACACCCAGGCTCCGCCTCGCACACATCGTACACACCCAGCTCTGCTCCGCACACATTGTACACATGCGGCTCCACTCTGTACATCTCGTACACACGCGGCTCCTCTCCGTAAATCTCCTACAAACCTAGCTCCGCTACGTACACCTCGTACACACGCGACTCCGCTCCGTACACCTTGTACACACGTCTCTGCTCTGTACACCTCATACACACATGGCTCTGCTACATCCACACTATAAACCCTTCCTGACCCCACACATAAACTTACCCTCATCCAGCACCATGACAGCACAGCAGAGTCCTGCATACACTGAGGCCTCGATCATGTGACCCCTGACTCCTCCCCTCCTGTCGCCTTATCACAGGTCCTGTGCGCACAGAACAGCCATACATGTGGTGTGCAGCTCTGCGGGTGGAGGGATGAGGCTGAGGCTCACATTGCAGTGTGGGAAAAGTAAGGTCCCGGCCGTGACAGCGGGGCAGACTCTCAAAATCAGGACTGCCCTGCTGGGTCTGGGACAGTTGGGAGGTATGAGCAATACACTCTCCAAAAACTGAATGATTTTCCAGGTGGTGGCAACAATTACTACTCTCAGATGGCACTTCCATAAGTGCCATTGTAAGATCTCCTGTGTCTCCCAGCACAGCCTGAAGAGCATAGAGCAAAGACCAGGACACTATAGAAATTGTGTGAATCAATTTACACATCCAATTCCATTGTCTACGACAGTGATCGTTCTATGGATTTTGGACGGAAGATGAAGTACCGCCTCTTACCTGCCGGTGTCCATGGCTCTTATTTTGATTAATCAGCCTGGGATGATGTCATTGTCATACCAGGCTGACTAGGAAAAAGAAGAGCCATGTACACTGGCAGGTAAGAAGCGGTATTTCATCTCCCGTCCAGTGACCACAGATCACTCTTGAGGCCGATTGAATGAGACATGGGAATAAATTTGCACCAAATCTAGACACTATTACACAAAGAGAACCTAGATGGGCTGTACAAGGTCATCAACCAGCAGCAGGACTGGTGTCTGCTCCTTTGTGTAAGGACGATTAGAAGTCCTACAAAATGACTTTTATGATGCTAGTGGTTTGTATATTTCTGACCACACCACACAGATTCACACTGAACATGTAACAGAATTGTGCTGAACATTATGTTGCCTGCAGCATCATCTAATAAGCGCGATAATATATGCGCGAGATCTGGTGATAGATCAATGATGATTTGGGGAGGTACAGTAGTGTTCAAAATAATAGTAATGTGTTCAGAACATGAATTAATCACAAAATCTTTATACTAATTTTTATTTCCTGCATTGGGAACATTGCACACTGTTTTCTAATTCTAAACATGAAGAGAAATGTATATAATTTTTAACTACTTTACAGAAAATAACAAAAAATTAACATTGGGCTGTTCTAAAAATTAGCAGTGTTTGCATTTTTCTTGACAAACTCACAATATGTACTATTTTTTGCGGATTTAGCATTCAAGTGAATCACTAATCTAATATTTAGTTGTATATCCACAGTTTTTTAGAACTGCTTCACATGTGTTACATAAAGTCAGCTAACTTCTGGAATCTGTGTAAGATGCTAGCTGGTGCGTAGGATGCAGTGACACATAGGAGACAGAGCAAGGGTTAACAGGATTTTTATATAACACAACAATAGATCATGCAGGGGGGTATTATAATAAAGGTAACAACAGTTCAACTTATCAGTCTCTGGGCCTTGGTAGGAGGTGGTTGGAAGATCCCTCTGTGGTGCCGCAGGCGGCTTGAGAAGTCTCCAATCCGGTCCCGCAGGAAGGCGATGCACTGTCTCCTTGCGGTGGTGAATCCTCCGGGTCCTTCAGCACGTGGTCTCCTGGTATGGGCATGAGATGTTGTAGAGGTGTAGGTCCGCGGCACAGCGGACGTAGCAAACAGTTCAGCAGACAAGGCCGCAGAAGTAGTATGCAGTTCAGCGGTTACGGCCACAGGAGCAGGCCGGCACTCAGTAGGCACTGCAGGGACTAAGCGTTGCCTCTGCGGTGGTGAGCAGAACGATGCTCTGAAGTCCGTACTGGTCACTGTGAGGTGTGGGGATCTCTCTGGGCTCTGTATTGTCAGTCGGATGGCACTGCTAACCGAGTGGGAAGGCACGGCTAGCTGGCATGGGTAAGTCAAGATGGAGTCAACTGTCTCTGAGCTCTCACGCTGGTTCCCCGCCAAAAGCCCCGTCTTCCCAGCGCACACCGCTATTTAAGTCAGACCCGCCCCATCAGTCAGGTGTCCCGAACTGTTCCGGTCAGAAATCTCTTCCCCCTGGAATAATGGTGACAGCCCCGACAGTTCCAGCGCAGACACGCAAGAGGGACCGTTAGCCTGGCTCTCCTCCCTACACTCCCTCACTCTTTTTCCTCACCATTCCACGGGCTAGACTCTTTGAGGAGTGTGTGACTGTTCCTTCTTCTTCTGTGTGGATTGTTGCCAGATTAAATTTTCTTGTTCATAGCGATTGGGGAGCTTGCCAGCTGTTGTTCATTTGGAGCGTCTCAGATCAGGAAAAGTAGTGGAGTTCTCTTGTGGGGCAGAATCCGGCTGTGAGGGCAGAGCCCTGGGTGAGGCTGTATTCTCTGGTTCTAACCTCTCAAAGCCCTCGGAGCTCAACTCTTCACCTCCTTCTTCATCCTCTTCTGCTATTGGTGTCTGGATCATTTCAGAAGCCTCGGGCTCCTCTTCCACCTGTACAGGGTTTTTAGATAAGCAGAGTCAGAGTACATTCCGGTGGAGAGTTCGAGTGGGGGCATCCTCTTTTCCCTCAGGCTGGACTTCATGCACGGGTCCTGCATGACTAACTCTTCTCTTTACCCAATACGGGTCTTTCTCCCAACGGTTTTCCAACTTGTCCCGAGGACACTTCTCCCGCACTAAGACATGGTCTCCAACTTGAAACTCTGTTGCTCCGGATGGGGTCTTCTCTGCATATTCTAGCTCCTGCAGTCTAGTCTGAACCAATCGATGTAAGGTTTGTAGGCGATGTCCATGTTCCCAAACTCAGGAGGACACCCCCATCCGTGGGTAGTCCTCTTCTGGGTCCAATGCCACTCCCTTTCCATCTTGACCAAACAGGAGGAAATTAGGCATATATCCTGTGGTTTGATGTACTCAATTATTATATATCCACACCAGTTCAAGAACATATTCAGGCCACCGTGCCTTTCACTCTTCTTCTAAAGTTCTTAGCATCTGAAATAGCCTACGATTAAATCGTTCACAGGCGCCATTACCCCGAGGATGCGTATGGAGTAGTACGAGACTTGTCTATCTGGTATAGGTGATGGAGCTCTTCCATAACTCTTCCTAGAAAGCAGGCTTCCTGATCAGAGTGAATCCTTTTCAGACAGCCATAAGGTTGGACGAAGTACTTGCAGATTGCATATGCAGTGGACTCTGCAGTCTGGTCTCGAGTTGGAGTCACCATGGCAAACTTTGAAAAGTGATCCACCATCACAAAGCAATACTCATAGCCCTGATGGGCTGGGCCAATGGTCAGATAGTCTATTGTCAAGAGTTCTAGAGGAGCGGAGGTTACGATGGACTGGATGGGAGCATTCTGCTTCGGCAGCTTAGTCAGTTCACATGTTTGACATGTTCGACAGGCCTCTTCCACTTTTGTTTTCAAATGAGGGTGGTAAATGCACCGTTGTAACCATTGGAAGGTTTTTTTCTGGGCCAACGTAGGCTTCTTGCTCATGTGCAGTAATGGCAATCTTGGGTAACAACGCTGTCTGGATTATGACTTGCCAGGTCGCACTCAAGTCAGTTCACAATTGTGCTTTCCAATACAGTAGGCCATTCTTCATCCGAAGCTGATCCCACTGAAGGATTCGTAATGCCTCTGGAGACAGAGTACTTCTTTGTGCCGAGCTGGGGAGTCTTTGAGCAGCCACACACTGTCTCAACAATGCCAGTTCTCTATCTTCCTGTTGAAGTGGAACCCACTAATCCCGGCATCGTCCCAGTATGCCTTCCTGGGCCGAGGTGTGTATTTGCTCCTGCGTTGCCACCATCATTCTGGCGGGTCTCAGAAACTTTGGGATTTCTTCATCTTCCAGCTCCACATCTCTGTCCCGCTCTGGATTAATACTTCTCCTCCTAGACAGGGCATCGGCATGAGTGTTTTCTGCTCCCCTCTTATAGGCAATCTTATAGCGAAACCCTAGGCATCCAGTGGCTACTAGGGTTGAGCGACTTTCATTTTTATAGGATCGGGTCGGGTTTCACAAAACCCGACTCTCTCAAAAGTCGGGTCGAGTGAAATCGGCCGATCCTATAATAAAGTCGGGGTCGGGGTCGGCCGAAACGCGAAACCCAATGCAGTGCAATGGGATACTATGGTTCCCAGGGTCTGAAGGAGAGGAAACTCTCCTTCAGGCCCTGGGATCCATATTTATGTGTAAAATAAAGAATTAAAATAAAAAAAATTGATATACTCACCCTCTGACGCACCCTGGTAGTAACCGGCATCTTCCGTTCCTAAAAATGGCGCTTGAAAGACCTTTCGAATGCTTCACAGCTTGCGATTGGTCGCGGCGGCCCACGTGACCGCTGAGCGACCAATCACAAGCCGGTGACGTAATTCTCAGGTCCTGTTCTGGTTCTCAGGTACATGAGAATTACGTCACGGCTTGTGATTGGTCGCTGAGCGGTCACGTGGGCCGCCGCGACCAATCACAAAGCCGTGACGTCATCGGAAGGTCCTTCACGCGTTCATTCTTAAGAAGGAAGGCTGCCGGCTGCCGATTTCCGATATCACAAACATATCGGAACTCGGTATCGGAATCCCGATACCAGATTCAGAAGATCGCCGACCTCATGGCCGACCCCACACAGGGGTCGGGTTTCATGAAACCCGACTTTGCCAAAAGTCGGCGACTTCTGAAAATGGTCGACCCGTTTCGTTCAACCCTAGTGGCTACCCATCGTTGCTCAAGAGCCCCCAGTCTCGCATTCTCCAGGTGCGCTAGCGGGTTGTTGTCAGAGCGCACTAATACTTCAGAACCAACACCAGCAGCTCCAACTTAAAGGAGCTGCAGTTGTCCGGATTGTGTTCAGAATTGTGAAGGGACAGGCTAGGGTACGCGATCACCCTCTCTCTCCCGTCCTGCATCTGTGACATCACAGCTCCAAGTCCCTTGCAGACTCCCGTCGGTGTGGAGAATGAATGGTTGCAAGAAATTTGCATAAGCCAATACAGGCGCTTCTGGGAGTGCTCTCTTTAGATCCTGAAAGGCCTCTTCTTAGGACTCCTTCTAGCAGATTTTCCAGTTTTTTTTGCACTGGAAGGTACCGTTTTCAACAGCTCCAGTAAAGGCTTTGCGTGTCGAGTGAAGTTCTTCACATCCTTTACGGTCTCTGGAGTGGGCCAGTCTTGAATCACAGCAATATTTTTTCTGGAGGGCTCTACTCCATCAGCGGAAATGACATGGCCCAAGTACTCAATCTGTGAGCGAAACAAATATCATTTTTTTTGGCTTCACTTTTAGTCCGTGTCTCTGAAGGCGGGCCAACACTTCTTCTAAGCGCTGCAGGTGTTCCTCGAATGAAGCCGCATAGACTACAATGTTGTCCAGGTAGATAAGCGTAGATTCAAAATTCAAGTCTCTTAGGCATCTTTCCATGAGACATTGAAAAGTCCCGGGAACATTGGCTAAGCCGAACGGCATTCGATTGAACTCATACAAACCCATGGGAAGAATAAAGGCTGCCTTTGCTCCATCTTGTTCGGACAAGGGTACTTGCCAGTAGCAGCTGGCGAGGTCCAATATAGAGAAGAACCTGGATTTTCCCAGAGCGGATAGGATCTTCAATCCTGGGCAATGGGTATGAGTCTCTCACGGTACAGGCGTTGAATTTTCGGTAATCCACACAAAAACGTAGGGTTCCCTCCTTCTTTCGCACTAACACAATTGGGGCAGCCCACGGAATCTGGCTCTCCCTAATGATGCCCGCCTGAAACATCTGGTTCAACATACTCTTCACTTCCTAGTATAACAGTGGGGGAATTTGTCAGTAACGCTCTCTTATAGGTGCGGTGTTTCCAGTTGGTATCTCGTGCGTAATGGCCATGGTGCAGCCAAAATCATCTTCGTGGAGAGCAAAAACATATGTATACTTCCCCAGCATAGCTTCTACCTGTTGTACCTGGGTGGGTGTGAGTTTGGTCAACTCGGCCCGCATTCGTTCCAATATGGGTCGCCCCTCTTTGATGTAATGAGGTTCGGGTACTGAGATGGAGTTCACTGCCCCAGTCCAAGGGTTTCCAGGTTGAATTTCCAGTTGTACTGCTTGGGAGGGTATTACTTCTTCAGGTCGATTCATTACTCAGGCCACCACACTTCTGGGAACAACGGTGATGTCCTGATCTCCTAAATTAATACACCGTACAGGAACAGTCCCTTCTCACGCAATGGCTAAAGTATGCACCACTAGGAGTCCTGTGGGTAATTGTTCTGAAGAAGATGATTTAATTTGGACTTCAACCCCCTCCAAAGGGACACAGGCACGGATGGGCAGAGACAGCAATGTTTGTCCTGGTGGAAGAACAAGTTTGGTGGAAGCAGGGATAATCACTTTTCCCAACACTCCTCCCTCACAGCTAGACTCTTGTATTTGTGCCACACGGATCAGTTGTTGGAAAATTGTCCTTTGGGGGGTATGTGGGCCCCACTGTTTTAGAATCTCATTAGAGGGCTCCCTGATGAGAAGACTTCCGAACTCTTTCAGAATGTTCATTCCCAAGGTGACGGCGGGTTCATTACTTACTTCACCCTGGGTCAGTATCACACCTTTCCATCCCAGGTCTCTCCCGCAGATAGATACTTGCATCCATACCACCCCTGCGACCGGGATGAGCAGTTGGTTGGCCGCCATTAACTTTATCACAGGGCCCCATTCAGGCTGTTTTGCTCCAGGAACATGTCGCCGGAAGTAAGCATCTGACATCGTTGTCACCTGTGAGCCCATGTTTACTAGGCATCGCGCTGCACGTCCGTCTATCTCTGCCCATATCGGGACATGTTGGCACTAAACTTGTGGGACTTCCACTACTCTCCCTCATCTGTTCTGGCTCCAGGTGGTGTTCCCCTGGCTCGGAGCCCTCTAGTTTCATGGACGGCGAGACGTCACTCTTCCTCAGTGGGTGCACTCCTGTGCAATGTGTCCGCTCTCTCCGCTTTTGTAACAAGTGATGAGCCTCGGCTGGCTAAACATTCTGGAGTCACGGCGGGGCTCCAGGCCTTCCCTGCTCTCTGAAGAATTACTGGTAGCCTTCGCTTTCTTCTTTATGTCAGCCAGTTCTACTTTCACACTGACAAGTTCTCTCCTCAGTTCTTCCACCCATTGGGGTTCAGCAATGGCGTTTACAGATACCCCCATGCTCTGGACCTTCCCCACCAGGACTGTCACCCCCTGCTCCTGTTCATGCATGCGTGCCTCACTCCCTACAGCAGGGAAAGTCATTTGGGGGTTCACCCGTATATGTTCTCACAGAGCTTGTTTTGTCAGCACGTCATACAAACCAGTCACTAGGAGGTCTCGTAACATTATGCCTGTGGGTCTTACTCCCATGCCGTCTTTTCTAATAATCACAGTGTGTAGCTCTCGCAATGTATTCATAATATTGGGTTAAGGTCTCCCCTCCCTCTGTATTCTACTAAAAAGACATGTTCTCAGTTCCCTTAAGTCTGTGGGGTCTCCATGAGTCTCCTCCAAGAACTGCAACACCTTATTAAAGGTATCCCGGTCTCAGGGGGTCCATAACATCACTGAATCCCTGGCTTCTCCGTCCAGTGCCATAATATATGCAAACTGGTCCATGATCCCTGGTATGCGGTAAATAGGCCTGACTAGGGTTGAGCGAAACGGGTCGATCATTTTCAAAAGTCGCCGACTTTTGGCTAAGTCGGCGTCTCATGAAACCCGATCCGACCCCTGTGCTTGTCGGCCATGCGGTACGCGACTTTCGCGCCAAAGTCGCGTTTCAATGACGCGAAAAGCGCCATTTCTCAGCCAATGAAGGTGAACGCAGAGTGTGGGCAGCGTGATGACATAGATCCTGGTCCCCACCATCTTAGAGAAGGGCATTGCAGTGATTGGCTTGCTGTCTGCGGCGTCACAGGGGCTATAAAGGGGCGTTCCCGCCGACCGCCATCTTACTGCTGCTGATCTGAGCTTAGGGACAGGTTGCTGCCGCTTCATCAGAAGCAGGGAGAGCGTTAGGCAGGGTCCACTAACCACCAAACCGCTTGTGCTGCAGCGATTTCCACTGTCCAACACCACCTTCGGTGTGCAGGAACAGTGGAAGCTATTTTTTTTTTTTTTTCCCCTCAGCGCTGTAGCTCATTGGGCTGCCCTAGAAGGCTCCGTGATAGCTGTATTGCTGTGTGTACGCCACTGTGGAAACCAACTGCTTTTTTCAAAGCACATATCCTCTTGTTCCTTCCTTTCTGCACAGCTATCTTTTTTGTTTGTCCACACTTTTTATTTAATTTGTGCATCAGTCCACTCCTATTGCTGCCTGCCATACCTGGCTTACATTACTGCAGGGAGATAGTAATTGTAGGACAGTTTTTTTTTTTTTTTTGTTTTTTTTTTGTGGGAGATTAAGATTGGCATTTCTGCTACAGTGCCATCCCTGTGTGTGCCATCTCTCACTGAGTGGGCCATAGAAAGCCTATTTATTTTTTCCGTGATTTGTGTTCTAAAATCTACCTCAACACAGAAACACTACATCAATCAGTGGGAGAAAAATATTGGCCTCAGTCAGGGCTTGTGTGCCACTGCTGTGTGTGCGCTATCTCTCATTCAGTGGGCTATAGCAAGCCTATATTTTTTTTTTTTTTTTTTTTTTAATATTATTTGGTTTCAAAAGTCTCCCTGAAAAAAAAAAAAAACCTAAAAAAACAGTGGGAGAGTAATATTGCCCTTTCAGCTTGTGTGCCAGTCTTGACTCCTGGGTGTGCCACCTCTCTCCCTCTCATTCAGTGGGCCATAGAAAGCCTATTTATTTTTTTTTTTAAATATTATTGGGTTTCTAAAGTCTCCCTGAAAAAACAAAAAATACATAAAAAAACAGTGGGAGAGTAATATTGCCCTTTCAGCTTGTGTGCCAGTCTTGACTCCTGGGTGTGCCACCTCTCTCCCTTTCATTCAGTGGGCCATAGAAAGCCTATTTTTTTTTTTTTTAATATTATTTGGTTTCTAATTCTCCCTGAAAAAAAAAAAAAAACCTAAAAAAACAGTGGGAGAGTAATATTGCCCTTTCAGCTTGTGTGCCAGTCTTGACTCCTGGGTGTGCCACCTCTCTCCCTCTCATTCAGTGGGCCATAGAAAGCCTATTTATTTTTTTTTTAAAATATTATTGGGTTTCTAAAGTCTCCCTGAAAAAAACAAAAAATACATAAAAAAACAGTGGGAGAGTAATATTGCCCTTTCAGCTTGTGTGCCAGTCTTGACTCCTGGGTGTGCCACCTCTCTCCCTTTCATTCAGTGGGCCATAGAAAGCCTATTTATTTTTTTTTTTAAATATTATTGGGTTTCTAAAGTCTCCCTGAAAAAACAAAAAAAACCTAAAAAAACAGTGGGAGAGTAATATTGCCCTTTCAGCTTGTGTGCCAGTCTTGACTCCTGGGTGTGCCACCTCTCTCCCTCTCATTCAGTGGGCCATAGAAAGCCTATTTATTTTTTTTTTTAAATATTATTGGGTTTCTAAAGTCTCCCTGAAAAAACAAAAAATACATAAAAAAACAGTGGGAGAGTAATATTGCCCTTTCAGCTTGTGTGCCAGTCTTGACTCCTGGGTGTGCCACCTCTCTCCCTTTCATTCAGTGGGCCATAGAAAGCCTATTTTTTTTTTTTTTAATATTATTTGGTTTCTAATTCTCCCTGAAAAAAAAAAAAAAACCTAAAAAAACAGTGGGAGAGTAATATTGCCCTTTCAGCTTGTGTGCCAGTCTTGACTCCTGGGTGTGCCACCTCTCTCCCTCTCATTCAGTGGGCCATAGAAAGCCTATTTATTTTTTTTTTAAAATATTATTGGGTTTCTAAAGTCTCCCTGAAAAAAAAAAAAAAACCTAAAAAAACAGTGGGAGAGTAATATTGCCCTTTCAGCTTGTGTGCCAGTCTTGACTCCTGGGTGTGCCACCTCTCTCCCTCTCATTCAGTGGGCCATAGAAAGCCTATTTATTTTTTTTTTAAAATATTATTGGGTTTCTAAAGTCTCCCTGAAAAAAACAAAAAATACATAAAAAAACAGTGGGAGAGTAATATTGCCCTTTCAGCTTGTGTGCCAGTCTTGACTCCTGGGTGTGCCACCTCTCTCCCTTTCATTCAGTGGGCCATAGAAAGCCTATTTATTTTTTTTTTTAAATATTATTGGGTTTCTAAAGTCTCCCTGAAAAAACAAAAAAAACCTAAAAAAACAGTGGGAGAGTAATATTGCCCTTTCAGCTTGTGTGCCAGTCTTGACTCCTGGGTGTGCCACCTCTCTCCCTCTCATTCAGTGGGCCATAGAAAGCCTATTTATTTTTTTTTTAAAATATTATTGGGTTTCTAAAGTCTCCCTGAAAAAAACAAAAAATACATAAAAAACAGTGGGAGAGTAATATTGCCCTTTCAGCTTGTGTGCCAGTCTTGACTCCTGGGTGTGCCACCTCTCTCCCTCTCATTCAGTGGGCCATAGAAAGCCTTTTTTTTTTTTGGTTTTTTTAATATTATTTGGTTTCTAAAGTCTCCCTGAAAAAAACAAAAAAAACATAAAAAACAGTGGGAGAGTAATATTGCCCTTTCAGCTTGTGCGCCAGTCTTGACTCCTGGTTGTGCCACCTCTCTCTCTCTAATTGTGGGCCATAGAAAGCCTTTTTTTTTTTTTAAAATATTATTGGGTTTCTAAAGTCTCCCTGAAAAAACAAAAAATACATAAAAAAACAGTGGGAGAGTAATATTGCCCTTTCAGCTTGTGTGCCAGTCTTGACTCCTGGGTGTGCCACCTCTCTCCCTCTCATTCAGTGGGCCATAGAAAGCCTTTTTTTTTTTTGGTTTTTTTAATATTATTTGGTTTCTAAAGTCTCCCTGAAAAAAACAAAAAAAACATAAAAAACAGTGGGAGAGTAATATTGCCCTTTCAGCTTGTGCGCCAGTCTTGACTCCTGGTTGTGCCACCTCTCTCTCTCTAATTGTGGGCCATAGAAAGCCTTTTTTTTTTTTTTTTTTAATATTATTTGGTTTCTAAAGTCTCCCTGAGAAAAAAAAATAAATAAATTAGGTGGGAGATTAATATTGACATTAGTGCTTGAGTGACAGTCCTGCGTGTGTGTCATCTCTGTGATTTTGTGCCACAGAAAACAGAGTGTGTAACATTGTGCCTGATTTTCCTTGTGGTCTCACCAACCTGTTAAGGGATATTGAAATCATACTGAAGTTATAGCTCACCGTGTAAGTTGTTTGATAGCAACAAATAAAGTTACTTTGGTTAAGATTTTAAAACAATGAGGAAGTCTGGTGCAAGAGGTCGTCGTGGGCGTTCATTGTCAGCTGGTAATGATGGTAGTGGTAGTGGAGCATCAGGTGGTCGTGGGGATAAAAATATTCCACCTAAGTCTGGAGCTGTGGAGCCAGTTTCGTCGTCAGGCTACACAAGGCCTCGAACGCTCTCTTTTCTGGGAGTAGGAAAACCGCTTTTAAAGGCGGAGCAGCAACAGCAAGTTTTGGCTTACATTGCAGACTCAGCCTCTAGCTCTTTTGCCTCCTCTTCCGAAACTGGTAAATGTAAAAGCAGCGCGTCGCTTGTGGATGTTCACGGTCAGGGACAAGTCGCTTCCTTGTCCTCCTCAGCAAAAACTACAACAAGAGAGAAGGATGCAGCAGGCGACACAACGGGTCACTCCATGGAGCTCTTTACACATACCGTCCCTGGCTTAGAAAGTGAAACATTTAACAGGCCATGCCCATTACAAGTATATTCTGACATGGAGTGCACTGATGCACAGCCACAGCCAGAGTACTATGCTGCTCCTTTGACTCAGACCACCACATTGCCCTCTCAGGGTACAGATCCACAATCAGACCCTGATGAGACTATGTTGCCCCGCCACGAACGCTATACCACCGACCGACACAGTGACACAGACGAAGTTGCACACGAGCTCGAAGAGGAGGTAATAGATGACCCAGTTATTGACCCCGATTGGCAGCCATTGGGGGAACAGGGTGCAGGCGGCAGTAGTTCAGAAGCGGAGGTGGAGGAGGGGCCGCAGCAGGCATCAACATCGCAACAGGTTCCATCTGCCGGGCCCGTATCTGGACCAAAACGCGTGTCAAAGCCAAAACCTGTTGGAGCACAGCGTTGCCATCCGGTTAAAGCTCAGTCTGCAATCCCTGAAAAGGGATCAGAGTCTAGGAAGAGTGCAGTCTGGCATTTTTTTAAACAACATCCAACTGATCAGCGCAAAGTCATCTGTCAAAAATGTTCAACTAGCTTAAGCAGAGGTCAGAATCTGAAAAGTCTAAATACTAGTTGCATGCATAGACACTTAACCACCATGCATTCTCAAGCCTGGACTAACTACCAAACGTCCCTCAAGGTTGTAGCACCCTCGGCCAATGAAGCTAGTCAGCAACGCAACATCCCTTCCGTCACTGTAAGGCCACCATTTTCCGCACCACCGGCAGTATCTGTGCAGGTTTCTTTGCCAGCCAAAAGCAGTCAGGGTCAGGGAATCACCAGTTTTGTAGGAGGAAATATTGCATGTAGGGCACCGGCGGAAACAATACCGTCTCCAACCGTCTCTCAGTCTGCCATGTCCACCGGCACACCCGAAAGTTCCACGATCTACAGCTCTCCAGTCCAGCTCACCCTACATGAGACTCTGGTTAGAAAAAGGAAGTACTTATCCTCGCATCCGCGTACACAGGGTTTTAACGCCCACATAGCTAGACTAATCTCGTTAGAGATGATGCCCTACCGGTTAGTTGAAAGCGAAGCTTTCAAAGCCCTGATGGAGTACGCTGAACCACGATACGAGCTACCCAGTCGACACTTTTTTTCCAGAAAAGCCATCCCAGCCCTGCACCAGCATGTTAAACAGCGCATCGTCCATGCACTCAGGCAATCTGTGAGTACAAAGGTGCACCTGACTACAGATGCATGGACCAGTAGGCATGGCCAGGGACGTTATGTGTCCATCACGGCACACTGGGTGAATGTGGTGGATGCAGGGTCCACAGGCGACATCAATTTAGGGACAGTTGTGCCTAGCCCACGGTCTAGGAAACAGTTGGCTGTAGGCGTTCGCACCCCCTCCTCCTCCTCCTCGTCCTCCTGCAGAAGCTACAGCTCTTCCACAGAACGCAGTCGGCCAACCACTCCATCGGCAGATGACACTGTTGCACACCAGTTGTCCCATTATGGGCCAGCTACTGCCAAGCGTCAGCAGGCTGTATTGGCTATGAAGTGTTTGGGCGACAACAGACACACCGCGGAAGTTCTGTCCGAGTTCTTGCAACAAGAAACGCAGTCGTGGCTGGGCACAGTAGATCTTGAGGCAGGCAAGGTAGTGAGTGATAACGGAAGGAATTTCATGGCTGCCATCTCCCTTTCCCAACTGAAACACATTCCTTGCCTGGCTCACACCTTAAACCTGGTGGTGCAGTGCTTATTGAAAACTTATCCTGGGTTCTCCGACCTGCTCCTCAAAGTGCGTGCACTTTGCTCACATATCCGACGTTCGCCTGTACACGCCAGCCGTATGCAGACCTATCAGCGGTCTTTGAACCTTCCCCAGCATCGCCTAATCATAGACGTTGCAACAAGGTGGAACTCAACACTGCACATGCTTCAGAGACTGTGCGAACAGAGGCGTGCTGTTATTTATTTGTGGGAGGATACACGGGCAGGCAGTAGGATGGCAGACATGGAGTTGTCAGGTGTGCAGTGGTCGAAGATACAAGACATGTGTCAAGTCCTTCAGTGTTTTGAGGAATGCACACGGCTGGTTAGTGCAGACAACGCCGTAATAAGCATGAGCATCCCCCTAATGCGTCTGCTGATGCAAAGTTTGACGCACATAAAGGAGCAGGCGTCTGCACCAGAGGAAGAGGGAAGCCTTGATGACAGTCAGCCATTGTCTGGTCAGGGCAGTGTACAGGACGAGGTAGCGGGCGAAGAGGAGGTGGAGGACGAGGAGGATGATGGGGATGAGTATATTTTTAATGCGGAAACTTTCACGGGGGCACAGGAAATTGGTTGCGTGTCACGGCCGGGTTCTGGTTTTTTGAGGGACACAAGTGACGTAGATTTGCCTGCAACTGCCCCTCAACCAATCACAACCGGAGATTTGACAAGTGGAACTTTGGCCCACATGGCGGATTATGCCTTACGTATCCTACAAAGGGACACACGCATTACGAAAATGATGAACGATGACGATTACTGGTTGGCCTGCCTCCTTGATCCACGCTATAAAGGCAAATTGCAAAATATTATGCCACATGAGAACTTGGAACTAATATTAGCAACCAAACAATCAACTCTTGTTGACCGTTTGCTTCAGGCATTCCCAGCACACAGCGCACGTGATCGTTCTCACACGAGCTCCAGGGGGCAGCAGACTAGGAGTGTTAGGGGTGCACACATCAGAAGTGGCGTTGGACAGAGGGGTTTTCTGACCAGGTTGTGGAGTGATTTTGCTATGACCGCAGACAGGACAGGTACTGCTGCATCAATTGAAAGTGACAGGAGACAACATTTGTCCAGTATGGTTACTAACTATTTTTCATCCCTTATCGATGTTCTCCCTCAACCGTCATTCCCATTTGATTACTGGGCCTCCAAATTAGACACCTGGCCAGAATTGGCAGAATATGCATTGCAGGAGCTTGCTTGCCCGGCAGCAAGTGTCCTATCAGAAAGAGTATTCAGTGCTGCAGGGTCAATATTAACCGAAAAAAGGACTCGTCTGGCTACCCAAAATGTTGACGATCTAACATTCATTAAAATGAACCACAACTGGATTTCAAAATCTTTTGCCCCACCTTGCCCGGCCGACACCTAGCTTTCCTATGAAAAGCTCTTGCCTGTGAATTACTTTTCTAATGTCTAATTTGCTGCTGCAGATTGTACAGCATACGACATGTTTACACCTCCCTAAATGGCCAAACTCCCCACACGGGGCCGTGGTATCGCGACTTGGCGCAAGCACCCGTGAGACTGCTGTTTGTCTGAAGAGGTGGGTGTGCTCGCTTTTGGTTGACGGCATTGCTACTGGGTCCCTCATAGTACAATGTAGTGTCTCTGGCGGTGGTGGTGCGCACCCAACGTCAGACACACCGTTGTAACATGAGTGGCCCTGGGGCGGTCCCGCCGGCCTCAAGAGAGTTCCCCCCTACCCCAGCTCAAACTGGGCTCTACTACGTGCAAAATTATGTCGCACAGCTCCACCAATCTTTAGTCTATTCGCTGACATCATTCAATGTCTGGCACTGACAATACAAATTTGTAGACATCTATGATGCAACTTAAAGTAGTCTGTGTCTGTGTCCTATATTGGCACCATTAAATAGTTACTGCCAAATTACTATGTCAGAAACACAGCAGATGAGCCCACCCCTGTACCTAAGTATGCCATCTTTTTTTTTGTTTTGGTTGTTTTGCGAGACATTAACATCTATTTATATTTTGGGAGTACTGGGACAGACACTCCTTGCACTACTCCTCCACTCAGCACCAAGCTGCCTGCCCGTGTATCCATGTAACCGCTGTAAAACTGCCATGAGCCTATTGTTTGTTATTTTAGGCCTTTGATAGCCTGTCTGCGGTCCCTACTCCTCCACTGACCACCAAGCTGCCTGCCCGTGTATCCATGTAACCGCTGTAAAACTGCCATGAGCCTATTGTTTGTTATTTTAGGCCTTTGAAGCCTTTCTGCGCTCCCTCCTTCCACTAGTCCTCCACTGACCAGACCACTGCTGCCCGTGTACCCCTGGAACCAATTTTAAAGTGCCTACAGCCAGCCCATTTTATTGTGTTAGGCCTTCGAAGCCTGTCTGCGGTCCCTCCTTCCACTAGGCCTCCACTGACCAGACCACTGCTGCCCGTGTACCCCTGGAACCAATTTTAAAGTGCCTACAGCCAGCCCATTTTATTGTGTTAGGCCTTCGAAGCCTGTCTGCGGTCCATACTTCCACTAGTCCTCCACTGACCAGACCACTGCTGCCCGTGTACCCCTGGAACCAATTTTAAAGTGCCTACAGCCAGCCCATTTTATTGTGTTAGGCCTTCGAAGCCTGTCTGCGGTCCATACTTCCACTAGGCCTCCACTGACCAGACCACTGCTGCCCGTGTACCCCTGGAACCAATTTTAAAGTGCCTACAGCCAGCCCATTTTATTGTGTTAGGCCTTCGAAGCCTGTCTGCGGTCCCTCCTTCCACTAGGCCTCCACTGACCAGACCACTGCTGCCCGTGTACCCCTGGAACCAATTTTAAAGTGCCTACAGCCAGCCCATTTTATTGTGTTAGGCCTTCGAAGCCTGTCTGCGGTCCATACTTTAAATACTCCTCCACTCAGCACCAAGCTGCCTGCCCGTGTATCCATGTAACCGCTGTAAAACTGCCATGAGCCTATTGTTTGTTATGTTAGGCCTTTGATAGCCTGTCTGCGGTCCCTACTTTAAATACTCCTCCACTCACCACCACCAAGCTGCCTGCCCGTGTATCCATGTAACCGCTGTGAAACTGCCATGAGCCTATTGTTTTTTTATGTTAGGCCTTTGATAGCCTGTCTGCGGTCCCTACTTTAAATACTCCTCCACTCACCACCACCAAGCTGCCTGCCCGTGTATCCATGTAACCGCTGTAAAACTGCCATGAGCCTATTGTTTGTTATGTTAGGCCTTTGAAGCCTTTCTGCGCTCCCTCCTTCCACTAGTCCTCCACTGACCAGACCACTGCTGCCCGTGTACCCCTGGAACCAATTTTAAAGTGCCTACAGCCAGCCCATTTTATTGTGTTAGGCCTTCGAAGCCTGTCTGCGGTCCATACTTCCACTAGTCCTCCACTGACCAGACCACTGCTGCCCGTGTACCCCTGGAACCAATTTTAAAGTGCCTACAGTCAGCCCATTTTATTGTGTTAGGCCTTCGAAGCCTGTCTGCGGTCCATACTTCCACTAGGCCTCCACTGACCAGACCACTGCTGCCCGTGTACCCCTGGAACCAATTTTAAAGTGCCTACAGCCAGCCCATTTTATTGTGTTAGGCCTTCGAAGCCTGTCTGCGGTCCATACTTCCACTAGGCCTCCACTGACCAGACCACTGCTGCCCGTGTACCCCTGGAACCAATTTTAAAGTGCCTACAGCCAGCCCATTTTATTGTGTTAGGCCTTCGAAGCCTGTCTGCGGTCCATACTTCCACTAGGCCTCCACTGACCAGACCACTGCTGCCCGTGTACCCCTGGAACCAATTTTAAAGTGCCTACAGCCAGCCCATTTTATTGTGTTAGGCCTTCGAAGCCTGTCTGCGGTCCATACTTCCACTAGGCCTCCACTGACCAGACCACTGCTGCCCGTGTACCCCTGGAACCAATTTTAAAGTGCCTACAGCCAGCCCATTTTATTGTGTTAGGCCTTCGAAGCCTGTCTGCGGTCCATACTTCCACTAGGCCTCCACTGACCAGACCACTGCTGCCCGTGTACCCCTGGAACCAATTTTAAAGTGCCTACAGCCAGCCCATTTTATTGTGTTAGGCCTTCGAAGCCTGTCTGCGGTCCATACTTTAAATACTCCTCCACTCACCACCAAGCTGCCTGCCCGTGTATCCATGTAACCGCTGTAAAACTGCCATGAGCCTATTGTTTGTTATGTTAGGCCTTTGATAGCCTGTCTGCGGTCCTTACTTTAAATACTCCTCCACTCACCACCTAGCTGCCTGTGTATCCATGTAACCGATGTAAAACTGCCATGACTGCCTACTGTTTGTTATTTTAGGCCTTTGATAGCCTGTCTGCGGCC
The DNA here is from genome assembly GCF_051348905.1 of Ranitomeya variabilis. Lineage (NCBI taxonomy): Eukaryota > Metazoa > Chordata > Amphibia > Anura > Dendrobatidae > Ranitomeya > Ranitomeya variabilis. The sequence continues at coordinate 481,582,047 of NC_135232.1, forward strand.
CCTACTTGCAATACTCCTCCACTGACCACAATGCTGCCTGGAGTGCCTGCCTGTGTATCCATGTAACCGATGTAAAACTGCCATGACTGCCTACTGTTTGTTATTTTAGGCCTTTGATAGCCTGTCTGCGGCCCCTACTTGCAATACTCCTCCACTGAGCACAATGCTGCCTGGAGTGCCTGCCTGTGTATCCATGTAACCGATGTAAAACTGCCATGACTGCCTACTGTTTGTTATTTTAGGCCTTTGATAGCCTGTCTGCAGCCCCTACTTGCAATACTCCTCCACTGACCACACCAATGCTGCCCGTGTACCCCTGGAACCTATTTAAAAGTTCATAGAGCCTAGTTATATATTTTATTTACTATTAATAAGGCCATGATGGACTACGCTGTACCACGCTACAAGCTAACCAGTCGACACTTCTTTTGCGAGAAAAGCCATCCCAACCCTCCACCAGCATGTAGAAGACCGCATTGTCCATGCACTCTGGCAATCTGTGAGTACAAAGGTGCACCTGACAACAGACGCATGGACCTGTAGGCATGGCCACGGAAGATTACGTGTCCATTACGGCGCAATGGGTTAATGTGGTGGATGCATGGTCCACAGGGGACAGCCTACTAAGTCTGTCTGCAGTCCCTAATTCAAATTGTCCTCCACTGTCTAAATCGGAACTTCCACCTTCTGGCTTTCGGCCTATAGTATCAGAAATTAAACTGCATTTGGCCTTCAACTTTGGTTAGGGCCTACTAACGGCTTCTGCCCCTCCCTGGTGTTGTCCTCAACTAAATAAAGCTGAGCTTCAACCTTCCGGCTCTCATTATGTGGTTTTAAAAAAAAAAATGGTGGTTAGGGCCTACTAACGGCTTCTGCCCCTCCCTGGTGTTGTCCTCAACTAAATAAAGCTGAGCTTCAACCTTCCGGCTCTCATTAAGTGGTTTTTAAAAAAAAATGGTGGTTAGGGCCTACTAACGGCTTCTGCCCCTCCCTGGTGTTGTCCTCAACTAAATAAAGCTGAGCTTCAACCTTCCGGCTCTCATTAAGTGGTTTTAAAAAAAAAAAAAATGGTGGTTAGGGCCTACTAACGGCTTCTGCCCCTCCCTGGTGTTGTCCTCAACTAAATAAAGCTGAGCTTCAACCTTCCGGCTCTCATTAAGTGGTTTTAAAAAAAAAAAAAATGGTGGTTAGGGCCTACTAACGGCTTCTGCCCCTCCCTGGTGTTGTCCTCAACTAAATAAAGCTGAGCTTCAACCTTCCGGCTCTCATTAAGTGGTTTTAAAAAAAAAATGGTGGTTAGGGCCTACTAACGGCTTCTGCCCCTCCCTGGTGTTGTCCTCAACTAAATAAAGCTGAGCTTCAACGTTCCGGCTCTCATTAAGTGGTTTTAAAAAAAAAATGGTGGTTAGGGCCTACTAACGGCTTCTGCCCCTCCCTGGTGTTGTCCTCAACTAAATAAAGCTGAGCTTCAACCTTCCGGCTCTCATTAAGTGGTTTTAAAAAAAAAAAAAATGGTGGTTAGGGCCTACTAACGGCTTCTGCCCCTCCCTGGTGTTGTCCTCAACTAAATAAAGCTGAGCTTCAACCTTCCGGCTCTCATTAAGTGGTTTTAAAAAAAAAATGGTGGTTAGGGCCTACTAACGGCTTCTGCCCCTCCCTGGTGTTGTCCTCAACTAAATAAAGCTGAGCTTCAACCTTCCGGCTCTCATTAAGTGGTTTTAAAAAAAAAATGGTGGTTAGGGCCTACTAACGGCTTCTGCCCCTCCCTGGTGTTGTCCTCAACTAAATAAAGCTGAGCTTCAACCTTCCGGCTCTCATTAAGTGGTTTTAAAAAAAAAAAAAATGGTGGTTAGGGCCTACTAACGGCTTCTGCCCCTCCCTGGTGTTGTCCTCAACTAAATAAAGCTGAGCTTCAACCTTCCGGCTCTCATTAAGTGGTTTTAAAAAAAAAATGGTGGTTAGGGCCTACTAACGGCTTCTGCCCCTCCCTGGTGTTGTCCTCAACTAAATAAAGCTGAGCTTCAACCTTCCGGCTCTCATTATGTGGTTTTAAAAAAAAAAATGGTGGTTAGGGCCTACTAACGGCTTCTGCCCCTCCCTGGTGTTGTCCTCAACTAAATAAAGCTGAGCTTCAACCTTCCGGCTCTCATTAAGTGGTTTTAAAAAAAAAATGGTGGTTAGGGCCTACTAACGGCTTCTGCCCCTCCCTGGTGTTGTCCTCAACTAAATAAAGCTGAGCTTCAACCTTCCGGCTCTCATTAAGTGGTTTTAAAAAAAAAATGGTGGTTAGGGCCTACTAACGGCTTCTGCCCCTCCCTGGTGTTGTCCTCAACTAAATAAAGCTGAGCTTCAACCTTCCGGCTCTCATTAAGTGGTTTTAAAAAAAAAAAAAATGGTGGTTAGGGCCTACTAACGGCTTCTGCCCCTCCCTGGTGTTGCCCTCAACTAAATAAAGCTGAGCTTCAACCTTCTGCTCCAAATTACCATTTTAAAAAATGCAATAGGCTTTTCCGGCCTACTAAAGGTGTCTGCCCCTCCCTGGTGTTGTCCTCAACTGAACAAAGCTGAGCTTCCACATTCTGGCTTTCGCCCTATACTATCAGATATTAAACTGCATTTGGCCTACTAGTGTGGTTAGGCCCTTGAAACAGTGTCTGCTGCTCTTGGGTTTGCTACTCCACTGAACAAAGCAATGCCGCCTGTTTAGTCCTGTTACCAATTTTGAACTGCATGTAGCCTACTTTATTCTTTGGCCCTATATCTGTTTCCTCCTCATCCTGCCCATTGCCCAGCCACTGCTAAATGAGTCTGCTGGTACATTGACCTAGACCACTACATTCCCCTTGTACTCTACACAGCCAGAATCTGTCCCTGCTGAAAGTAAGGTTCCCCTTCCCGCATGTTATACCACCTTACACAGGGACAAAGAGGAAGGTGCAGATGAAAGTGCAGGTTCCTTCATCAGGTGGGGGGGCATACTCGTTGGCGACGTCACTGGCACAGGGCCCCTCAGAGTACGCAAAAGTGTCGCTGCTGGTGGGAGGCGCCCCCGCCATGCAAACACACCGCCGTACTTTGAGGGGCCCTGTGCCAGTGGCAATGCGAACGAGTGGGCCCCCCCTGCTTGCTCAGGATCACAGCACTTGCAACTTTTAAATACTTACCTTTCCCTGCAACACCGCCGTGACGTAGTCCGCATTTCCTGGGCCCACGAAAAACTTGAGCCAGCCCTACTCCCCCCACAACTTTCCCCCAATTCCCTATGCCCAACTATTATTATACAGTTAATTAAGATTGGCAAGCTTCAGAAACAAGAATGGATGTTTTTGGCATTAAAATGGGCACTGTAGGTGTTTTCCTGGCCTCCACTCACTGCCGACTATGCTTCCCCATTGACTTGCATTGGGTTTCGTGTTTCGGTCGATCCCCGACTTTTAGCGATAATCGGCCGACTGCACTCGACTCGACTCTGGACAAAATCGGGTTTCCCAAAACCCTACTCGATCTTAAAAAAATGAAAGTCGCTCAACCCTAGGCCTGACACCATAGTAAGAGAAACATGCCCATATTGTGATGCTTGCACCACCATGCTTCACTGTCTTCAGAGTGTGCTGTGGCTTGAATGCAGAGTTTGGGGGTCATCTCTGAAACTGTCTGTGGCCCGTGGACCCAAAAAGAACAATTTTTCTTTCATCAGTCCACAAAATGTTTCTCAATTTCTCTAGGAGCAGCAAGCAAAAACCGGCCCCAAGGAGAGGCAAGAAGGTGGCACCAGGTGCTACTCCAGGGCTGACCTACAGAGGGTGGCATCTGACCCCTCAGAGTGGGTAGGCTGGAACGGCCCGAAGCAGGGATGAAGAATGCAGGCAGGTACTATAGGGACACTGGAACGATGGGTGCTGAGAACCAGAAAAGCACTGGCAGGTGCAGACTGGACCTGCAGTTAGACAGATAAGCACTGTCAGGTGCAATTTGGACAGGCAGTTAGACAGATGAACACTGGCAGGTGTGGGCTGGACCAACTGATGAATAGGAAAGCACTGGCAGGTGAAGATTGGACCGGGGGTTACACAGATGAGCCCTGGCAGGTGCGGACTGGACCAACTGAGGAACAGGAAAGCACTGGCAGGTGCAGACTGGACCAGCAGTTAGACAGATGAGCACTGGCAGGTGTAGACTGGAACAGCAGTTAGACAGCTGCGGACTGGCAGGTGCAATCTGGTCCAGCAGTTAAACAGATGAGCACTGGCATTCATAAACATACTTAGTAATAATAATGACAAAAATATTTATGTCACTTATCAAGGTGATATGAATAGGATTCATTTTCTTGACGCGACTGTGTGGAGAGATGATGATGGGATGTTACAAACCACCATTTACAGAAAAGAGACCTCCACCAACATGTTGCTGCACGCCTCCTCCGCCCATCCTCAATATATGATAGATTTGATCCCCACTGGACAGTTCATGAATTTACGGAGGATCTGTTCCAGTGACCAGGACTGTGAAACGCAGGCACAAGATATTTGCGAAAGATTTCGTGAACAAGGCTATGGTAGGCGCACTATCAAACGCACATACCATAGAGCTAAACATTCTACACGCCAATCTCAACTATACTCTCGCGATAAGGGGAGAACCACAAATAAAGTACGATTTATCACAAACTACCATGCCCAATTTTCACACATGAAGGGATGTCTCCAGAAAGCGTGGCCCATCCTACAAACCGACTCTATTTTCAAACAAATTCTCCCCAAAACTCCAAGCGTGACTATCAGACGCTCAAAAAATCTTAGGGACTGTCTTGTTCAGAGTCACTATGTGACAATGTGACTCCAATACCAGTTTTATTGATGGTGTTGGTCCTGGGTGTGGATGTGTGCCTTGTGGTCGGTGTGTTGACTGTCCCAATATTGATCGGACGGATACATTTTTTAATTCATCTGGGTCCAGGACTTATGAAATTAGGAGACACATAACGTGTACCTCTAAAAATGTAATTTATTTTACCTTATGTTCATGTAATTTAATTTATGTGGGCCTGACCACAAGACAACTAAAAGTGCGTGTTCGCGACCACGTACTTGGGATTGAGGCAGCAGCTGACCATGATGACATATCCACACTAAGGACACTGCCTCGTCATTTCAAATTATATCACAAATGTGACAGCTCCCTACTAAGAGTTAAGGGGATCGATACGGTGCATCCTTTCGCGGGGGAAAAATTAGTTCCAGATTGGCCCAACGTGAAATCAGGTGGATTTGGGCCCTAGATATGGTACAACCTAAAGGGCTCAATGAGAATTTTAGTTTTGTCCCATTTTTATGATCACTGACGCTTTGAAATATGCACATGTCGTGTTTTTAACTCTTTGTTTTTATTTGTTTTATTCAGCTCCATCAACCTATGGCTTCCTATGTAATGTGCTTTGTAGCATATTATGGACTCTTTGTGATATTTATACTACATCTATGGCCTCCTAGGAAGATATGCTATTGAATGGATACACATTTTTGATCATTTCTAATACCCAGTGGACAAACATATCATTATGTAGTGCTAACTATATATTGTTCCCATATGTGATGCTTTTGGTATATTCATGTCTATAGAATGTATATGTGATCGATATATAATATGTAATTGTTTTGTTATTTATTGTTTTTTGGATTTATAAATGCCTTGATAATGGATCCACATTATTATTTTTGACTAGGTACAGGTCCTTCTCAAAAAATTAGCATATAGTGTTAAATTTCATTATTTACCATAATGTAATGATTACAATTAAACTTTCATATATTATAGATTCATTATCCACCAACTGAAATTTGTCAGGTCTTTTATTGTTTTAATACTGATGATTTTGGCCTACAACTCCTGATAACCCAAAAAACCTGTCTCAATAAATTAGCATATCAAGAAAAGGTTCTCTAAACGACCTATTACCCTAATCTTCTGAATCAACTAATTAACTCTAAACACATGCAAAAGATACCTGAGGCTTTTAAAAACTCCCTGCCTGGTTCATTACTCAAAACCCCCATCATGGGTAAGACTAGCGACCTGACAGATGTCAAGAAGGCCATCATTGACACCCTCAAGCAAGAGGGTAAGACCCAGAAAGAAATTTCTCAACAAATAGGCTGTTCCCAGAGTGCTGTATCAAGGCACCTCAATGGTAAGTCTGTTGGAAGGAAACAATGTGGCAGAAAACGCTGTACAACGAGAAGAGGTGACCGGACCCTGAGGAAGATTGTGGAGAAGGACCGATTCCAGACCTTGGGGAACCTGAGGAAGCAGTGGACTGAGTCTGGTGTGGAGGAAATGGGCTACAGGTGCCGCATTCCCCAGGTAAAGCCACTTTTGAACCATAAACAGCGGCAGAAGCGCCTGACCTGGGCTACAGAGAAGCAGCACTGGACTGTTGCTAAGTGGTCCCAAGTACTTTTTTCTGATGAAAGCAAATTTTGCATGTCATTCGGAAATCAAGGTGCCAGAGTCTGGAGGAAGACTGGGGAGAAGGAAATGCCAAAATGCCTGAAGTCCAGTGTCAAGTACCCACAGTCAGTGATGGTGTGGGGTGCCATGTCAGCTGCTGGTGTTGGTCCACTGTGTTTCATCAAGGGCAGGGTCAATGCAGCTAGCTATCAGGAGATTTTGGAGCACTTCATGCTTCCATCGGCTGAAATGCTTTATGGAGATGAAGATTTCATTTTTCAGCATGACCTGGCACCTGCTCACAGTGCCAAAACCACTGGTAAATGGTTTACTGACCATGGTATTACTGTGCTCAATTGGCCTGCCAACTCTCCTGACCTGAACCCCATAGAGAATCTGTGGGATATTGTGAAGAGAAAGTTGAGAGACGCAAGACCCAACACTCTGGATGAGCTTAAGGCCGCTATTGAAGCATCCTGGGCCTCCATAACATCTCAGCAGTGTCACAGGCTGATTGCCTCCATGCCACGCCGCATTGAAGCAGTCATTTCTGCCAAAGGATTCCCGACCAAGTATTGAGTGCATAATTGAACATTATTATTTGATGGTTTTTTTGTTTGTTATTAAAAAACACTTTTATTTGATTGGACGGGTGAAATATGCTAATTTATTGAGACAGGTTTTTTGGGTTATCAGGAGTTGTAGGCCAAAATCATCAGTATTAAAACAATAAAAGACCTGACAAATTTCAGTTGGTGGATAATGAATCTATAACATATGAAAGTTTAATTGTAATCATTACATTATGGTAAATAATGAAATTTAACACTATATGCTAAGTTTTTGAGAAGGACCTGTATACCTGTTTTGCATAGGATATAAGCGTAGTGTCCCTCTAATATGATTACCTCCGCTGTTAAATCCTACACGCATGCCTGCCACTGTCACAATTATCTCTTCAATTAGTATAAAACTACAACTTTATTCACAAAATATAAAGACACAATAAACAATCACTACACAAAAACCGCATCATACCCAAAAAGTGATGAAAACACCATGGGGAGGTGCCTACCCCTATACTGGCCTGTTTGTACCTACCTAACAGCGAAGATTGGCACCCTATCACCTGCGCATTGGTGCCCCCACTCCACAACGGCTCTCCCTGCTCAACCTATAGGGCCCTACAGTGGCAGGGAGTGCAACAGAAATAGAAAAAGGTAGGTGAGAAAGAGGAGAGATGACTTAAAAAAATGTAAGTCTCTTGGCTTGCTAATGGCCCAATATGTGCCAATATATTTCTAGATAGCTAAAATTTTGTCTTATTAATAGAGGAAACTGTCTTGTTAATAAGATACGTGTACCAATCTACTAATAGAGGGCTATCCATTCTCTTTTTGATGATAAACTAGGAGAACTGTCTAAAGATGAACTGTCTAGCTCTAAATTCTCTACTCAGAATTTTATATACCTAATATAGACAAGCCCCCCCCCCCCCCCAGGGTCCTACAAGTTGAAAACTCTGATAGGACAGAACAGTTTCTATATTATAGTGAGACCCTCTTATGTGGCCTGTCAACCCCTGTTTGACATGATTTTTTGAAAGGACCTGCAGTTATATCTGGCTAACATTGGCATGGTCCTCATGCTGCTTTTAGATTAGCTTGATTTATTATTACTTTTTTCTGGCTCACGTCTATATTATAATCTAATACCATATGTGTTATCTTGCTACCCACTAGTCCTGATCAAGACATTTGTCTATATACTCAGACTATTGGGATTTACATTTGTCTATACACTCGGACTATTGTGATTGGGCCTATGAGAACTATATATATATCTGTTTGGGAATATAAGCACATATTTATATACTAGATGGTAGCCCGATTCTAGCGCATCGGGTATTCTAGAATATGTATGTAGTTTATTTATGAAGATTTTAGAACAATACATTGAATACACAGGATTCGGCCGGCCGCAACCAATTAGCGAAGCGTGGTTCAAATCCCGCGCCAATTCACAGCCGGACTGTGTCTGTCGCTGATTGTTCGCGGCCAGCCATGTAGTATATAACAGCCCGCATGGTAAATAGCACAGCCACATAGTATATAGCACAGCCCACGGAGTGTATAACAGCCCACATAGCATATAACACAGCCACGTAGTATATAACAGCCCACGTAGCATATAAAACAGCTCACATAGTATATAACAGCCCACGCATGCAGTATATAACACAGCCCACGTAGTGTATAACACAGCCCACATAGTGCATAACACAGGCCACGCAGTGTATAACACAGTCCACGTAGTGTATAACACAGGCCACGTAGTGTATAACACAAGCCACGCAGTGTATAACACAGCCCACGTAGTATATTGCACAGCCCATGTAGTATATTGCACAGCCCACGTAGTATATAGCACAGCCCACGTAGTACATAGCACAGCCCACGTAGTATATTGCACAGCCCACGTAGTATATTGCACAGCCCACGCATTATATAGCACAGCCCACGCAGTACATTGCACAGCCCACACAGTACATTGCACAGCCCACGTAGTACATTGCACAGCCCACGTAGTATATTGCACAGCCCACGTATTATATTGCACAGCCCACGTATTATATTGCACAGCCCACGCAGTATATAGCAATGTGGGCATCATATCCCTGTTAAAAAAAGAATTAAAATAAAAAATAGTTATATACTCACTTTCCGTTGGCCCCGGATCCAGGCGAAGCGGTTACCGACGCTCCTCGCGCTGTCATGATTCTCGATGGCGAGAGAACATAGCCCAGCATATATGAGAACTAGCTCTTGGAAGATGGAAACTATACTGACCATGAACTAAACCTGCCGCACAACTAGAAGTGGCCGGGTAGCATGCCTACGTTTTTTAACCCTAGATGCCCAGCGCCAGCCGGAGAACTACCTAATCCTAGCAGAGGAAAAGACAGTCCTGGCTCACCTCTAGAGAAATTTTCCCAAAAGGCAGACAGAGGCCCCCACATATATTGGCGGTGATTTTAGATGAAATGACAAACGTAGTATGAAAATAGGTTTAGCAAAATCGAGGTCCGCTTTCTAGATAGCAGGAAGACAGAAAGGACACTTTCATGGTCAGCAGAAAACCCTATCAAAACACCATCCAGAAATTCCTTTAAGACTCTAGCATTAACTCATAACACCAGAGTGGCAATTTCCGATCACAAGAGCTTTCCAGACACAGTAACGAAACAGCAGCTGTGAACAGGAACAAAATGCAAAAACACACAAGGACAAAAGTCCAACTTAGCTGGGAGTAGTCTAGTAGCAGGAACAAGCACAGAAGGCTTCTGATTACATTGCTGACCGGCAAGAAACTGACAGAGGAGCAAGGTTATATAGCGACTCCCACATCCTGATAGGAGCAGGTGAACAGAGGGGATGATGCACACAAGTTCAATTCCACAAGTGGCCACCGGGGGAGCCCAGAATCCAATTTCACAACAGTACCCCCCCCTCAAGGAGGGGGCACCGAACCCTCACCAGAACCACCAGGGCGATCAGGATGAGCCCTATGAAAGGCACGGACAAGATCGGAGGCATGAACATCAGAGGCAGTGACCCAAGAATTATCCTCCTGACCGTATCCCTTCCATTTGACCAGATACTGGAGTCTCCGTCTGGAAACACGAGAGTCTAAGATCTTTTCCACAACGTACTCCAACTCACCCTCAACCAACACCGGAGCAGGAGGCTCAACGGAAGGCACAACCGGTACCTCATACCTGCGCAACAATGACCGATGAAAAACATTATGAATCGAAAAGGATGCAGGGAGGTCCAAACGGAAGGACACAGGGTTAAGAATCTCCAATATCTTGTACGGGCCAATGAACCGAGGCTTAAACTTAGGAGAAGAAACCCTCATAGGGACAAAACGAGAAGACAACCACACCAAGTCCCCAACACAAAGCCGAGGACCAACACGACGACGGCGGTTGGCAAAAAGCTGAGTCTTCTCCTGGGACAACTTCAAATTGTCCACCACCTGCCCCCAAATCTGATGCAACCTCTCCACCACAGCATCCACTCCAGGACAATCCGAAGATTCCACTTGACCGGAGGAAAATCGAGGATGAAACCCCAAATTACAGAAAAACGGGGACACCAAGGTGGCAGAGCTGGCCCGATTATTGAGGGCGAACTCCGCCAAAGGCAAAAAAGCAACCCAATCATCCTGATCCGCAGACACAAAACACCTCAAATATGTCTCCAAGGTCTGATTAGTCCGCTCGGTCTGGCCATTAGTCTGAGGATGGAAAGCAGACGAAAAAGACAAATCTATGCCCATCCTAGCACAGAATGCCCGCCAAAATCTAGACACGAATTGGGTCCCTCTGTCAGAAACGATATTCTCAGGAATACCATGCAAACGAACAACATTTTGAAAAAACAGAGGAACCAACTCGGAAGAAGAAGGCAACTTAGGCAAGGGAACCAGATGGACCATCTTAGAGAAACGGTCACACACCACCCAGATGACAGACATCTTCTGAGAAACAGGCAGATCCGAAATAAAATCCATCGAGATGTGCGTCCAAGGCCTCTTCGGGATAGGCAAGGGCAACAACAATCCACTAGCCCGAGAACAACAAGGCTTGGCCCGAGCACAAACGTCACAAGACTGCACAAAGCCTCGCACATCTCGTGACAGGGAAGGCCACCAGAAGGACCTTGCCACCAAATCCCTGGTACCAAAGATTCCAGGATGACCTGCCAACGCAGAAGAATGAACCTCAGAGATGACTCTACTGGTCCAATCATCAGGAACAAACAGTCTACCAGGTGGGCAACGATCAGGTCTATCCGCCTGAAACTCCTGCAAGGCCCGCCGCAGGTCTGGAGAAACGGCAGACAATATCACTCCATCTTTAAGGATACCTGTGGGCTCAGAATTACAAGGGGAGTCAGGCTCAAAACTCCTAGAAAGGGCATCCGCCTTAACATTCTTAGAACCCGGTAGGTACGACACCACAAAATTAAACCGAGAGAAAAACAACGACCAGCGCGCCTGTCTAGGATTCAGGCGCCTGGCAGACTCAAGGTAAATTAAATTTTTGTGGTCAGTCAATACCACCACCTGATGTCTGGCCCCCTCAAGCCAGTGACGCCACTCCTCAAAAGCCCACTTCATGGCCAAAAGCTCCCGATTCCCAATATCATAATTCCGCTCGGCGGGCGAAAATTTACGGGAAAAAAAAGCACAAGGTCTCATCACGGAGCAGTCGGAACTTCTCTGCGACAACACCGCCCCAGCTCCGATTTCAGAAGCGTCGACCTCAACCTGAAAAGGAAGAGCAACATCAGGCTGACGCAACACTGGGGCGGAAGAAAAGCGGCGCTTGAGCTCCCGAAAGGCCTCCACAGCATCAGGGGACCAATCAGCAACATCAGCACCCTTCTTAGTCAAATCAGTCAATGGTTTTACAACATCAGAAAAACCAGCAATAAATCGACGATAAAAGTTAGCAAAGCCCAAAAATTTCTGAAGACTCTTAAGAGAAGAGGGTTGCGTCCAATCACCAATAGCCTGAACCTTGACAGGATCCATCTCGATGGAAGAGGGGGAAAAAATGTATCCCAAGAAAGAAATCTTCTGAACCCCAAAAACACACTTAGAACCCTTCACACACAAGGAATTAGACCGCAAAACCTGAAAAACCCTCCTGACCTGCTGGACATGAGAGTCCCAGTCATCCGAAAAAATCAGAATATCATCCAGATACACAATCATAAATTTATCCAAATAATCGCGGAAAATGTCATGCATAAAGGACTGGAAGACTGAAGGGGCATTTGAAAGACCAAAAGGCATCACCAAATACTCAAAATGGCCCTCGGGCGTATTAAATGCGGTTTTCCACTCATCCCCCTGCTTGATTCGCACCAAATTATACGCCCCACGGAGATCAATCTTAGAGAACCACTTGGCCCCCTTTATACGAGCAAACAAATCAGTAAGCAGTGGTAACGGATATTGATATTTAACCGTGATTTTATTCAAAAGTCGATAATCAATACACGGCCTCAAAGAGCCGTCTTTCTTAGACACAAAGAAAAAACCGGCTCCTAAGGGAGATGACGAAGGACGAATATGTCCCTTTTCCAAGGACTCCTTTATATATTCTCGCATAGCAGCGTGTTCAGGCACAGACAGATTAAATAAACGACCCTTAGGGTATTTACTACCCGGAATCAAGTCTATGGCACAATCGCACTCCCGGTGCGGAGGTAGTGAACCAACCTTGGGTTCTTCAAAAACGTCACGAAAGTCAGACAAGAATTCAGGAATCTCAGAGGGAATAGATGATGAAATGGAAACCAAAGGTACGTCCCCATGAGTTCCTTTACATCCCCAGCTTAACACAGACATAGCTCTCCAGTCGAGGACTGGGTTATGAGATTGCAACCATGGCAATCCCAGCACCAAAACATCATGTAGATTATACAGCACCAGAAAGCGAATAACCTCCTGGTGATCCGGATTAACACGCATAGTCACTTGTGTCCAGTATTGTGGTTTATTACTAGCCAATGGGGTGGAGTCAATCCCTTTCAGAGGTATCGGAGCCTCCAGTGGCTCCAAATCATACCCACAGCGTTTGGCAAAGGACCAATCCATAAGACTCAAAGCAGCGCCAGAGTCGACATAGGCGTCCGCGGTAATAGATGACAAAGAACAAATCAGGGTCACAGATAGAATAAACTTAGACTGTAAAGTGCTAATTGAAACAGACTTGTCAGGCTTCTTAGTACGCTTAAAGCATGCTGATATAACATGAGTTGAATCACCACAATAGAAGCACAACCCATTTTTTCGTCTAAAATTCTGCCGCTCGCTTCTGGACAGAATTCTATCACATTGCATATTTTCTGGCGTTTTCTCAGTAGACACCGCCAAATGGTGCACAGGTTTGCGCTCCCGCAGACGCCTATCGATCTGAATAGCCATCGTCATGGACTCATTCAGACTCGCAGGCACAGGGAACCCCACCATAACATCCTTAATGGCATCAGAGAGACCTTCTCTGAAAATCGCCGCCAGGGCGCACTCATTCCACTGAGTAAGCACAGACCATTTGCGGAATTTTTGGCAGTATATTTCAGCTTCATCTTGCCCCTGAGACAAGGACATCAAGGCCTTTTCCGCCTGAAGCTCTAAATGAGGTTCCTCATAAAGCAACCCCAAGGCCAGAAAAAACGCATCCACATTGAGCAACGCAGGATCCCCTGGTGCCAATGCAAAAGCCCAGTCTTGAGGGTCGCCCCGGAGCAAGGAAATTACAATCCTGACCTGCTGTGCAGGGTCTCCGGCAGAGCGAGACTTCAGGGACAAAAACAATTTGCAATTATTTTTAAAATTTTGAAAGTGAGATCTATTCCCCGAGAAGAATTCAGGCAAAGGAATTCTAGGCTCAGACATAGGTGCATGAACAACAAAATCTTGCAAATTTTGTACCTTTGTGGCGAGATTATTCAAACCTGTAGCTACACTCTGAAGATCCATTTGAAACAGGTGAACACAGAGCCATTCAAGGATTAGAAGGAGAGAAAGAGAGGAAGGCTGCAGTATAGGCAGACTAGCAAGTGATTCAATTAAGAGCACACTCAGAACTAGAGGGAAAAAAAAAAAAAAAAAAAATTGTAGCAGACTTCTTTTTTCTCTCCTTTCTCAGCCAGTAATTTAACCCTTTTTTTGTCCGGTCAAACTGTCATGATTCTCGATGGCGAGAGAACATAGCCCAGCATATATGAGAACTAGCTCTTGGAAGATGGAAACTATACTGACCATGAACTAAACCTGCCGCACAACTAGAAGTGGCCGGGTAGCATGCCTACGTTTTTTAACCCTAGATGCCCAGCGCCAGCCGGAGAACTACCTAATCCTAGCAGAGGAAAAGACAGTCCTGGCTCACCTCTAGAGAAATTTTCCCAAAAGGCAGACAGAGGCCCCCACATATATTGGCGGTGATTTTAGATGAAATGACAAACGTAGTATGAAAATAGGTTTAGCAAAATCGAGGTCCGCTTTCTAGATAGCAGGAAGACAGAAAGGACACTTTCATGGTCAGCAGAAAACCCTATCAAAACACCATCCAGAAATTCCTTTAAGACTCTAGCATTAACTCATAACACCAGAGTGGCAATTTCCGATCACAAGAGCTTTCCAGACACAGTAACGAAACAGCAGCTGTGAACAGGAACAAAATGCAAAAACACACAAGGACAAAAGTCCAACTTAGCTGGGAGTAGTCTAGTAGCAGGAACAAGCACAGAAGGCTTCTGATTACATTGCTGACCGGCAAGAAACTGACAGAGGAGCAAGGTTATATAGCGACTCCCACATCCTGATAGGAGCAGGTGAACAGAGGGGATGATGCACACAAGTTCAATTCCACAAGTGGCCACCGGGGGAGCCCAGAATCCAATTTCACAACATCGCGCGCTCCGGTCCCAAGAGTGAGACCGCTACGTCATCATCTCGCGAGACCGCAATGCATGAAGCGGTCACTGGAGCGTCGCGAGGAGCGGGAAAGGCCGGTTCTGGATCCGAGGGGCCGACGGACGGTGAGCATAATGATTTTTTATTTTTTTAATTATTTTTAACATTAGATCTTTTTACTATTGATGCCACATAGGCAGCATCAATAGTAAAAAGTTGGTCACACAGGGTTAATAGCAGTGGTAACGGAGTGCGTTACCCGCGGCATAACGCGGTCCGTTACCGCTGCCATTAACTCTGTGAGAGCGCTGACTGGAGGGGATTATGGAGCGGGCACTGACTGCGGGGAGGAAGGAGCGGCCATTTTGCCGCCGGACTGTGCCCGTCGCTGATTGGTCGTGGCCGTTTTGCCGCGACCAATCAGCGACTTGGATTTCCATGACAGACAGAGGCCGCGACCAATGAATATCCGTGACAGACAGAAAGGCAGAAAGACGGAAGTGACCCTTAGACAATTATATAGTAGATAGGCATTTCTATGTGAGCATATTATTTGTTGGTGGTGTAGTATCCTGGGGTATAAAGGAGGTTTTCTTGGCAGTTATTTGGGTCTCATTATAATATAGAAACTGTTCTGTCCTATCAGGGTTTTCAACTTGTAGGACCCTGGGGGGTCTTGTCTCTATTAGGTATATAAAATTCTGATTAGAGAATTTAGAGCTAGACAGTTCATCTTTAGACAGTTCTCCTAGTTTATCATAAAAAAAAAAGAATGGGTAGCCCTCTACAGGTAGATTGGTACAGTTTCCTCTATTAATAAGACAAAATTTTAGCTATCTAGAACTATATTGGCACATATTGGGCCATTAGCAAGCCAAGAGACTTATATTTTTTAAGTCATCTCTCCTCTTTCTCACCTACCTTTTTCTATTTCTATTACACTCCCTGCCACTGTAGGGCCCTATAGGGTGAGCAGGGAGAGCCGTCGTGGAGCGGGGGCGCCAATGCGCAGGTGATAGGGTGCCAATCTCCGCTGTTAGGTAGGTACAAACAGGCCATTATAGAGGTAGGCACCTCCCCATGGTGTTTTCGTCACTTTTTGGGTATGATGCGGTTTTTGTGTAGTAATTGTTTATTGTGTCTTTATATTTTGTGTATAAAGTTGTAGTTTGTATACTAATTGAAGAGATAATTGTGAGCTAATGTGGGATTGGTCTCTTACGGATTTATCGATTAAAACTGTGATTTAATATGCCTGCCACTGTCCCGGTCCGCCCCTTGGCCTTCTGCATCTCTTGTCTCCGTGGTGACGGTCATGTGACCATGACATCATGTGGCACATGATGCTGCCGCCGTCGGGCGTCCTGGCGTGGTGACAGCGCATGCATCACACTAAGTGATTGCAGCATTCCGGTTGTTCATATTAGGCAGCTGTTAGTACTACCATTTAATGCGATGTGCCGAACAATAATTGATGCCCCTGCTATCTTGACAACCACTAGTGACAATTAGTGGATGCGGTTCCCATTGGTCGATGGGGATTTTTATACCAGTGTTTCCCTTCTATCCCACACCCCTTGAAAAAGGCTTTACCGCCGAAACGCATGCCGGGGAGGACGCTCCTGGACTCACTCCTGGCTTCCATCTGTGTAAGGCTACGTTCACATTTGCGGTCAGCGCCGCAGCGTCGGGCGCCGCAGCGGCGCCGCATGCGTCATGCGCCCCTATACTTAACATGGGGGCGCATGGACATGCGTTGTGCTGCGTTTTGCGCCGCATGGCCGCAAGCGTTGGACGCAAGAAACGCTTCAAGTTGCATTTTTTTTGCGTCCAACTTGCGGGCAAAAACGACGCATGCGGCGCAAAACGCAGCGTTTTAGCGTGCGTTTTGCCGCGTTTTTGTTTGCGTTGTGCGCTGCGGCGCCGACGCTGCGGCGCACAACGCAAATGTGAACGTAGCCTAATAGCATCAGTTGATCCATTTTGATAATACTTTAACCATTGTAGGAGTCTTTAGGGGACTAGATGTGGCCATATGGGGAAGGTGCAATATAGAGGATGATCGTATGCAATATTAGTTTGTTTTCACTGGTCACTACATCTCAAGATACTATAATTTTGTCAGCTCCCTATTTTTCGCATGTGCTATTTGGTGTAACCCTTCCTTTTCCTATACCTGTGTATTTAATAAAATTATTTTTTGCATATATATAAAACTATTTTGGAATTGTTGATAGCGGGTTTT
The DNA here is from genome assembly GCF_051348905.1 of Ranitomeya variabilis. NCBI lineage: Eukaryota > Metazoa > Chordata > Amphibia > Anura > Dendrobatidae > Ranitomeya > Ranitomeya variabilis. The sequence continues at coordinate 481,599,238 of NC_135232.1, forward strand.
CTTTTGGTTTACTAGATGAGCACTGGTAGGTGCGTACTGGAATGGCTGAGGAACAGGAAAGAACTGGCAGGTGGGGACTGGACCAGGTGTTACACAGATGGGCACTGGCAGGTGTGCGCTGGACTGGCTGAGGAACAGGAGAGCTCTGGCAGGTACGGACTGGACCCGGTGTTAGACAGATGGACCTGGCAGATGTGGGCTGGACCAGCTGAGGAACAGGAGAGCACTGGCAGGTGCAGACTGGACCGGATGTTATTTAGATTGCCATGGCAGGTGTGGGCTGGACAGGCTGAAGAACAGGAGAACACTGGCAGGTGTGGACTGGATCAGGTGATAGATGGGCACTGACAAGTGCAGGCTGGACCAGTTGTGGAACAGGAGAGCACTGGCAGGTGTGGACTGGACTGGCTGAGGAACAGGAGAGAACTGGTAGGTGTGGACTGGACCGGGTGTTTGACAGGTAGACACTGGCAAGTGCGGGCTAGACTGGCTGAGGAGCAGGAGAGCACTGGCAGGTGTGGACTAGACCAGGTGTTAGACAGATGGAGATTGTCAAGTGCAGGCTAATAGACAACAAGGATTGGATAACTAAACTACTAAACAGCTTGGGTTGGAGAACTAAATGACTACACCCCAGGGGATGGAGAACTAAAGCACTAGACACCAAGGTGTCACTAGACACCAAGTCCTTAAATCTCCAGTGCTTGCAGGACAAACCTCTGTATCTAATAATAATAATAATAATAATCTTTATATATATATTATATATATATATATATATATATAGCGCCAACATATTCTGCAGCGCTTTACAATTCAACAGTTCATATACAACACTCATAGCAAAGTTAATGATAATACAATAATTAATGCAAATAAAATGACGACCCTGCAGCTTACAATCTGCAATGAGGTGGGCGTGTCAAAGTACAGAGGAATAATTTACAATGATGGTCCAGCCATCTTGAGGAAAAGGGGGGTAGATAAAGGCTGCATTAGCTGGTCACCAGCCAATATTTGTAGTGCTTTTGGGAGCCATGAAGTTTGATGGAGTGTTATGATCAGAGAAGTAGAGAATGGACTATATATAAAAGGACTTCTATTCGGGAATGTGATAGGCCACCCTAAACAGCAGAGATTTTAGGGAGCACCTAAAACTCTGTAAGTTGTAGTTAGTTCTAATTTCTTGAGGTAGAGCATTTCATAGGACTGGTGCAACTCGTGAGACGCTTTGGAACTGGGAGTGGGAGGTACGGAATAGTGTGGATGTTAGTCGAAAGCTGCTTGCTGAGCGTAATGAGTGGGTAGGCTGATAAACAGAAATGAGGGAGAAAATGTAGGGGGTGCCGCACTGTGGAGAACTTTGTGGGTGAGAACAAGCATTTTAAATTGGATCCTACAATGTATATGTAGCGCCCCCACTGCCGCAGGGCCGAGGGGTACCCGGTACCGGGTCTCTGAGTCTCTGCTCTGGGGTTGTCACGGTGGCTAGGCCCGGTCCGTGACCCTGCCGAGGGGCGTACAGTAAATAAGTATGACGGATGATGGTGGTGAAGCTGTAGTGGTGCGGTGCAGTAAATAACGAGGACACCAGGTTGCAGTCTCTTTACCTCTTTACTGAAGATCTCTGGGTCCTCAGTCCAGAATCTGGATAACCAGGCTGCGCAAGTCCGGCCGGTCCAATGGCACCTCCAGAGTTCTCTTAGCAGGTGGAAATCTGTGCCTTCCTTCTAGCGCTATGTGTTGCGGTCCTTCCCTGCTGTGCTTACGGAAAGTCCCCACAACTGTTGTGTCTGTTTCTTAAGTTCCCTCACAACTCGATTAGATGATGTTCTGCTAATCCTCCGTCCCTCCCTGATGTTATGGTTGGGACGGCACCCGTTTGACGGGTAGGCTCGGAGCTCTTCCGGGACCCTAGAGTCGCCCCTCTCCACAAGTTGCCCCCCAAGACTGCATAGGTGATTTAAGTGAGACAGCCCGACTTAGCCTGACTGTCCTGCCGCTGTTTAGAGTATCGCTTGAAGCTGGATGTTGTAATACTCCCTCGGCGTTCCAGCCACCGGTAGTGCGCCTCAGTAGGGTGTTGCCTCGGTCTTACAGCACGACCCCTACTGGTATTCTCCTTATTGCCTTGATCTCGTTTCTCACTCAGCACAATCTATCTCGCTTCTGGTCCTTCCTTGGGCACCGCCGCTATCCTGAGCAGGCACGGTCCCGTTACGTTCGTTCAAGTTGCCAAGCCTCTGTCAGGATCCCACCCCTGACAGAGACCCTACTGTTTCTTCCCCCACAACACCCTCTGCCACAAGGTGTTGCCTGGTTCCAACCCAGTCAGCTTTCTGACCAACTTCCTGCCTGACCCCCAGTTTACCCACTATGGTGGGGAGTGGCCTAGTGAATAGAACCCTTAGCTCCCCCCGGAGGCCCGGCTGTGAAATGTATTGGTGTCTGTGATACCTGATCAGATGAACTCCTTCAGTGCCATCAGACGCACCATAGCTCCCCATAGTGGCGGAGCCACAGTACTGCAACGACCAGGACTCTGGGGCGCTGCATATAGGCAGCCAGTGCAATGACTGGCACAAAGCAGAGGTGTCCGAGTACCGATTAGCCAGATGAATGACCCTGCCTGCTGCATTAAGGATGGTCTGGAGAGGGGAAAGTCAAGGTAGGGGGATATCCACTAACACTTCCTCCAGTGCTTCTACCTCCTCCACCTTCTCTTGCACTTCATCCAGTGCTTCTACCTCCTCCACCTCCTCTAGGGATTCCACCTGGGCCCTAAACCTCTGCTTTAATGAGATACACAGTCCAATACAGGAGAGAGAATGTTCCCCACCTCTGTACTACGCAACCAGGACTCACCACAATCAGGCAGTGTTTAAATTTATATGCCTTGGAGATCGCAGTCATACAGATCAAGAGTTGTGGACAGTTATTCATGCTGAGTTTGAGCAATAGCTGTCTCCAATGAACCTGGAGCCAGGGAAGGCTGTGTGCAATAATGGTGCAAACCTGGTGGCGGCCCTACGCTGGGGCAACCTCACACACGTGCCTTTGCAGTGCTTGCAACCTCAGCCTGATGATACAGCAATTTCTCCGCCACTGTCCCAGCCTGGATGTGCTGATGCAGAAACCACTATCACTGAGTGCTCACTTCCACCATTCCAATTAAGTTGGTATAGAGATCTTTCAGCTACCGGTTAACCGGTTGACATGCGATGTGATGACATCGTGGAATTCAACTCTGCACATGTTGCAGCGACTGAGGCAGCAACACCGAGACCTGGTGCAGTATGACATTTTTCATAGCCTGGCCCAACGCAAGACATGGTACAATTCACAGTTGGGGAGTGGACACAGATAAAGGACTTCTGCATACTTCTGCAAGTTTTCGAAAACTTGTTTAGTTTAGTGCTGACGATGCCGTCATCAGCATCAATATTCAGGTCATCTACATGCTGGAGCACAGTTTGAATAGTCTGCGGGAGGAGGTGGTGGTGGTCGGGGGGGGGGGAAGAGGAGGAAGCAGAGGAGGATGCAGAAAGATAGAAAGATTAACAATATCTCCCGTCTGCCGTCTCACAGGCAGTTGCCATGGGAGGAACAAATGGAGAAGGATGAGGAGGAAGAGTTGATGGACGCACAGCAGTTAGGAGATGAAGAGGATAATGATTCCCTCTCTGTTGTCCGTGGTTTCCAGGAGGGGATGGAGGAAGCAAGCTTGAGTGTTATCCCACAATCACACTATGGACTTGGACCTCATGAAAGAGACAGGCCCATGAGCGCCTTCCTGCAGCTCTATCTACAACATGATTGTTGCCTGTATTGTTAGGATTCGAAATTGTGCTGACTACTGGGTTGACAGTCTGCTCGATCCATGATACAAAAGTAAATTTTGCCAGATGCTAGAAAGGGACGTGCCCATGATGCAGTATCAATCCATGCTTGAAGACAATCTTGCCAGTGGTTTTCCCCAAGACAGCAGTGAGGCATACAGTGTGCATTGCAGTGATAAATTTTTAACCCCGGAAACATTGAGTCACCAACTCAAAAACATTAGCAGCCTTGCAGTGCTGGAGTCCTGGGTTCCAACCCAACCAAGCACAGCATCTGGAAGGAGTTTGTATGTTCTCCCTGTGTTTGCGAGGGTTTCTTCTGAGCACTCGTTTTTCTTCCCACACTCAAAGACACACTGATAGGAAATTTAGATTGTGAGACCCAATGGGGACAGTGCCACAAATGTTTGAAAAGTGATGTGTAATTATTGGCGCTATATAAGTGAGTAAAAAAATAAATAAATAGAAATTGATGCCACTTTTTAGTGGAATCTGCCCATAATTTTGGAAATGTTTGGACTCCAAGTTGGGTCTCCTTCATTTGTGTTGCCTGAATTTGGCACAGCTCAAATCACTCATCCACAAGTTACTAATCAAACTTTAAGCAAGAAATACTGCTCCAAGCCCAAATGGACTGCATGTGACTTACCCGTATTTTTCCGACCATAAGACGCACTTTTTTTCCTCCAAATTTGGGAGGAAAGTGTGGGTGCGTCTTATGGTACGGATGTAGCATGTGGGGAGGGGGGCAGCAGTGAGTGGGATCGCACTGTTATCCCACTTCAGGATGTCCCCGCTGCCCGGAATCAGCGCTGGGAAAACCACATGGTCCCGATGATTAAGTGCAGTGAATATTCATTAGCGGCTCCCCGCCCACCGATCAGCTGAGCGGTGAGCCGGGAGCAGCAAATGAATACTGCACTTAAGCAGGGACACACATGGTTTCCTCAGCGCTGATTCCTGCAGCAGCTAGAGAGATTTGTGTGTCCTGGGGAGGAGGCAGCAGCAGCAGCAGGGGCCAGAGCGGAGAGATCGCTGTATACCTGCCTGCCATGCCTGGATGCCGAGTGCTGTGCACAAACAGGACCTGTGTGATGTCAGGAGTGGGCGGGCTGGAGCATCACATGGCAGCTCAGAGCCCTCCCTCTTCTTGACATCATCACAGGTCCTTCAGGCTCTCCACTAGAATCTGCAGGCTTCCTCAAAACCTGCGCTGTGGAGAGGCAACAAGAGGGAGGGCTCTGTGTGCAGTCATGGGATGCTTTTACCTCACCACAGGCTGGCAGGCTGCCACAATTAAGAGGTTAGTCTTTACAAAACACAATAAAGCACTCTGCCACTCCTGTGGTGAACTATAACTCCCAGCATGTCATAGGATCTGCAGGACATGCTGGGAGTTATAGTTCTCCCATGGGATTTTAAAGCAGCACTCCAGTGCTATTTTGCAGTGCTGGAGTGGTGCTTTCAATATCAGCCCTGTGCCCCCATTCTTATACTCACCCTCCAGCATCTTCATATAGTACTGTACAGACACCACACTGGTCCTGCAGCTTCCAACATAATAACATACTATTATATGTAATAACACCACATATAATAGTATGTTATTTATGTTATTAAATATTTTACCACATTTTTTTGCTTCAAATATTTTTTTCTTTATTTTCCACCTCTAAAACCTGGGTGCGCCTTATAGTCTGGTGCGTCTTATAGTCAGAAAAATACGGTAAATATGAGTGTCTGAGCAAAGCGTCTGAATACTTATAACTATGTGATATTCCACTTTTTCTTTTTTATTACATTTGCAAAAATGTCTGCATTTTTTTCTCAGTCAAGATGGGGTGCAGAGTGTACATTAATGAGAAAAAAATGAACTTTTTTGAATTTACCAAATGGCTGTAATGAAACAATTAGTGAAAAATTTAAAGGGGTCTGAATACTTTCCGTACCCACTGTACAGTAGGGGACCTGACTTTAAAATAGTTTGTAGCATCTAGTGTGTAATAGAGGCCTGATCCAGAGGCCACAAAAATTCTTCTGTTCCTAGTGACATAAAGTAGGGGACCTGACTTTAAAATAGTTTGTAGCAGCTATTATGTTATAGAGGCTTGAGCCGGAGGCCACGAAAAATTCTTCTGTTCCTAGTGTCATACAGTGAGGGCCCTGATTTTAAAATAGTTTGTAGCATCTAGTGTGTTATAGATGCAGCGCCCCAGAGTCCTGGTCGTTGCAGTACTGTTGCTCCACCACTAAGTGGAGTGATGGTACGTCTGATGGCACTTAAGGAGTTCACCTGACCAGGTATCACAGTCACACTTTACACTTCAAATTCTGGCCACCAGGGGGAGCAAAGGGTTCTATGTATTAGGCCACTCCTCACAATCTGGTAAAACTGGGGGCTGGATAGGAAGTTAGTCAGAAGCTGACTGGGTTGGATCCAGGCAACATCCTGTGGCAGAGGGTATTGCAGGGGAAGATTCAGGGGGGCCTCTGTCAGGGGTGGGATCCTGACAGTGGCCTAGGAAACAGAACAGAACGTTACGGAGCCGCGCCTGCACTTGAATGCGGTGGCATCCTAAGAAAGGAAAAGAAGTGAGGTTTATTGTGGAGAAACGAGATCGCAGCAAAAAGGAGATAAAGCCAGTAGGAGTCGTGCCGTAAGATCGAGGCAACATCCTACTGAGGCGCGTAGCCGGTGGCCGGAACGCCGAGGAAGTATTAGGCTCCAAGCAATACTTCAAACAGCGGCAGGACAGTTAATTTTAGGTTGGCTGTCTCACCTAAATCACCTAAGCAGACATAGGGGGCAATTGTGGGAGAGGGGCGACGCTAGGGTCCCGGAAGAACTCCAGGCCTACCCGTCATATGGGTGCGTCCTATCCATATCATCTGGGGGACGGAGAAGAACATCAGAACAGATACGAGTTGTGAGAAAGAACATCAGAAACAGACACAACAGTTGTGAGGACTATCCCGTGGTGCTCAGCAGGGAGGTACTACAACACACAGGCGCTAGAAGGTAGGCACTGATTTCCACCTGCAAAGGAAACTCTGGATGTGCCTTCGGACCGTCCGGACTCAGCCAGCCCTGTTAGCAGTACTCTGGATTGCGGATCCTGAAGCCTTCAGTAAAGAGGTAAAGAGACTGCAACCCTGTGTCCTCATTATTCATCACGACCAGCACCACGCACCATCATCACACCTTTCATTGGACGCCCCTTAGCAGGGTCACGGACCGGGTCTAGCCACCGTGACAACCCCAGGACCGAGACAGAGAGGCCCGGTACCGAGTACCCCACGGCCCTGCATCTGGGGGCGCTCCATAGAGGCCTGATCCAGAGGCCACAAAAAATTCTTCTGTTCCTAGTGTCATACAGTAGGGGACCTGACTTTAAAATAGTTTATAGCATCTAGTGTGTTATAGAGGCCTGATCCAGAGGCCACAAAAAATTCTTCTGTTCCTAGTGTCAAACAGTAGGGGACTTGACATGGTGGCTCTAGTGGTTAGCACTGCAGCCTTGCAGCACTGGAGTCCTGGATTCAAATCCCACCACGGACAACATCTGCAAGGAGTTTGTCCTCCATTTTATTATCCAAACCACGACCCTGGGATGGGGATATGTGAGCGGTCATTCCCATCCATTTCTTATGACCGCTCGTAAAACCCAGCCCTGGAGTGGCCCAAACAACTCTCTCAGCACTATATGTGCTGGAGCATACTTCAGAGCTCACATCACCACAGCTAATTGCTGTAATGACACATATCTCCCCCTCCAGAACTCGTCCGGCGGGCCATCTTACAACACTAAAAAGAATATTTTACAAAAATGAATTTGTTTTTGCATCACCATATTCTGAGAGCTGTAAAATTTTATTTTTTAATCCGGATTTTTGATTTATACTATTTTTTTTTTACATAGGACTTTTTGATCGCTTTTTATTACATTTTTTGTGTGTCAGTATGATCAAAAAGCTACATTTTTGGTGGGGGGGGGGTTTATGGAGTTCACCGTATGGGATAAATAACGTGCCAGTTTCACAGTTAATAGAGGGGGGGAGGAGAGTCAGCTCACCCAAGTTGTAGCTTGGAACTTGCTGGTTGCTTTGCACAGACAAGCCTGGGAACGGATGAGGCAAAACAGAGGAACGAAGGTCCAGCAAGGCAGCAGATGTATACGATAAAATTTAGTTTATTGTAGAAAAATGAATTAAAAGTGCATGGCAGTTCCAATGTGACAGACATACACATTTCAGCTTCTCGGAGCCTTACTCAAGGTCCAACGGGGAGTGGAGGATGGGGAAAAACCAAGATAATAGGAGGGAATGGAATTACCACACTTACAAACCATGCAACAGTCACATCTAACTCCTCCAAAACTCCTTTGTTGTGAATTCCGTTCTGGAGCTCCCTCCTGTGGTTGCTAATGGTATTTTTGTGAGTTCTGCCCTTGGGCTCCCTCTGGTGGTTTCGAGTGGAACTGCTGCTCCTTTAGGTAGCTGTAGCAGCTGCCTTCACTAATCGCCTTGCCTGGGTTTGTTATTTAAACCTGCTCTGGGCTTTAGTTCATGCCAGCTGTCAATGTTCATGGTTGGATTTGTTTCTCTCCTTGGATTTCTCATATGGCCTGTCCTTGTCAGCAAAAGATAAGTTTTTGCTAGTTTTTGTTTGTCCATTTGCTTGGACTCTATTGCTTTGCAAATATGTCTCTTTTTGTCCAGCTTGTCACTATGTCATATTCAGGCTAGCTGGAAGCTCTGGGAAAGCAGATTTGCCCCTCCACACCGTGAGTCGGTGTGGAGTTCATTTTTGTAAACTCTGCGTGGATTTTGTAGTTTTTAATACTGACCGCACAGTATCCTTTTCTCTCTGTCTATCAAGTTTAGTATTGGCCTCCTTTGCTGAATTCTGATTTCATTTCTGTGTACGTCATTTCCCTCTCCACTCACAGTCAATATTTGTGGGGGGCTGTCTTTCCTTTTGGGGTTTTCTCTGAGGCAAGATAGATTTCTATTTCCTTCTTTAGGGGTAGTTAGTTCTTAGGCTGTGAAGAGGTGTTTAGGGAGAGTCAGGAACATCCCACGGCTATTACTAGTGTTGTTATTAGGATTAGGGACTGCGGTCAGTAGAGATACCACCTTCTCAGAGCTCGTCCCATGTTGTGTTTTAGCCACCAGGTCATATCAGTGTGGCCTCTTAACCACCAGGTCATAACACTCCTTCTCATATGAACACCTCTCCTCCTAAGTCATGCTGAAAAAGCTAGCTCTGACATAGGTTTGAATCAGTACCCAGATTATAAAGGGGATGGGAGTGGCTATCTGAGCTCAGCTGAGAGCTCAGAGTTTCCAACATGGCCGATTAACCCCCTGTTCTGCCAAAAAATAAACATCATTAAAAAGAAGGATAAGTGCTTTTTGTCAGTGCAGGGGTAGGAGCAATTAGATGCTCCTCTCTGCTGTGGTAACTCCATGACAGTAATCCCCCTTTTTTTCGGAATCTCAGGACCGCGCTTATCGGGGTATGCCATGTGAAAAGACTGGATCAGTCTGGATGCATGAACGTCAGATGCTGGTACCCACATCCTCTCCTCAGGACCATACTCCCTCCAATATACCAGATACTTAAGCGACTGACAAACTAAACGAGAAACCATAATTTTCGCAAAGCAAGGCGGAATACTACGGGATTGACAACGGCTACAAATCTTATAAGGACCCATAAACTTGGGGCCCAGTTTGCAAGATGGAACCTTCAACTTAATGTTCCTAGAGGGCAACCACACCAAGTCACCAACACACAGGTCCGGACCCACCAAACATCTCCAATCAGCCACACTCTTATATTTGAATCCCATCTTCCTCAAACTATTAGTAACCTCCTGCCATACTGATGTAATAGATGATGAAAACTGTTCCTCTTCAGGTAATCCCGAAGGACGATTTTTATTAAATGAGCTGAACTGAGGATGGAACCCATACGCTTCAAGAAACAGGGACTTATCAATAGATTGATGCCAATGATTATTGCGGCATAGCGACTGGTCATGTGATTGTTGGTCGGTATGTATCGCAGAGGTGCGTGGCCCTGTGATGGAAGCCTGGGTATGTTTTGCTCAAGCAGATCTACTGCTGAGGGATTTGTTTACATTGGAAAGGCTTCCAGGTGATTGGAGAGATGGGTGGGTTCAGTCACCTACAAACCCTCCCAAAGAGGCGTGTCTGAACACGTAAGATGGTTTTGTGTGTAAGGACCTGCGGTGATGTCACGCTCACCTGACTAGCCATGTGACAGGTACCTGGGTGTGGTTACACCTACAGTGGGGCAAAAAAGTATTTAGTCATTCAGCAATAGTGCAAGTTCCACCACTTAAAAGATGAGAGGCGTCTGTAATTTACCTCATAGGTAGACCTCAACTATGGGAGACAAACTGAGAAAAAAAAATCCAGAAAATCACATTGTCTGTTTTTTTATCATTTTATTTGCATATTATGGTGGAAAATAAGTATTTGGTCAGAAACAAACAATCAAGATTTCTGGCTCTCACAGACCTGTAACTTCTTCTTTAAGAGTCTCCTCTTTCCTCCACTCATTACCTGTAGTAATGGCACCTGTTTAAACTTGTTATCAGTATAAAAAGACACCTGTGCACACCCTCAAACAGTCTGACTCCAAACTCCACTATGGTGAAGACCAAAGAGCTGTCAAAGGACACCAGAAACAAAATTGTAGCCCTGCACCAGGCTGGGAAAACTGAATCTGCAATAGCCAACCAGCTTGGAGTGAACAAATCAACAGTGGGAGCAATAATTAGAAAATGGAAGACATTCAAGACCACTGATAATCTCCCTCGATCTGGGGTTCCACGCAAAATCCCACCCCGTGGGGTCAGAATGATCACAAGAACGATGAGCAAAAATCCCATAACCACGCGGGGGGACCTAGTGAATGAACTGCAGAGATCTGGGACCAATGTAACAAGGCCTACCATAAGTAACACACTACGCCACCATGGACTCAGATCCTGCAGTGCCAGACGTGTCCCACTGCTTAAGCCAGTACATGTCCGGGCCCGTCTGAAGTTTGCTAGAGAGCATTTGGATGATCCAGAGGAGTTTTGGGAGAATGTCCTATGGTCTGATGAAACCAAACTGGAACTGTTTGGTAGAAACACAACTTGTCATGTTTGGAGGAAAAAGAATACTGAGTTGCATCCATCAAACACCATACCTACTGTAAAGCATGGTGGTGGAAACATCATGCTTTGGGGCTGTTTCTCTGCAAAGGGGCCAGGACGACTGATCTGGGTACATGAAAGAATGAATGGGGCCATGTATCGTGAGATTTTGAGTGCAAACCTCTTTCCATCAGCAAGGGCATTGAAGATGAAACGTGGCTGGGTCTTTCAACATGACAATGATCCAAAGCACACCGCCAGGGCAACGAAGGAGTGGCTTCGTAAGAAGCATTTCAAGGTCCTGGAGTGGCCTAGCCAGTCTCCAGATCTCAACCCTATAGAAAACCTTTGGAGGGAGTTGAAAGTCCGTGTTGCCAAGCGAAAAGCCAAAAACATCACTGCTCTAGAGGAGATCTGCATGGAGGAATGGGCCAACATACCAACAACAGTGTGTGGCAACCTTGTGAAGACTTACAGAAAACGTTTGACCTCTGTCATTGCCAACAAAGTATTGAGATGAAATTTTGTTTCTGACCAAATACTTATTTTCCACCATAATATGCAAATAAAATGATAAAAAAACAGACAATGTGATTTTCTGGATTTTTTTTTCTCAGTTTGTCTCCCATAGTTGAGGTCTACCTATGATGTAAATTACAGACGCCTCTCATCTTTTTAAGTGGTGGAACTTGCACTATTGCTGAATGACTAAATACTTTTTTGCCCCACTGTATGTAAGGAGGTGTGTGTAGCACATGGGGTGAGTGTGTGGGTGTGTGTCAGGGTGGACACACTTCCATGTGTCCTGGCTGGACACTGCAGAGTGGCCTGTGTGTTGGATGGTTCCAAGTGGGGACAGACGTCCTGAATAACACACATCTTTAGGCTGGAGAGCCTACGTGCTGGTCATAGCACAGTCTGTGTGCCCACAGACCTGAGAGAGCGGAGCTCTATTATGGACATTGAGGAATCATCTGTCTGACGTAAGACTGTTTACCTGTTGTTCCTGTTGCAATGTGGTTTATGGAGCAATAAACCCTGTGAACTTTTAAGGAAACGTGTCTCCTGAGTGTCATCTGCCGCACCTAAGCGAGTGTCCCCTAGACCCGTAGCGGGTGAAATGCTACATTATTTACTGCAAATTTGGCTAGTGGTAAATAGGCAACCCAATCTTCCTGATTCTCAGACACAAAACACCAAAGATATGTCACTTGATTCTGGTTAACCTGTTCAGTCTGCCCGTTAGACTGTGGGTGAAATGCAGAAGAAAATGACAAAACTTGGAATCAAACTGTACCCCAGAAGCATTATCTGTCGGGATCCCATATAATCTTACAATTTTCCTGATAAAAATTTGCGCCAATGACTTGGCATTTGGTAAAGCGATAAAATGAGACATCTTACTGAATCTACCACCACCAGAATTAGGCTGGTCTCACATTTGCATTTGTGGCCGCAGCGTTTGTACCGCATATAAACGCATGCGTTGTGTTTTCCTATATTTAACATTGAAAACGCATGCTTTTTTTTTTGTTCGCGTTTTGCCGCGTTTGACGACGCATGCGTCGTCTCGTCGTTTGCGGCTTGGCGCGGAAATGCAACATGTAATTTCTAGAGGCGTCTATTTGCCACCAGGAAACGCATGCGTTCGATCGCGCAAGGATTGCGACAAAAAAATGCATTGCTGTCAATGTAAACGCATGCGTTTTTAAGCACATGCGTTTTGTTGCGTTTTTGAACGCATGCGATGTACAGTAAAATCACACTGACAGGTTACAATAGAGTAGATATATACACATAGAATAGGTACGGTATATATACATATATATATGTCAGTGAGACACCTATGTATATATATATTTATATTTAATGCAGCGCTAGATAGCATAAAAGCCGCTAATTCAATTACTGGCTTCTGCTATCTCCTTCACAAACCCGACAGGATATGAGACATGGTTTACATACAGTAAACCATCTCATATCCCTTCTGTTATTACATATTCCTCTTCAGTAATGTAAGAAGTGTCTGTGTGTCAAATTTGGGGGCTCTAGCTATTAAATTAAAGGGTTAAATGGCAAAAAAAATTGGCGTGGGCTCCCGCGCAATTTTCTCCACCAGAGTGGTAAAGCCAGTGACTGGGGGCAGATATTAATAGCCTAGAGAGGGTCCATGGTTATTGCCCCCCCCTGGCTACAAACATCTGCCCCCAGCCACCCCAGAAAAGGCACATCTGGAAGATGCGCCTATTCTGGCACTTGGCCACTCTCTTCCCACTCCCGTGTAGCGGTGGGATATGGGGTAATGAAGGGTTAATGTCACCTTGCTATTGGAATGTGACATTAAGCCAGATTAATAATGGAGAGGCGTCAATTATGACACCTATCCATTATTAATCCAATCGTACGAAATGGTTAATAAAACACACACACACATTATTTCAAAGTATTTTAATGAATTAAAGACACATGTTGTTGTAATATTTTATTAGACTCTTAATCCACCTGAAGACCCTTTGTCACCTGAAACAAAGTTTAAAAAAACAAACAACAATATTCCTTACCTTCCGTCGTTCTGTCCCACGTTGTAAATCCATATGAAAGGGTTAACTAGTTTTACAAGCAGAAGCCTGTTAATGCAGCCGCCCCTGCCTGTAAAAACCCTGGGAAATGAATGGATTGGAGGGGATTGACCTGTAGTTTCCTTGAGTCGCGGTGATGTGCCCTCTGCTGGATGTCCTCATATGAACTCGAGCGTGGGAACTTTTACCAGGCTCGAGTTCATATGAGAACATCCAGCAGAGGGCGCCTCACCACGACTCAAGGTAACTACAGGTCCCCCCCTCCAATCCATTCATTCCCTGGGTTTTTACAGGCATGAGCACTGCTTTAGCAGAGCTCCTGGTTGTAAAATGATTTAACCCCTTCAGATGGATTTACTTCATGGGACTTGACCTGAGCAAGGGAAGGTATGAGATATTGTTGTTTTTTTTATTTTTCCTTTGTTACAGAACGAGGGTCTTCAGGTGGATTACCAGTATAATAAAATATTACAACAACCTGTGTCTTTATTTCATTAAAGGACTTTGTAATAATGTGTGTGTGTTTTCTTAACCATTTTGTACTATTGGATTAATAATGGATAGGTGTCTCCATTATTAACCTGGCTTAATGTCACCTTACAATAGCAAGGTGACATTAACCCTTCATTACCCCATATCCCACCGCTACAGGGGAATGGGAAGAGAGAGGCCAAGTGCCAGAATAGGCGCATCTTCCAGATGTGCCTTTTCTGGGGTGGCTGGGGGCAGATGTTTGTAGCCAGGGGGGGGGGCAATAACCATGGACCCTCTCTAGGCTATTAATATCTGACCCTAGTCACTGGCTTTACCACTCTGGCGGAGAAAATTGCGCTGGAGCCCACGCCAATTTTTTCCGCCATTTAACCCTTTAATTTAATAGCTAGAGCCCCCAAATTTGACACACAGACACTTCTTACATTACTGAAGAGGAATATGTAATAACAGAAGGGATATGAGATGGTTTACTGTATGTAAACCATGTCTCATATCCTGTCGGGTTTGTGAAGGAGATAGCAGAAGCCGGTAATTGAATTAGCGGCTTTTATGCTATCTAGCGCTGCATTAAATATAAATATACATATATAGGTGTCTCACTGACATATATATACACTCACTGGTCACTTTATTAGGTACACCTGTCCAACTTCTTGTTAACACTCAATTTCTAATCAGCCAATCACATGGCTGCAACTCAGTGCATTTAGGCATGTAGACATGGTCAAGACAATCTCCTGCAGTTCAAACCGAGCATCAGTATGGGGAAGAAAGGTGATTTGAGTGCCTTTGAACGTGGCATGGTTGTTGGTGCCAGAAGGGCTGGTCTGAGTATTTCAGAAACTGCTGATCTACTGGGATTTTCACGCACAACCATCTCTAGGGTTTACAGAGAATGGTCCGAAAAAGAAAAAAAATCCAGTGAGCGGCAGTTCTGTGGGCGGAAATGCCTTGTTGATGCCAGAGGTCAGAGGAGAATGGGCAGACTGGTTCGAGCTGATAGAAAGGCAACAGTGACTCAAATCGCCACCCGTTACAACCAAGGTAGGCCTAAGAGCATCTCTGAACGCACAGTGCGTCGAACTTTGAGGCAGATGGGCTACAGCAGCAGAAGACCACACCGGGTACCACTCCTTTCAGCTAAGAACAGGAAACTGAGGCTACAATTTGTACAAGCTCATCGAAATTGGACAGTAGAAGATTGGAAAAACGTTGCTTGGTCTGATGAGTCTCGATTTCTGCTGCGACATTCGGATGGTAGGGTCAGAATTTGGCGTAAACAACATGAAAGCATGGATCCATCCTGCCTTGTATGGAGCATCTTTGGGATGTGCAGCCGACAAATCTGCGGCAACTGTGTGATGCCATCATGTCAATATGGACCAAAATCTCTGAGGAATGCTTCCAGCACCTTGTTGAATATATGCCACGAAGAATTGAGGCAGTTCTGAAGGCAAAAGGGGGTCCAACCCGTTACTAGCATGGTGTACCTAATAAAGTGGCCGGTGAGTGTATATGTATATATACCTATTCTATGTGTATATATCTACTCTATTCTAACCTGTCAGTGTGATTTTACTGTACACCGCGCTGAATTACCAGCTTGATTTTTCTCATCATGCGCACCATAAACGCAAACGAAACGCAAACGAAATGCAGGAAAAAACGCATGTAAACGCGTACAAACGCGGCGTTTTTTAACAGCATGCGTTAAAAAAAACGCCGCGTTTGTACACGTTTATATGCGGTTTTTCCACCACTTGCGGATGCGTTTTAAACGCTGCGGATTTAAATGCAAATGTGAAACTAGTCTTATAGTATTCCCCATCAACACGGGTAGATCCTTGATAAAATCGACCAACAAGTGAGTCTAAGGTCTGCTGGGAATCTCCAATGTTTGGAGAGCCCCCGAAGGAAGAGTATGAGAGGTCTTAGAACGTGCTCAGACACTGGGGACGGCTACATACTCCCATACATCCTGATGAACACCAGGCCACCAAAAACATTGATTAAGAAGATCAGTGGTGCATTTGTTACCAGGATGTCTGGCCAAGACCGAATCGTGATGTTCACTAAGGACTCTTAAGGTACCGTCACACTAAACGATATCGCTAGCGATCCGTGACGTTGCAGCGTCCTGGATAGCGATATCGTTGTGTTTGACACGCAGCAGCGATCTGGATCCTGCTGTGATATCGCTGGTCGTTGCTGAAAGTTCAGAACTTTATTTGGTCGTCAGATCGCCGTGTATCGTTGTGTTTGACAGCAAAAGCAACGATACCAGCGATGTTTTACAATGGTAACCAGGGTAAATATCGGGTTACTAAGCGCAGGGCCGCGCTTAGTAACCCGATGTTTACCCTGGTTACCAGTGTAAAATGTAAAAAAACAAACAGTACATACTCACATTCGCGTCCCCCACCGTCCGCTTCCTGCACTGACTGAGCGCCGGCCCTAAAGTGAAAGCACAGCACAGCGGTGACGTCACCGCTCTGCTGTTAGGGCCGGCGCTCAGTCAGTGCAGGAAGCGGACGCCGGGGGATGCGAAGGTGAGTATGTAGTGTTTGTTTTTTTACATTTTACACTGGTAACCAGGGTAAACATCGGGTTACTAAGCGCGGCCCTGCGCTTAGCAACCCGATGTATACCCTGGTTACCCAGGGACCTCGGCATCGTTGGTCGCTGGAGAGCGGTCTGTGTGACAGCTCTCCAGCGACCAAACAGCGACGCTGCAGCGATCAGCATCGTTGTCTGTATCGCTGCAGCGTCGCTTAGTGTGAAGGTACCTTTAGACAAAGATTAACAGGAACAAATAGTTTACCAAGTGGACAGGTAGCAGGGGCATCCCCCTGAGCGTCAACAACCACTTTTTCTAGATCGAAACACCCCTTTTTGAAGAAAAGGTTCTGGTTCACAATTATTTCCTCCCCCAGGAAAACAACAAGATAAGGCATTCTCCTTAATGTTTTTTTTCTCCAGCCTATATGTGATAAAAAAGATAAACCTGGCAAAGAACAATGCCCGTCGCCGTCGTGCTTGTCGCGGCATTAGCTATTTCGCTGATTCCAAATATACCAGGTTCTTATGATCCGGGATTACCGTAACCGGATGAACCGCTCCCTCCAAAAAATGACGCCACTCTTCAAAAGAACACTTGATTGCCAAGAGTTCCCTGTTACAGGTGTCATAATTTTTCTCAGCAGAACACAGTTTTTACAAAAAAAAAAAAAAACCTTTGCCAAAATTTCCGCGATATAGTCCTTCATGGCCTGTCTTTCTGGACTAGAGATATTATACAGTCTGCCATTAGGCAGCTTGGCAACAAGAACAAGATTAACGGCGCAGTCATAAGGATGAGGAGGAGGGAGTTATTGGCACCCCTGCTTTGAGAGCACATCCTCAAAATCAGACAGGTATTTTGTCACAGACTGGGTATCCACCCTAGCAGGCTGGGTGCCCAAACAGTGTCCTTGACAATACTCACTCAACTTTACCACTTCCTGAGTCTGCCAATCTACTGCAGGATTATGCAGAGCAAGCCAAGGAAATCCTCTAGAACATAACAGTCAATCATCTCATAGTGCATGGCCCCTACCTGAAGATGTAAACCTCGGAATACTTGAGTAAAATATCCCTGTCTCAAGGGGGCAGAGTCAATGGTGATTATGGGTATGGGTAGATAGTGTATGTGGATTGAGGCCTTGGTCTTGGAAAAACCTAGCGTCGATCAAGTTAAACCCAACCCCAATGTTTAGAAATGCAGACACCTCTACCTTAATTTCACCCAGGTGAATTTCTGCTGGCAGAAAAAATTGTGTCCTACCCATGGAGGTGATGAGTACACCCAGGTTTCTAAATGCCCCGCAACCTGGGCTTCTTAGTTTTCCTGATGGCTGTTTACTGCAAGATCAGGAAGGGCACATGCTTACAAAATGGCCCTTTTTACGACAGTAAAAGCACACTCGCCATTTTCGCTGAACAGACAGTTCTCCAGAGTAAGTTTCTGCACCTACTTGCATGGGTTCCTCAAATGACTCAGTCTCAACCTCCCTTGGCCCCAGACCTCCCGCACCTTGGGGTGTCTCCCTATGTCTCTGGAGAAGACTGCGATCAACCCTGAAAGCCAGAGACATAGCCGCCTCAAGGGAGAATCTCATACAGGGCTAAAGCATCCTTCACCCTTACGGTAAGCCCCTCACAGAACAGACTATGGAGTGCGGGATGATTCCACTTACTGTCCGTTTCCCACCTCTGAAACTCAGAGCAATACTCTTCCGCTGGCCTGTCTTCTTGCTGAAGTTGGCATAGTGTGGACTCTGCCAAAGAGACATGGTCGGGGTCTTCGTATATAAAGTGCAGTGCCCGAAAAAATTCCTCCACCATCTGAAGCTACTACTGGGAGTCAGACATGAGAGAAAACGTCCATGCTTGGGGGTCTCCCTGAGGCAGCAATGTTATTAACCCCACAAATTGCTCCTCTGTACCTGAGGAAACAGGGCACAACTTAAAGTTCAGTTTACAGGTCTCCTGAAAACAGCAAACCTGTCACGTTCCCCCATAGAACTTATCAGGCAAAGAGATCTTGGGCTCCACTATAGTTTGCCTTGGAGACATGATTCCTACACCAGATGTGTGATCTGCCACCGCCGTTAGTCTTTCCTCCCCTCCGTCCTGTCCTCCTCTCCCCTCCATCCTGGCCTCTGCCCCCCCGCTGTCCGATGCCACCCCCCCGTACCTCCCGGGTCCCAGTGTCCCTCCCGGTGTCCGTTCGTCTTCCAAAATGGCAGGCGCATGCGCAGTGCACCCGCCGAATCTGCCGGCAGGCAGATTCATTCATTCGAGGTACATTTTGATCACAGTGATAGACCCTATCACAGTGATCAAAATAAAAAAATAGTAAATAACCCCCCTTTATCACCCCCATAGGTAGGGAACATAGTAAAATAAAGAAAATATATTTATTTTTATTTTTCCACTAGGGTTAGGGTTAGAATTAGGGTTAGGCTTAGAATTAGGGTTAGAATTAGGGTTAGGGTTAGAATTAGGGTTAGGGGTTAGGGTTAGAATTAGTGTTAGAATTAGTGTTAGAATTAGGGTTAGGGTTAGAATTAGGGTTAGGGTATGAGCAAATTTGGCTGCGGATCCGCAGCAGTTTTCCATGCAGTGTACAGTACCATGTAAACCTATGGAAAACCAAATCCGCAGTGCCCATGGTGCAGAAAATACTGCGCGGAAATGCTGCGTTGTATTTTCTGCAGCATGTCAATTCTTTGTGCAAATCCGCAGGTGTTAAACCGGAGGTGAAATCCGCACAAAAAACGCAGGAAATCCATGGTAAATCCGCAGGTAAAACACAGTGCATTTTTTACCTATAGCCACATAGTCCTAGATTTGCCACAACATAATAATGTTGCTTAGTGCATCCCGGGCTATATAGATTGAAGAGGAGACCAAATAATAGTGGAGTGCCCCCAGACGCAGGGCAATGGGGTACCCGGTACCGGGTTTCTCTGTCTCGGTCCTGGGGATGTCATGGTGGCTAGACCCGGTCCGTGGCCCTACTAAGGGGCGTCCAATTAAAGGTGATGGTGAGTGGTGCAAGGCGCGATGAATAACGAGGACACAGGGTTGCAGTCTCTTTACCTTTTACTGTAGACTTCAGCATCCACAATCCAGAGCACTGCTAACAGGGCAAGCTGAGACCGACCGGTCCGAAGGCACATCTAGAGTTCCCTTTGCAGGTGGAAATCAGTAGCCTTCCTACTTGCTCCTGTGTGTTGTAGTACCTCCCTGCTGAGCACCACGGGATAATCCTCACAACTCTCATATCTGTTTCTGATGTTCTCTCTCCGTCCCCCAGTTGGTATGGCTAGGATGCACCCGTATGACGGGGTAGGCCTGGAGTTATTTTATAGGGACCCTAGAGACACCCCTCTCCCACAATTGCCTCCGTTATCTGCTTAGGTGAAAAGGTGAGACAGCCAACCTAAAGTCAACAGCCCTGCCATGATTCGGAGTAGTGCATAGAGCCAGTACTCCTTCGGTATTCCGGCCACCGGCTACGCGCCTCAGAAGGATGTTGCCTCGATCTTAGGGCACGACTCCTCCCGGTATTATCTCCTTAGTGCTGTGATCTCGTTTCTCACTTCTCCACAATATCCTTCGCTTCTTGTCCTTTCTTAGGATGCCGCCGCAATGAAGTGCAGGCGCGGATCCGTAACGATCTGTCTCTTGCTAGGCCACTGTCAGGATCCCACCCCTGACAGGGACCCCCGAGTCTTCCCAAGCAACGCTCTCCTCTCACTAGATGCTACCTGGGCAAGACCCAGTCAGCTTCTCTCTAACTTCCTATCCAACCCCCAGTTTTACCAGAGTGTGAGGAGTGGCCTAATAATAGAACCTTTTGCTCCCCCTGGTGGCCGGAGTGTGAAGTGTAATGTGTGACTTTGATACCTGGTCAGGTGAACTCTTTTAGTACAATCAGACATACCATCACTCCCCTTAGCGGCGGAGCGACAATACTGCACGACCAGGACTCTGGGGCGCTGCACTTTCCCCCACGGTTAAATCCAGTACTCCCGGACTGGGAAAAGAAGAACAACAATACATGTTAGCAAAAGACATACAAAATTTTGAAATGCTGTAAACAAGTAAATTTAACAGTGCTTCCCTTTATGGGAGGTGAGGACACTTGAACGTTACAAACTGAAACATATTTACATGGTGCTTAAGATTTTAAATAACACTTATGATTAACTACTATAAATAACCATCATTACCCAGCTGGGCATTCTACCTACTATCTACTAAGTGCAAACTTTTCTGGAACAATAATTTAACTTTTCCTTTAAGGGCGTAAGGGCAGGTACCCACTAAAGGCATACTATAAAACGCTATAATACAAATTAACTTTTCTTCCTAAGTACAGATTCACCAACCATCTT
This sequence comes from Ranitomeya variabilis, assembly GCF_051348905.1. Lineage (NCBI taxonomy): Eukaryota > Metazoa > Chordata > Amphibia > Anura > Dendrobatidae > Ranitomeya > Ranitomeya variabilis. The sequence continues at coordinate 481,620,270 of NC_135232.1, forward strand.
CTTATGGCTTTCCGGAGGACTCACTAACCCCTACGGGTTCACTTTTTTGAAACTCAGTTTTCAACTTTCCTTTGTCCTCAATCTCTAAAGTACGTCATTAAACATTTTCCTATTACTAACTAACTACATACTATTCCTATGTACACTGTGTTCCAAATTATTATGCAAATTGGATTTAAGTGTCATAAAGATTTAATTGTTTTGTTTTTCAAATAAACTCGTGGATGGTATTGTGTCTCGGGGCTCAATGAATCACTGAAATCAATCTTAAACTCATGGGATAATTAGTTTTCCAGGTGATTCTAATTAAAGGAAAACTACTTAAAAAATGATGTTCCACATTATTAAGCAGGTCACAGGTTTCAAGCAATATGGGAAATAAAAAGGATATCTCTGCTGCTGAAAAGCGTTAAATAGTGTAATGCCTTGGACAAGGTATGAAAAAAATTAGATATTTCACGAAAACTTAAGAGTGATCATCATACTCTGATGAGATTTGTGACTGAAACAGAGCACAGACAGAGTTCATGCAAATAAAGGCATAATGAGGAAGGTTTCTGCCAGACAAATTCATTGGATTAAGAGAGCAGCTGCCAAAATACCATTACAAAGCAGCAAACAGTTATTTGAAGCTGCTGGTGCATCTGGAGTCCCTCGAACCTCAAGGTGTAGGATCCTTCAAAGGCTTGCTGTGGTGCATAAACCTACTATTCGGCCACTCCTAAACAGTGTTCACAAGCAGAAAGGGTTGCAGTGGGCCCAGACATACAGTGGGGCAAAAAAGTATTTAGTCATTCAGCAATAGTGCAAGTTCCACCACTTAAAAAGATGAGAGGCGTCTGTAATTTACCTCATAGGTAGACCTCAACTATGGGAGACAAACTGAGAAAAAAAAATCCAGAAAATCACATTGTCTGTTTTTTTATCATTTTATTTGCATATTATGGTGGAAAATAAGTATTTGGTCAGAAACAAACAATCAAGATTTCTGGCTCTCACAGACCTGTAACTTCTTCTTTAAGAGTCTCCTCTTTCCTCCACTCATTACCTGTAGTAATGGCACCTGTTTAAACTTGTTATCAGTATAAAAAGACACCTGTGCACACCCTCAAACAGTCTGACTCCAAACTCCACTATGGTGAAGACCAAAGAGCTGTCAAAGGACACCAGAAACAAAATTGTAGCCCTGCACCAGGCTGGGAAAACTGAATCTGCAATAGCCAACCAGCTTGGAGTGAACAAATCAACAGTGGGAGCAATAATTAGAAAATGGAAGACATTCAAGACCACTGATAATCTCCCTCGATCTGGGGTTCCACGCAAAATCCCACCCCGTGGGGTCAGAATGATCACAAGAACGGTGAACAAAAATCCCAGAACCACGCGGGGGGACCTAGTGAATGAACTGCAGAGATCTGGGACCAATGTAACAAGGCCTACCATAAGTAACACACTACGCCACCATGGACTCAGATCCTGCAGTGCCAGACGTGTCCCACTGCTTAAGCCAGTACATGTCCGGGCCCGTCTGAAGTTTGCTAGAGAGCATTTGGATGATCCAGAGGAGTTTTGGGAGAATGTCCTATGGTCTGATGAAACCAAACTGGAACTGTTTGGTAGAAACACAACTTGTCATGTTTGGAGGAAAAAGAATACTGAGTTGCATCCATCAAACACCATACCTACTGTAAAGCATGGTGGTGGAAACATCATGCTTTGGGGCTGTTTCTCTGCAAAGGGGCCAGGACGACTGATCTGGGTACATGAAAGAATGAATGGGGCCATGTATCGTGAGATTTTGAGTGCAAACCTCTTTCCATCAGCAAGGGCATTGAAGATGAAACGTGGCTGGGTCTTTCAACATGACAATGATCCAAAGCACACCGCCAGGGCAACGAAGGAGTGGCTTCGTAAGAAGCATTTCAAGGTCCTGGAGTGGCCTAGCCAGTCTCCAGATCTCAACCCTATAGAAAACCTTTGGAGGGAGTTGAAAGTCCGTGTTGCCAAGCGAAAAGCCAAAAACATCACTGCTCTAGAGGAGATCTGCATGGAGGAATGGGCCAACATACCAACAACAGTGTGTGGCAACCTTGTGAAGACTTACAGAAAACGTTTGACCTCTGTCATTGCCAACAAAGTATTGAGATGAAATTTTGTTTCTGACCAAATACTTATTTTCCACCATAATATGCAAATAAAATGATAAAAAAACAGACAATGTGATTTTCTGGATTTTTTTTTCTCAGTTTGTCTCCCATAGTTGAGGTCTACCTATGATGTAAATTACAGACGCCTCTCATCTTTTTAAGTGGTGGAACTTGCACTATTGCTGAATGACTAAATACTTTTTTGCCCCACTGTACATGAAGACTAATTTTCAAACATTCTTGTTTACTGATGAGTGTCGAGCAACCCTGGACGGTCCAGATGGATGGAGTATTGGATGGTTGGTGAATGGCCAACATGTCTCAACAAGGCTGCGATGTCAGCAAGGAGGTGGAGGGGTCATGTTTTGGGCTGGAATCATGGGGAACCAGCTGGTAGGGCCCTTTAAGGTTCCTGAAAGTGTGAAAATGACCTCAGCAAAGTAAATAGAGTTTCTGACTGACAACTTTCTTCCATGGTCTAAAAAGCAGAAACGTGCCTTCAGGAGTAAAATCATCTTCATGCATGACAATGAATACCTCTGAGTAATTGGCTGCTATGGGCATAAAAGGAGATAAACTCATGGTGTGGCCACCATCTTCCCCTGAACTCAACCCTATAGAGAACCTTTGGAGTATCATCAAACAAAAGATCTATGAGGGTGGGAGGCAGTTCACATCAAAACAGCAGCTCTGGGAGGCTATTCTGACTTCATGCAAAGAAATACAAGCAGAAACTCTCCAAAAACTCACAAGTTCAATGGAGGCGAGAATTGTGAAGGTGATATCAATGAAGGGCTCCTATGTTAACATGTAACTTGGCCTGTTAGAATGTTTTGGAGTTAAATAGCTTTTTTGTTCAGTGAATGTGACCTCCTAATGCTGCAAATTCCACAAATGAACATTTTCAGCTCTTTAAAACATGTCAAATGTTTAGAAATTCTACTGTGCGTAATAATTTGGAACAGTGCATTTTGAGTTTTTATTCATTTTGGAGATTATACTGTTATCATTGGGAGGTTTCTTCAATAAAATTCAATGTATACTCTAACGGGTGATGACTTTTATTAGACTGACTGTCATTTGCACCGATCATTTAGGAAAATCTGAGAAAAATGTCATTTGCATAATAATTTGGAACATAGTGTAAACATTATTACCATTTAACTTTCTTATGGCAACATTATACTTTGGCTAAGTGCAACAATGAACATTCCCTTTAAGAGGGACATCTCAAGTCTCTTTGAGGTAGTGCAAACTATCAAACTGCAAGTCTGCGGTAAACAAGAACTTCTGCGCTGTATCCAGGAACAGTCTCTTCAAAAAGCTCTTCGTTTTGTAAAACCAGTAGGGGGGCACCTTTAAGAAGGTGCGAACTATGTACAAGCAGCAGTTTGTGAATCATTCACCGTCCATGATTCGGCCGTCTCTCGATAACAAAAGTAGAAAAACTTGAAACAATAGGGATCCTGGGTCAACAAAGGGATCCCTTTAAGAAGTAACCCCGGTCGGGTTTAAAGCAGCAAGACAGGAAAAACAAACAAATAACTATTTACAGTTGTTCCGGTTCTGAGGTTTATTCTTGTTCTAGGTTGCAAGACATCAGTCAGTAGCGAACACTTCCTGGCCTGGGAAGATCTGTGTTCGACTCCTCATCCGATGCGGTATCAATGTCACTAATCGGTTTTGCGGGTATAATCTGGGTTCAAATGTCAGTTTTGGTAGTAAGTTCAGTAGTAGAGATAATGCACACTGTAGTAGTAGTGCTGGGACTCGTCAGTTCAGAGGTAGTGCAGTGCCCCAGAGTCCTGGTCGTTGCAGTACTGATGCTCCGCCACTAAGGGGAGTGATGGTACGTCTGATGGCACCTAAAGAGTTCACCTGACCAGGTATCACAGTCACACATTACACTTCACACTCTAGCCACCAGGGGGAGCAAAGGGTTCTATGTATTAGGCCACTCCTCACACTTGGGTAAAACTGGGGCTGGATAAGAAGTTAGTCAGAAGCTGACTGGGTTGGATCCAGGCAACACCCTGTGGCAGAGGGTGTTGCGGGGGAAGATTCAGGGGGGGTCTCTGTCAGGGGTGGGATCCTGACAGTGACCTAGCAAAAAGGACAGATCGTTACGGAACCGCGCCTGCACTTCATTGCGGCGGTATCTTAAGAAAGGACACGAAGCGAAGTTTATTGTGGAGAAGTGAGAAAAGAGATTGCAGCAAAAAGGAGATAAACCAGTAGGAGTTGTGCCTTAAGATCGTGGCAACATCCTACTGAGGAGCGTAGCCGGTGGCCGGAACGCCGAGGAAGTATTGGGCTCCAAGCATTACTTCAAACAGCGGCAGGACAGTTAATTATAGGTTGGCTGTCTCACCTAAATCGCCTAAGCAGACATAGGGGGCAATTGTGGGAGAGGGGAGACGCTAGGGTCTCGGAAGAACTCCAGGCCTACCCGTCATACGGGTGCGTCCTAGCCATATCATCTGGGGGACGGAGAAAGAACATCAGAACAGATATGAGTTGTGAGAAAGAACATCAGAAACAGACACAACAGTTGTGAGGACTATCCCGTGGTGCTCAGCAGGGAGGTACTACAACACACAGGCGCTAGAAGGTAGGCACTGATTTCCACCTGCAAAGGAAACTCTGGATGTGCCTTCGGACCGGCCGGTCTCAGCCAGCCCTGTTAGCAGTACTCTGGATTGCAGACCCTGAAGCCTTCAGTAAAGAGGTAAAGAGACTGCAACCCTGTGTCCTCGTCATTCATTGCGACCTGCACCAAGCACCATCATCACACCTTTCATTGGACGCCCCTTAGTAGGGTCACGGACCGGGTCCAGCCACCGTGACAACCCCAGAACCGAGACAGAGAGGCCCGGTACCGAGTACCCCGCGGCCCTGCGTTTGGGGGCGCTCCAGTAGTCTTAGTCAGGGCAGCAGGTGGCGCTGCGACGGGGCTTACCTGCAGGTCTTCGGTCATCGGGGCAGGGTCAGCGTTCCTACCTGCCACAGCGGTGTCCTGGATGTCAGCTGGCTCTGCTGGCGGTGGCATCCACGACGGTGTTGGTAGCGGCTCCTGTAGCGATGTAGGGATCGGTGGCGGTGTTGAGGAATCCTCAGCAGGTGTCGTCCGGTATGCGGCCCTGGTGGTTACCCGCATCTGCAGGAGCTCGTCAATCAACTCCTCCATTCCGGCCTGCAGGAAATCAGTATCAGCGATGGAGGCCTGGTTACGGTGCCCCTCCGGGTAGCTATGGGAGTACTCTGTTCCGACCCCACACTCTGGTCCTGGGCAGCTCGCCATGGCGTCCTCCACGTGGTTTTCTTCTTCCTGGTCCTTTTCCCGCTCTCTCCTTCGTGGGCGGTTCCTTTTCCTTTGTCTCCGCCCACCATTGAGGATCAGGAGGCGGATCTTGGCTGCTGACGGACACGTCCTCAAGATACAGAAATATGTAGACTGGGCGGCCATTATCTTTCGCGCTCTTCAGTTCGTTCACACCCACAACTCCACGCCCTTCTTCTTCTCCTGCGCTCCTCGTGGCGCTGTAATGGCGGCGGTTTTGGCGGGAATTTCTGGTGGCAAGTGGCAATACACAGCCTTTGCAATAAGTCACAGTTCAAGCACAATTCAATCACAGTTCCAAGGCACACATGACCTGATTCTTCAGGCTTAAGTAGATCCTGTTCGTGACGCCAAGTTGGAGCGCCCCCAGACGCAGGGCCGCAGGGTACTCGGTACCGGGCCTCTCTGTCTCGGTTCTGGGGTTGTCACGGTGGCTGGACCCGGTCCGTGACCCTGCTAAGGGCGTCCAATGAAAGGTGTGATCATGGTGCGTGGTGCAGGTCGCAATGAATGACGAGGACACAGGGTTGCAGTCTCTTTACCTCTTTACTAGTGTTGAGCATTCCGATACCGCAAGTATCGGGTATCGGCCGATACTTGCGGTATCGGAATTCCGATACCGGGATTCCGATACTTGCCGCGTATCGGATACCGGAATCGGAAGTTCCCAGATTCAAAATACACAAATTCAGCCAATGAGAATGATTTCAAGTGTGGGCACATCCTGTTCAGCATGGAGGGCATGAAACTACTGGCATGGCTGTGATTGGCTGCTGAAATGATGTCATGATGCAGTTTAAAAGTCGCTGGCGCCATTTTGCGATCACTCTGCTGTGAATTCAGTTAGTGACAGGACGCTGTTTGCTGACTGAGGGCCAGTTTAGAGATAGCGATTTGCTTCTTTGTGCTTTCCAAAGGCTAATTTAGCAACCGCTGTGTTCACCTACTATTCACCTTGCTTTTGCCTTGTAGCGCTGTTTTCACAGCGATCTGCAAGGTCTGTGTGTGTGTGTGAGTGCAGCCCACTCTCTAGTCTGAGTGCAGCCACATAGGCCATCCATAGCTGGTTGTATTCAGTTCAGGGAGGGTGGTTCATTGCCTCATATACTGTCCTTTTTTTTTTTTTTTTCCAAGTAGTGTAGTCTGCTGCTAATTTATTCAAAAAAATCCTATTAGTGTCTTTCCACCCGTCTCCAGCTAATTTGTGGAAAAACACTACATAGGATAACGTAGAGGAGGGTTTTTGGGCCTTGCAGCGCCGTTTACGGCTGTCTGCACGGTCTCCGTGTGACTGCAGCTCGCCCTGTAGTCTGTGAGCAGCCATAGCCTGGTTGTCTCCAGCTCAGGGTTCTTCACTGCGTCATACCGCCAAATCAATTTTCATTTTGTTTTAAGTAGTGCAGGCTGCTGCACATTTTTTCAAAAAATTCCTATTAGTGTCTTTCCACCCGTCTCCAGCTAACTTGTGGAAAAACACTACATAGGATAACGTAGAGGAGGGTTTTTGGGCCTTGCAGCGCCGTTTACGTCTGTCTGCACGGTCTCCGTGTGACTGCAGCTCTATCTGTTGTCAGTTCAGCCCCCAAAAAATAAATAAATAATAAAGTTCACCAAACACACCAGTGACACCACTTTACATTTGTGTAGGCCACATTAGCTCATATTAAAGTCTAGTCCACACTTTAGAAAATTAGTGTTTCTTATACCTGTTAGGAGGAGTTGTTCAGGAATAAGCACACAAATCCGTTAGTACTTTTCTGCTTATCTTTATCAGTCAACCAAGATGAAGAAGGCAGTGAGTAAGGCACGTGGGCGTGGGCGCGGAGCAGGGAGGGGACGTGGGGATTCTGTGCCTGCTGCGGGCACCGGTGACTCATCAGCACCCACTTTCACAAGGGAACAGTCATTCATGCGCAGCTTTGTCGCAGAGCGCCGTACACCGCTGCTGCGTGAAGAACAAATTGAAGCCGTTGTCGGATGGATGGCAGCTAATGCATCAACTTCAATTAGTGCCACATCCTCTCAGACACAGAGCACTGGAGAGCAGCCATCTGTCTCTTCACCACCTGCCAAATTGCCCAGGCAGACAGAGAGCCCAGGACAGGAGCCGTCTCTACTTCTGTTCTCTGAATCTCTTGGCTTGGAAACAGGGGGCCAGCCAAGCAGCATTGGAGAAATGGAAGAAGAGGCAGGGTGCAGTGATGCCCAACAGCTTTTTCTCTCTTCCTCTGAAGAGGCGGGTGGGCCAGTGGCTCCGGTCACCACATCGCAGGCCGCATCAGCTGATGATGACACTCAGGTGCCACTTACTGGTGCGTGCTCTGCTGCTGAGACTACCCAGGAGGAGCAGTTGGGGGCAGAGGGTAGTGTAGATGATGAGGTCCTTGACCCATCTTGGCGTGAGGGACAGGAAGGTGGTGGGAGCAGCTCTGAGGAAGAGATTCCCAGTACGGCCCAAAGAGGGAGAGGGAGGGGGAAGACTGCGGATCCTGCAGCCTCCGCTTTGGCACCCGTTAGGAGCATGTCTCTTCCAAAAGCCAAAAAGGGCGCTCCCAAGACTTGCAGTGCCTGGTCCTTTTTTGACACAGTTGCAGCTGACATTTGCTATGTCAAATGCAAGGTGTGTCATCACAAAGTCAAAAGAGGTCGAAATGTCAGCAACCTCAATACCTCCAACATGTGGAAACATGTGCGCACCAGGCACCCGGCGGAGTTAGAAAAACACACTGAAGAGCTAGGCCAACCAACAGCGGCAGCTACCACCTCTTCAGCTCGTGTTGCCTCTTCCTCCAGCTCACACGCAGCTGGTTCGGCTTCCTCCCAGGATCGCCGTGGAAGAACCTCTGGCCCTGTTGTCCAGAGACCCGCTGTAATTCCACCCGCAGCACCACTTTCCCAGTCATCCACACACTCCCAGCCCAGTCTACAGCCATCGGTAGTACAGGCATGGGAGAAAAGGCGGCCTTTCTCGTCAAACCACCCACGAGCACAGGCTCTGACTGCAGGCATTGCCAAACTTCTGTCACTGGAAATGCTGTCATTCAGGCTGGTGGAGACTGACAGCTTCCGTGACTTGATGTCATTGGCAGTCCCACAGTACAATGTGCCCAGCCACTTTTACTTCAGCAGGCAAGCCGTCCCTGCCCTGCACAAGCATGTGGAGGGACACATAAAACACGCGCTACTGAACGCCGTCAGTAGCAAGGTCCACCTCACCACCGATGCGTGGACCAGTCAACATGGACAGGGGCGATACCTTTCCCTCACTGCCCATTGGGTTAATGTCGTTGAGCCGGGTACAGACCGTGCGAGTGGCGCAGGACGTGTCCTGCCCACTCCAAGGATTGCAGGAATCCATTCTGTACGCATTGACTCCTCCTCCTACACCAGTTCCTCAGAATCATCGCTGCAGGAGCCGTCACAGTCCACCTCCACATGGACCCGTGATGAACGTGTACCTGTTACGACCGACATGAGCACAGCCGTGGCCAAACGTCAACAGGCCGTCTTGAAATTAATTTATTTGGGGAATCGAAGCCACACAGCGCAGGAGCTCTGGAATGCCATCAAGCAGGAGAGCGATGTGTGGTTTGTGCCAGCGAATCTCCAGCCAGGCATGGTAGTGTGTGATAATGGCCGAAATCTGGTGGCAGCTCTGGGCCTCGGCAACCTCACTCACATCCCATGTCTGGCACATGTGCTCAATTTGGTCGTGCAGAGTTTTCTGAGGGACTATCCGGATCTTGATGCACTGCTGCACAAGGTCCGCCTAGAGTGTGCTCACTTGCGGCGTTCCAGCACGGCAAAAGCGCGCATTGCGGCTCTGCAGCGCCGACACCGCCTGCCGGAACATCGCATCATATGTGACCTACCTACCAGGTGGAATTCCACGTTACATATGTTGGAGCGGTTGTGTGAGCAGCAGCAAGCTGTAATGGAGTACCAGCTGCTTCAGGTGCAAAGAAGTCGCAGTCAGCGCCGTACAGACTTCACAACCACAGAGTGGGCCACTATGAATGACGTCTGCCAGGTTTTGCGTCCCTTTGATTATTCCACGCGAATGGCGAGTGCAGATGATGCACTAGTCAGCATGACTGTCCCCCTTATCTGCCTGCTTGAAAAATCACTGCAAGCGCTAAGGGATGATGTTGTGGAAGAGGTGGAGGATGAGGATTCAGCATTTCCATCATCTTCTGGACAGTCAGCGCCACGTGGTTCCTCACAAACGCGTAGGCAGGGGACAGTTTGTGAGGAGGATGAGGAGGAGTCAATGGAGGAGGAAGACATCTGTCCAGAGGAGGGAGTTACACAATTGTCCAGTACTCAGTGTGTACAGCGAGGGTGGGGTGATGACGAGCGGGCAGAGATCACGCCTCCAGCAGGGGACAGCGTTTCTTGGGCAGTTGGCAGTCTGCAGCACATGGTGGATTACATGCTGCAGTGCCTGAGAAACGACCGCCGCATCGCCCACATTCTCAACATGTCTGATTATTGGGTGTTCACCCTCCTCGATCCTCGCTACCGGGACAACGTAGAAAGCCTCATCACACCGTTGAACCGTGAGCGAAAAATGCGGGAGTACCAAGACACACTGGTCAATTCCATCATCTTCTCCATTCCAACTGAGAGAAGTGCTGCTAGTGCATTCCAAAGCAGCTCAGTGCGTCCAGGCAGTGGTGGAGGCTCTGCACAAAGAGGGAGCAGAAGCAGTGCCTCTGCCCAAGGCAAGACCAGTATGGCCCAACTGTGGCACAGTTTTCTGTGCCCGCCACAAAAGTCTACACCATCACAGACGGCTCCAGTCAGCAGGAGGCAACGGTTCCGTCAGATGGTGACAGACTACATGTCTTGCCCTCTTGCTGTACTCCCAGACGGCTCTTCCCCTTTCAAGTTTTGGGTCTCAAAGCTGGATACATGGCCAGAGCTAAGCCAGTATGCATTGGAGGTGCTGTCTTGCCCTGCGGCCAGTGTATTATCGGAACGTGTCTTTAGTGCTGCAGGTGGTGTACTAACTGACCGTCGCATGCGACTATCCTCCGATAACGTTGACCGGCTTACTTTCCTGAAAATGAACAAGGCCTGGATCTCACAGGAATTTGCCACTCCTCTTCCTGATTAAATCATTAGGTGACTGTCTACAGTATCCAGGTCTCCTGTTGTGTTCATCTTTCTACCACCTGAACTTAAATTCCTGGGCTCCAACACCGCCAGTTGAGGCTCAGAAGTGCCGTCTGCACAGTCAAAACATACGACCCAGTGTTATTGGGTTTCAGTAACATCAGCTGATCCCCAGCTGTGTAGCCGGCAATGTGTCCTGCGACCGCCACGCTGACACAACAACTGAAATGTAAGGGAACCTGTCCCCCCCCCCAAGGCGTTTGTTACTGAAAGAGCCACCTTGTACAGCAGTAATGCTGCACAAGGAAAGGGTAGCTATTTTTGTTTAGCTCCTTGCACACGCAGAACTTAACACTTATAAAATGTGTCCACTGATACCGTAAAACCGTCCCGGAGGTGGGACTTTCCTTCGTAATATGACGCAGCACAGCCGTCATTCCTACCCCCTTGGCGCCGTGCCCCGGCTTCTCAGCGTTGTTTGATTCCGTCCCGGAGCCTGCGCTGTTATGTTATCCCTTGGCCAGGCACACTTAGCGCTGCCCGTCTTCTGACATCATTTGGTGTCAGGATGGCTGCGCCTGTGCGGCCGCGCTGGCCGAGAGCCCGCCTCGCAGTGTCTTCTGATTTAATCCCACTGGGGGCCTGAGATCCATGGACATGCGCAGTGCATATCTGAACCTCCACCTCTCACTCATCTCCCTACGGCTTCTTCAGACTGTGCGGTGTCAGCTGGTCCCTAATAGCATGCCACGGCCGTGACACCGCACAGTCTTAAGAAGCCGTAGGGAGGGGAGTGAGAGGCGAGGATATGCACTGCGCATGGCCACGGATCCCAGGCCCGCGGTGGGATTACATTAGACGACACTGCGAGGCGGGCTCTCGGCCAGCGCGGCCGCACAGGCGCAGCCAGCCTGACACCAAATGATGTCAGAAGATGGGCAGCGCTAAGTGTGCCTGGCCAAGGGATAACATAACAGCGCAGGCTCCGGGACGGAATCAAACAACGCTGAGGAGCCGGGGCACGGCGCCAAGGGGGTAGGAATGACGGCTGTGCTGCGTCATATTACGAAGGAAAGTCCCACCTCCGGGACGGTCACACGGTATCAGGGGACACATTTTATAAGTGTTTAGTTCTGTGTTTGCAAGGAGCATCATGAAAAGAGCCACCTTTTCCTTTTGCATCTTTTTTGCTGCACAAGCTGGCTCTTTCAGCTACAAACGCCTTGGGGGGGGGTTAAAGGTTCCCTTTCGACTTTCTCCAATCAGGCTTCGGCCTACATTGTTTTCCTCTGCTTCTCCTCCTGTCCCTGGGCTCCAACACCGCTAGTTGTTGCCTGGTAGTGCTGTACGCACAGTCAACAGTCGCTCCTCTGTTATTGGGGTTCAGTAACGTCAGCTGTTCCCCTGCTGTGTGTGTGGCAATCCCTCCTATCTCCTCCTCCTCCTCCACCTGTCCCTGGGCTCCAACAACGCTAGTTGCCGTCCAGAAGTGCTGTACGCACAGTCAACAGTCCCTCCTCTGTTATTGGGGTTCAGTAACGTCAGCTGTTCCCCTGCTGTGTGTGTGGCGATCCCTCCTACCTCCTCCTACCTCCTCCACCTCCTCCTCCTCCACCTGTCCCTGGGCTCCAACACCGCTAGTTGCCGTCCAGTAGTGCTGTACGCACAGTCAACAGTCCCTCCTCTGTTATTGGGGTTCAGTAACGTCAGCTGTTCCCCAGCTGTGTGTGTGGCAATCCCTCCTATCTCCTCCCCCTCCTCCACCTGTCCCTGGGCTCCAACAACGCTAGTTGCCGTCCAGTAGTGCTGTACGCACAGTCAACAGTCCATCCTCTGTTATTGGGGTTCAGTAACGTCAGCTGTTCCCCAGCTGTGTGTGTGGCAATCCCTCCTATCTCCTTCTCCTCCTCCACCTGTCCCTGGGCTCCAACAACGCTAGTTGCCGTCCAGAAGTGCTGTACGCACAGTCAACAGTCCCTCCTCTGTTATTGGGGTTCAGTAACGTCAGCGGTTCCCCAGCTGTGTGTGTGGCAATCCCTCCTATCTCCTCCTCCTCCTCCACCTGTCCCTGGGCTCCAACAACGCTAGTTGCCGTTGGCAAATCAGAAGACACTACGAGGCGGGATCTCGTCCAGCGCGGCAGCACAGGCTCAGCCAGCCTGACACCAAATGATGTCAGAAGACGGGCAGCGCAAAATGTGTGCATGGCCAAGGGCTAACCTAACAGCGCAGGCTCCGGGACTGATTCAAACAACGCTGAGGAGGCGGCGCACGGCGCCAAGGGGGTAAGAATGACGGCTGTGCTGCGTCACATCACAAAGGAAAGTTCCACCTACCGGACGGTATCACGGTAGGAGGGGACACTTTTTATAAGTGTTAGGTTCAGCATGTGCAAGGACCATAATTAAAAGAGCTAAGCTTACCTTTTCCAGCATTAGTGCTGTACACGATGGCTCTTTCAGCTACAAACGCCTGGGGGGGGGTTAAAGTTTCCCTTTCAACTTGCTCCAGTGCAGGCTTCGGCCTACACTCTGCTCCCTCTCCTCCTCCTGCTGACCCTGGGCTCTAACACCGCCAGTTGGGGCCCAGATGTGCTAGCTGCACAGAGCCAAACACCAGCCAATGTGTCAGTGGGGTTCAGCACCGCCAGCTGTTCCCCTGCTGTGTAGCCGGCAACGTGTCCTGCAACAGCCATGCAGACACAAGAACTGAAATAGAAGGAAACCTGTCCCCCCTCCCCCAGGCATTTTTACGTTTTACAGCCACCTTGTACGACAGTAATGCTGCATGTGTGCAAGGTGGCTCAGAAACTTATTCTCCTTGCCCATGTTGAAGTGAACACGTCTAAAAATGAGTCCTCTGCGACCATTAAGACGTCCCTCAGGTGTGATTTTCCTTTGTATTGACACGCAACAAGCTCCTTGGTAGCGCTGCCCGTCTTCTGGCATCATTGTTTGGCTGCCTGCGCCTCTGCGGCCGCCTTGCCCCACACAACACCCCTCGGTGTCTTATTTATTGGGACTGCGAGGGTGTGATTGATGGGCATGAACGGTGCATTTCTTCGCCTGTCCCTCATCTCCTTCCGCCTTCTTCGGACTGTGCGTCTTCATGGCCGTGGCATGCGATAAGGGATCAGCTGACGCCGCATAGTCTGAAGCGGGTGTAAGAACCCAAGCGAGAGGCGAACATATGTACTGCGCCAGGCCATGAATCCCAGCCCTGCAGTGTTTTAACAATGTTAAGACACTGGGGGGCTGGGATTCATGGTCATCGCAAACCGCAACGGCCGACATAACATGATGTCAGAGGATGGGCAGCGCTAACAGCGCAAGGCCAAGGGATAACACAAAAGCGCAGACTCCTGTGCAACAAATAACGATGCTCAGGAGGCCGCGCAAAGCACCAAGGTGGCATTTTTGCCAGCTGTACTGCGTCTCTTTACGAAGGGAACTCACGCCTCAAAATCAGTTTGACTGTGTAAGGGCCTAAATGTTATACGTGTTCCTTTCAGCGTGTGCAAGGAGCAAAATTAAAAGAGCAACCTTTGACTTGTGCAGCATTACTGCTGCATAAGCTGTGGCTCTTCTACTTTGTAACCCCTGAGGGGGGGTTAAAGGTTACCTTTGAAATTGGTTCAATTAGGCTTCGGCCTACACTCTGCTCCCCCTGCAGAGCCCGGGCTCCAACACCGCCAGTTGGGGCCCGGTACTGCTAGCTGCACAGAGCCAAACACCAGCCAATGTGTCAGTGGGGTTCAGCACCGCCAGCTGTTCCCCTGCTGTGCAGCCGGCAACGTGTCCTGCAACAGCCACGCAGGCACAACAGACCCAAAGCTGCCGCCAGTGCAGGCTTCGGCCTACACTCTGCTCCATTTCCTCCTCCTGCTGACCCCGGGCTCTAACACCGCCAGTTGGGGCCCGGTACTGCTAGCTGCACAGAGAAAAACACCAGCCAATGTGTCAGTGGGGTTCAGCACCGCCAGCTGTTCCCCTGCTGTGCAGCCGGCATCGTGTCCTGCAAAAGCCACGCAGACACAAGAACTGAAATTGAAGGGAACCTGTCCCCCCTCCCCCAGGCGTTTGTACGTTTTACAGCCACCTTGTACAGCGGTAATGCTGCATGTGTGCAAGGTGGCTCATAAACGTAATCTCCTCACACATGTGGAACTGAAAACACGTCTAAAATGTGTCCTCTGTGTGACCATTTAACCGTCCCGGTGGTGTGACTTTCCTTTGTAATGACACGCTGCAACCCCCTTGGTAGCGCTGCCCGTCTTCTGGCATCATTGTTTGGCTGCCTGTGCCTCTGCGGCCGCCCTGACCCACACAACGCCCCTCGGTGTCTTATTTATTGGGACTGCGAGGGTGTGATTGATGGGCATGAGCAGTGCATCAGTTCGCCTGTCCCTCATCTCCTTCCGCCTTCTTCAGACTGTGCGGCTTCATGGCCGTGGCATGCGATAAGGGATCAGCTGACGCCGCACAGTCGGAAGCGGGTGTAAGGACCCGAGTGTGAGAGGCGAACATATGTGCTGCGCCAGGCCATGAATCCCAGCCCCGCAGTGTTTTAACAATGTTAAGACACTGCGGGGCTGGGATTCATGGTCATCGCGAACCGCAACGGCCGACATTAAATGATGTCAGAAGATGGGCAGCGCTAACAGCGCTAGGCCAGGGGATAACACGACAGCGCAGACTCCTGTACAGCAAATAACAACGCTCAGGAGGCTGCACCCAGCACCAAGGTGGGATTCTTGACATCTGTGCTGCGTCTCATTACAAAGGGAACTCGCGCCTCCAACACAGTTTGACTGTATAAAGGGCTAAATGTTATACGTGTTTCATTCAGCGTGTGCAAGGAGAAACATTAAAAGAGCAACCTTTGACTTGTGCAGCACTACTGCTGCATAAGCTGTGGCTCTTCTACTTTGTAACCCCTGAGGGGGGGTTAAAGGTTACCTTTGAAATTGGTTCAATTAGGCTTCGGCCTACACTCTGCTCCCCCTGCAGAGCCCGGGCTCCAACACCGCCAGTTGGGGCCCGGTACTGCTAGCTGCACAGAGAAAAACACCAGCCAATGTGTCAGTGGGGTTCAGCACCGCCAGCTGTTCCCCTGCTGTGCAGCCGGCAACGTGTCCTGCAACTGCCACGCAGACACAACAGACCCAAAGCTGCCGCCAGTGCAGGCTTCGGCCTACACTCTGCTCCCTCTCCTCCTCCTGCTGACCCCGGGCTCTAACACCGCCAGTTGGGGCCCGGTACTGCTAGCTGCACAGAGAAAAACACCAGCCAATGTGTCAGTGGGGTTCAGCACCGCCAGCTGTTCCCCTGCTGTGCAGCCGGCATCGTGTCCTGCAAAAGCCACGCAGACACTTGCTCTTGTACCTTCTGCTCCCCATCCTGGTTCCAGTACCGTCAGCTGGTTCCGGGCAGAGCCTTTGGCTTAGGTGCCTCCCTCTGGGTATCCGAGTTCCACCAACGTCAGGTGGTCCTTGGTAGTGCTTTCAGGCACGGGTACCTCCTGCTTAGTAACCGGGTTCCAGTAACGTCAGCTGGTCCTCGGTAGTTCCATTGGCTCTTGGACCTTCGGCTACCCATCCGGGTTCCAGCACCGTCAGCTGGTTCTCGGCACTGTCTTTTGCTCTTGTACCTTCTGCTCCCCATCCTGGTTCCAGTACCGTCAGCTGGTTCCGGGCAGAGCCTTTGGCTTAGGTGCCTCCCTCTGGGTATCCGAGTTCCACCAACGTCAGGTGGTCCTTGGTAGTGCTTTCAAGCATGGGTACCTCCTGCTTAGTAACCGGGTTCCAGTAACGTCAGCTGGTCCTCGGTAGTTCCATTGGCTCTTGGACCTTCGGGTAGCCATCCGAGTTCCAGTTCCATCAGCTGGTTCTCGGCATTTCCTCAGCCTTCTTGTACCTTCTGCTACATTTCCAAGTTCAAGAGACTAAACACGATGACCCGGAAGACCACCCCTAAGATGACGACGACACCAGAGACGACAACCACCGTGATGACGACGACCCTGGAGACGATGACCCTGAAGACCACCCCGATGACGACGACCCCGGAGACGACGACCCTGAAGACCACCCCGATGACGACGACCACGGAGACGACGACCCTGGAGACGACGACGACCTGGAAGACCGAGAAGCAGAAGAACAAGAGGCTGCAGAACAAAGAGCAGAAGAACATTAAGCATAAGACTAAATATCAGAGCAAAAAATATTATCTAAATTATAAGCAGAAGAAGACTAAGCAGTGTATGGGGGTGAGTCCGTTCCTCCTCGTGGTGCCCCTGGATAAAGCCTGATGCTGCAGGCCAAACTGAACGCGGACAAATGTAACTGTTTTGTGACAGGCAGAACGGAAGGTGTAATCTTCAAACTTTTATAGATAACAACTACGGGAATGCCTGTCACAAATAAGAATATGATGAAGAAGTAGAATATGATGAAGATAATAGTAAAATAAAAAGAATATGAACAATGTAACCAAAAAAATAATAGGTAGAAGATGAAGAAGAAGATGAATAAGGTGAAGAAGTTGATGTCAAAGAAGCTGATGATGAAGATAATGAAGAAGAAAGTGTGGGAGAAGTAAAAAAGAAGGTGAAGGGCGTGGAAGTAGTGAAACATCAATATCTGACAAAATAAAAAAAAAATTAACATAGTCAAAATCTTTCTACCGCCGAACGTCATAAAAAACAAAACAAAATCCTGCTATTCTATTACATTGGGCTAAACCTCTGTGCCTTTAATGTCTCCGCCACGTCCCCCAATACATCCTACATTATTCTTAGTTGTTTTCCTTCATGTAGAATGAACCTACAAGTTTATAAAGGGTTTATTTTAATTCCGATATTTTCGTCCCATTGACTTGCATTGGGATCGGGTATCGGTATCGGATTAGATCCGATACTTTGACGGTATCGGCCGATACTTTCCGATACCGATACTTTCCGATATCGGAAGGTATCGCTCAACACTACTCTTTACTGAAGGCTTCAGGGTCCGCAATCCAGAGTACTGCTAACAGGGCAAGCTGAGACCGGCCGGTCTGAAGGCACATCCAGAGTTCCCTTTGCAGGTGGAAATCAGTAGCCTTCCTACTTGCGCCTGTGTGTTGTAGTACCTCCCTGCTGAGCACCACGGGATAATCCTCACAACTCTCGTATCTGTTTCTGATGATCTCTCTCCATCCCCCAGTTGGTATGGCTAGGACGCACCCGTATAACGGGGTAGGCCTGGAGTTATTTTATAGGGACCCTAGAGACGCCCCTCTCCCACAATTGCCTCCATTGTCTGCTTAGGTGAAAAGGTGAGACAGCCATCCTAAAGTCAACTGCCCTGCCGTGATTCGGAGTAGTGTGTAGAGCCAGTACTCCCTCGGTGTTCTGGCCACCGACTACGCGCCTCAGAAGGATGTTGCCTCGATCTTAGGGCACGACTCCTCCCGGTATTATCTCCTTAGTGCTGTGATCTCGTTTCTCACTTCTCCACAAAATCCTTCGCTTCTTGTCCTTTCTTAGGATGCCGCCGCAATGAAGTGCAGGCGCGGCTCCGTAATGATCTGTCTCTTGCTAGGCCACTGTTAGGATCCCACCCCTGACAGGGAGCCCCCTGAGTCTTCCCAAACAACGCTCTCCTCTCACTAGATGCTACCTGGGCAAGACCCAGTCAGCTTCTCTCTAACTTCCTATCCAACCCCCAGTTTTACCAGAGTGTGAGGAGTGGCCTAATACATAGAACCTTTTGCTCCTCCTGGTGGCCGGAGTGTGAAGTGTAATGTGTGACTGTGATAAATGGTCAGGTGAACTCTTTTAGTACAATCAGACGTACCATCACTCCCCTTAGCTGCGGAGCAACAATACTGCACGACCAGGACTCTGGGGCGCTGCACTTGTCTGTACATATATAACGAAATATAGCAAATTTTATTATATATATCAAAATAATACATAAAATCACATGGACAAGTCAAATACTGTGAGCAAGTACAAAGAAGGCAATCCAAGACAAAACAACAACATCCACCATAGTGGGACTAGCCGGGGGTGCCAATAAGCCAATGGTACTAGAGATAGAACACATGAAAAACCTCAATGAGAGGAAACATAAATATACCTATGGTAAAGTGTATAGATAGCTGAGACCAGGGATATGAAATTATATCTACACAAGTGGAGAAACTATACCAAGTATAGAGCGGGGTATCACGAGGAGGCGCGCCGATTGGTGCATTAGTATACTACTATTTTTTTTTGTAAATAGCCAACATGTGATCATATCCAGAACGGCCATTGGTTCAGCCTTGAAAGGTCCTTCATGCACTCACCTACTACTATCCGGTACATGTGACCTAATCATGTGATCTTTTTGAGATCTCCTATTGGTGGAGACCTTAAAAGGTCCTTGCAACCAGTAAATCCTAAGGAAATTTATGGCTTTGAATATGCTGACCCTATGGCCAATAGCCATACTAACGCCCTAATTACACACCAGTTCCATATACACTAATAGACGGCACTATATAGGGAACTCACTTCCCTCATGTTAGCCATGCCTCCTGCTGAAGCTTTAGTGGCGAAACGCGCGTTGAGGTGCCCACCAGTGTGACAGCAGGGGAGATACTCCAGCTTTAGCTATGGCCACAGGTGCTACATGAATATTTGTTCATGCTATAACCAGTTGTGACTCTTTCACAAGTTGGTGACTATACTTAGGTATAGGCTTATACAAGTTCCACTATTTGTGTATTGTGTTAGGGACTTATGCTATATTAACCCCTTAACGACCGCCGATACGCCTTTTAACGGTGGCCGCTAAGGGTACTTAAACCACAGCGCCGTTAATTAACGGCGCTGTGGAAAAAGTGAATAGCGCCCCCCAGAGTCGGATTTTCTCTGGGGTCTCGGTTGCCGAGGGTAGCCGAGACCCCAGAGAACATGATTCGGGGGTTTTTTACCGACCCCCGAGTTGCGATCGCCGGTAATTAACCGTTTACCGGCGGTCGCAACAAAAAAAAAACGCGATTTGCCATTTAATTTCTCTGTCCTCCGATGTGATCGCACATCGGAGGACAGAGAAATAGTGTCCCCGATGGCCCCCAATAGCCCCCCAATACTCACCTATCTCCCCCGGTGCTCCTCGTGGCTCCCGATGGGCGCCGCCATCTTTTTTCCGGGAAAAAATGTCGGGCGCATGCGCAGTGCGCCCGCCGCCCGGCACCCGGAAGATCTTTGGGGTCTCGGCTGCCGGGGGTAGCCGAGACCCCAAAGAACATGATCGGGGTCGGTTTTTACCGACCCCTGTTTTGCAATCGCCGGTAATTAACTGTTTACCGGCGACCGCAAAAAAAAAAAAAAAAAGCGATCTGTAATTCTCTGTCCTCTGATGTGATCGCACATCAGAGGACAGAGAAATAGGGGGATTCGGGGACCCTATCATACTCACCCTGTGTCCCCGGGTCCTCCTGCGTCTCCTCTTGCCGGCCGGCTTCTTCCTCTGCAAAGAAAATGGCGGGCGCATGCGCAGTGCGCCCGCCATCTGCCGGCTGGCAGGAGAGACGAGTTGGGGCTAAAATTAGGGTTAGGGTTAGGGCTAGGGTTAGGGCTAGGGTTAGGGTTAGGGTTAGGGCTAGGGTTAGGGTTAGGGTTAGGGCTAGGGCTAGGGTTAGGGCTAGGGTTAGGGCTAGGGTTAGGGCAAGGGTTGGGGCTAAATTTAGGGTTAGGGCTAGGGTTAGGGTTAGGGTTAGGCTACTTTCACACTAGCGTTTTTTGGCTTCCGTCGCAATGCGTCGTTGGAGAAAAAACGCATCCTGCAAAAGAGCTTGCAGGATGCGGTTTTTTTTCCATTGACTTGCATTAGCGACACATTGCGACGGATTGCCACACGTCGCATCCGTCGTGCGACGGATGCGTCGTGCTTTGGCGGACCGTCGGCACAAAAAAATGCTACATGTAACTTTTTTTGTGCGACGTGTCCGCCATTTCCGACCGGAACTCCGCCCCCGCCTCCCCGCACCTCACAATGGGGCAGCGGATGCGTTGAAAAAACAGCATCCTCTGCACCCGTTGTGCGGCGGTTACAACGCTAGCGTCGGTACGTCGGCCCGACACACTGCGATGGGCCGAGTACGACGCTAGTGTGAAAGTAGCCTTAGGCTTCTTTCACACTTGCGTCGGTACGGGGCGGTCGCAATGCGTCAGCCCGATGTACCGACGCACGTTGCGAAAATTGTGCACAACGTGGGCAGTGGATGCAGTTTTTCAACGCATCCGCTGCCCAGTCTATGTCTTGGGGAGGAGGGGGCAGAGTTACGGCCACGCATGCGCGGAAATGGCGGATGCGACGTACAAAAAAAAGGTTACATTGAACTTTTTTTGTGACGACGGTCCGCCAAAACACAACGGATTCAGTGCACGATGGACGCGACGTGTGGCCATCCGTCGGTAATACAAGTCTATGGACAAAAAAGGCATCCTGTGGGCACATTTGCAGGATCCGTTTTTTGTCCAAAACGACGGATTGTGACGGATGCCACACGACGCAAGTGTGAAAGTAGCCTTAGGGTTAGGGTTGGGGCTAAAGTTAGGGCTAGGGTTAGGGTTAAATTTAGGGTTAGGATTGGGGCTAAAGTTAGGGTTAGGGCTAGGGTTGGGGCTAAAATTAGGGTTAGGGTTAGGGTTGGGGCTAAAGTTAGGGATAGAGTTGGGATTAGGGTTAGGGTTTGGATTAGGGTTGGTATTAGGGTTACGGTTGGGATTAGGGTTACGTTTGGGATTAGGGTTGGGATTAGGGTTAGGGTTGAGGTTAGGGTTGAGATTAGGGTTAGGGGTGTGTTGGATTTAGGGTTTTGATTAGGGTTATGGTTAGAGTTGAGATTAGGGCTGTTTTGGGGTTAGGGTTGTGATTATCGTTAGGGTTGTGATTAGGATTATGGATCGGGTTGAGATTAGGGTTAGGGGTGTGTTGGAGTTAGGGTTGAAGTTAGAATTGGGGGGTTTCTACTGTTCAGGTACATCACGTGTCAAACACGACAGACAATTTTGCGCTAAAAAAGTCAAATGGTGCTCCCTCCCTTCTGAGCTCTGCCGTGCGCCCAAACAGTGGTTTACCCCCACATATGGGGCATCAGCGTACTCGGAATAAATTGGACAACAACTTTTGGGGTCCAATTTCTCCTGTTACCCTTGTGAAAATAAAAACTTGGGGGTTAAAAATCTTTTTTGTGGGAAAAAAATATTTTTTTATTTTCACTACTCTGCATTATAAACTTCTGTGAAGCACTTGAGCATTCAAAGTTCTCACCACATATCTAGATAAGTACCTTAGGGGGTCTAGTTTCCAAACTTTGGTCACTTGTGGGGGGTTTCTACTGTTTAGGTACATCAGGGGCTCTGCAAACGCAACATAACACCCACAGACAATTATATCAAAGTCTGAATTCCAAAATGGCGTTCCTTCTCTTCCGAGCTCTGCTGTGTGCCCAATCAGTGGTTTACCCCCACATATGGGGTACCAGCATACTCAGGACAAATTGGAGAACAAATATTGGTGTCCAATTTCTCTTGTTACCCTTGTGAAAATAAAAACTTGGGGGCTAAAAAATCTTTTTTGTGGAAAAAAAAAATATTTTCTATTTTCACTACTCTGCATTATAAACTTCTGTGAAGCACTTGGGCATTCAAAGTTCTCACCTCATATCTAGATAAGTTCCTTGGGGGGTCTAGTTTCCAAAATGGGGTCACTTGTGGGGGGTTTCTACTGTTTAGGTACATCAGTGGCTCTGCAAACGCAACATAACGCCCGCAGACCATTCTATCAAAGCCTGCATTCCAAAATGGCGCTCCTTCCCTTCCGAGCTCTGCCGTGCGCCCAAACAGTGGTTTACCCCCACATATTGGGTACCAGCATACTCAGGACAAATTGGACAACAACTTTTTGGGTCCAATTTCTCTTGTTACCCTTGTGAAAATAAAAATTTGGGGGCTAAAAATCTTTTTTGTGGGAAAAAAATATATTTTTTATTTTCACTACTCTGCATTATAAACTTCTGTGAAGCACTTGGGCATTCAAAGTTCTCACCACATATCTAGATAAGTTCCTTGGGGGTTCTATTTTCCAAAATGGGGTCACTTGTGGGGGTTTCTACTGTTTAGGTACATTAGGGGTCTGCAAACGCAACATAATGCCAGCAGACAATTCTATCAAAGTCTGCATTCCAAAACGGCGCTCCTTCCCTTCCGAGCTCAGCCATACGCCCAAACAGTGGTTTACCCCCACATATGGGGTACCAGCATACTCAGGACAAATTGGACAACAACTTTTGGGGTCCAATTTCTCTTGTTACCCTTGTGAAAATAAAAACTTGGGGGCTAAAAAATCTTTTTTGTTAAAAAAAAAATATTTTTTATTTTCACGACTCTGCATTATAAACTTCTGTGATGCACTTGGGCATTCAAAGTTCTCACTACACATCTATATAAGTTCCATGGGGGGTCTATTTTCCAAAATGGGGTCACTTTTAGGGGGTTTCTACTGTTTAGGCACATCAGGGGCTCTCCAAACGCGACATGCCGTCCAATCTCAATTCCAGTCAATTTTGCATTGAAAAGTCAAATGGCGCTCTTTTGCTTCCGAGCTCAGCCATGCGCCCAAACAGTGGTTTACCCCCAGATATGGGGTGTCGGCGTACTCAGGACAAATTGTACAACAACTTCTGGGGTCCATTTTCTCCTGTTACCCTTGGTAAAATAAAAATTTGGAGGCAAAAAGATCATTTTTGTAGAAAAAATGCAATTTTTTTATTTTCACGGCTCTACGTTATAAACTTCTGTGAAGCACCTGGGGGTTTAAAGTGCTCACCACACATCTAGATAAGTTCCTTAAGGGGTCTAGTTTCCAAAATGGTGTCATTTGTGGGGGGTTTCCACTGTTTAGGCACATCAGGGGCTCTCCAAACGTGACATGGCGTCCGATCTCAATTCCAGCCAATTCTACTTTGAAAAAGTAAAACGACACTCCTTCTCTTCCAAGCTCTGCGGTGCGCCCAAACAGTGGTTTACCCCACATATGGGGTATCGACGTACTCAGGAGAAATTGCACAACAACTTTTGTGGTCTAATTTCTCCTGTTACCCTTGTGAAAATAAAAATTTGGGGGCAAAAAGATCATTTTTGTAGAAAAAATGCGATTTTTTATTTTCACGGCTCTACGTTATAAACTTCTGTGAAGCACTTGGGGGTTCAAAGTGCTCACCACACATCTAGATAAGTTCCTTAAGGGGTCTAGTTTCCAAAATGGTATCACTTGTGGGGGGTTTCCACTGTTTAGGCACATCAGGGGCTCTCCAGACGCGACATGGCATCCAATCTCAATTCCAGCCAATTCTGCATTGAAAAAGTCAAACGGTGCTCCTTCACTTCCAAGCTCTGCGGTGCGCCCAAACAGTGGTGTACCCCCACATATGGGGTATCGACGTACTCAGGAGAAATTGCACAACAACTTTTGTGGTCTAATTTCTCCTGTTACCCTTGTGAAAATAAGAATTTGTGGGCGACAAAATAATTTTTGTGAAAACAAATGCGATTTTTTATTTTCACGGCTCTACGTTATAAACTTCTGTGAAGCACTTGGGGGTTCAAAGTGCTCACCACACATCTAGATAAGTTCCTTAAGGGGTCTAGTTTCCAAAATGGTGTCACTTGTGGGGGGTTTCCACTGTTTAGGCACATTAGGGGCTCTCCAAACGCGACATGGCGTCCGATCTCAATTCCAGCCAATTCTGCATTGAAACAGTCAAACGGCGCTCCTTCACTTCCAAGCTCTGCGGTGCGCCCAAACAGTGGTTTACCTCCACATATGGGGTATCGGCGTACTCAGGAGAAATTGCACAACTAAATTTTTGTTAAATTTCTGTTTTTATACTTGTGAAAATAAAAAAAAATGGTTCTGAAGTAAAATGTTTGCAAAAAAAAGTTAAATGTTCATTTTTTTCTTCCACATTGTTTCAGTTCCTGTGAAGTACGTAAAGGGTTAATAAACTTCTTGAATGTGGTTTTGAGCAGCTTGAGGGGTGCAGTTTTTAGAATGGTGTCACACTTGGTTATTTTCTATCATATAGACCCCTCAAAATGACTTCAAAAGTGATGTGGTCCCTAAAAAAAACATGGTGTTGTAAAAATGAGAAATTGCTGGTCAACTTTTAACCCTTATAACTCCCTAACAAAAAAAAAATTTGTTTCCAAAATTGTGCTGATGTAAAGTGGACATGTGGGAAATGTTATTTATTAACTATTTTTCGTGACATATCTCTCTGATTTAAGGGCATAAAAATACAAAATTTGAAAATTGCAAAATTTAAAAAATTTCGCCATATTTCCGTTTTTTTCATAAATAATCGCAAGTAATATCGAAGAAATGTTACCACTAACTTGAAGTACAATATGTCATGAAAAAACAATCTCAGAATCAGCGGGATCCGATAAAGCGTTCCAGAGTTATAACCTCATAAAGTGACAGTGGTCAGAATTGTAAAAATTGGCTCGGTCATTAAGTACCAAATTGGCTCTGTCACTAAGGGGTTAATGATGATATGTTGGTATAGTTTCTCCACTTGTGTAGATATAATTTGATATCCCTGGTCTCAGCTATCTATATACTTTACAATAGGTATATTTGTTTCCTCTCATTGAGGTTTTTCATGTGTTCCATCTCTAGTACCATTGGCTTATTGGTACCCCCGGCTAGTCCCACTATGATGGATGTTGTTGTTTTGTCTTGGATTGCCTTCTTTGTACTTGCTCACAGTATTTGACTTGTCCATGTGATTTTACGTATTATTTTGATATATATATAATAAAATTTGCTATATTTCGTTATATATGTACAGACTATTATTTGGTCTCCTCTTCAATCTATATAGCCCGGGATGCACTAAGCAACATTATTATGTTGTGGCAAACCTAGGACTATGTGGCCATAGGTAAAATGTGAATACATCGATTGATGTTTTTGGGAGTTTTTTTTTTATATATTTGGAAGTATAAATTCATATGTTTTGTTGAAAACACATTGCATTTTACCTGCGGATTTTTCAAAAATGGTGCGGAAAAATCTGCACACGAATCCGCAACGTGGGCACATAGCCTTAGGGTTAGGGATGGAATTAGAGTTAGGGTTGGGATTAGGGTTAAGATTAGGGTTAGGGGTTTGTTGGGGTTAGCGTTAGCCTTGTGGTTAGGGTTATGGTTAGGGTTGGGATTAGTGTTAGGCTTGTGGTTAGGGTTATTTTTAGGGTTGGGATTAGAGTTAGGGGTGTGTTGGGGTTAGGGTTGTGATTAGGGTTAAGGTTGGGATTAGGGTTAGGGGTGTGTTGGGGTTAGTGTTTGAATTAGAATTAAGGGGTTTCCACTGTTTAGGCACATCAGGGGTCCCAAACGCAACATGGCACCACCATTGATTCCAGCCAATCTTGCGTTCAAAAAGTCAAATGGTGCTCCCTCCCTTCCGAGCCCCGACGTGCGCCCAAACAGTGGTTTATCCAAACATATGGGGCATAGGCGTACTCAGGAAAAATTGCACAACAATTTTGGGGGTCTAATTTCTCCTGTTACCCTTGGGAAAATAAAAAATTGGGGGCTAAAAATTTATTTTTGTGGGGAAAAAAAATATTTTTTATTTTCATGGCTCTGCGTTATTAACTTCTGTGAAGCACTTGGGGGTAAAAAGTGCTCACCACACATCTAGATAAGTTCCTTGGGGCATCTAGTTTCCAAAATGGGGTCACTTACGGGGGAGCTCCAATGTTTAGGCACACATGGGCTAACGATTGGAGCTAGTTTTTAATTCAAAAAGTCAAAAGGTGCTCCTTCCCTTCCGAGCCTTGCCGTGTGCCCAAACAGTGGTTAACCCCCACATATGAGGTATCAGTGTACTCAGGAGAAATTGCCCAACAAATTTTAGGATCCATTTTATCTTGTTGCCCATGTAAAAATGAAAAAATTGAGGCTAAAAGAAATTTTGTGTGAAAAAAATTACTTTTTCATTTTTACGGATCAATTTGTGAAGCACCTGGGGGTTCAAAGTGCTCACTATACATCTAGATACGTTCCTTGGGGGGTCTAGTTTCCAAAATGGGGTCACTTGTGGGGGAGCTCTAATGTTTAGGCACACAGGGGCTCTCCAAACGCGACATGGTGTCCGCTAAAGATTGGAGCCAATTTTTCATTCAAAAAGTTAAGTGGTGCTCCTTCCCTTCCGAGCCCTGCTGTGACCCAAACAGTGGTTTCCCCCCACATATGGGGTTACAGGGTATTCAGTACAAATGTTCAAGCTTTGGGGTCTATTTTGTCCTTTTACCCTTGGGAAAATAAAAAAATTGTTGCCAAAAGATCATTTTTGTGACTAAAAAGTTAAATGTTCATTTTTTCCTTCCACATTGCTTCTGCTCCTGTGAAGCACCTGAAGGGTTAATAAACTTCTTGAATGTGGTTTTGAGCACCTTGAGGGGTGCAGTTTTTTAGAATGGTGTCACTTTTGGGTATTTTCAGCCATACAGACCCCTCAAACTGACTGAAAATGTGAGGTGGTCCCTAAAAAAAATGGTTTTGTAAATTTTGTTGTAAAAATGAGAAATTCCTGGTCAAATCTTAACCCTTATAACTTCCTAGCAAAAAAAAAAATGTTGGTTCCAAAATTGTGCTGATGTAAAGTAGACATGTGGGAAATGTTATTTATTAACTATATTGTGTCACACAATTTTCTGGTTTAACAGAATAAAAATTAAAAATTGCAAAAATTTTCTAAATTTTTGCCAAATTTCTGATTTTTTTCACAAATAAACGCAAAAATTATCGACCTAAATTTACTACTAACATGAAGCCCAATATGTCACGAAGAAAAACAATCACAGAATCGCTAGGATCTGTTGAAGCTTTCCTTAGTTATTACCTCATAAAGGGACGCTGGTCAGAATTGCAAAAAATGGCCAGGTCATTAAGGTCAAAATAGGCTGGGTCATGAAGGGGTTAATATGCCCCTTTAATTTATATAGACAATTATTATCAATAAATATGCATATGCATACAGGTCTGGCAAAACATGTCTCCGAATTTCCAAGAATTATTTTTTTTAAAAAAATTTCTGACAAAGAAAAATGATCAAAATTCAAAAACAGCCAATTAATGCAAAAGAAACCAAGTTCATATTCATTTAGAAACAATAATACTAATGTTTTAACTTAGGAAGAGTTTAGAAATCAATATTTTGTGGAATAACCATGAATTTTAATCACAGCTTTCATGCATCTTGGCATGCTTTCCACCAGTCTTTCACACTGCTTCTGGCACAAAAATGTAAGCAGTTCTTCTTTGTTTGATGGCTTGTGACTATCCATCATCCTCTTGATTACATTCCAGAGGTTTTCAATGGGATTCAGGTCTGGAGATTGGGCTGCCATGACAGGGTTTTGATGTGGTGGTCTCTTAATTTTTGCCAGAGCTGTATACAGTACAGACCAAAAGTTTGGACACACCTTCTCATTTAAAGATTTTTCTGTATTTTCATGACTATGAAAATTGTACATTCACACTGAAGGCATGAAAACTATGACTTATATTCTAGGTTCTTCAAAGTAGCCACCTTTTGCTTTGATGACTGCTTTGCACATTCTTGGCATTCTCTTGATAAGCTTCAAGAGGTAGTCACCGGGAATGGGTTTCACTTCACAGGTGTGCCCTGTCAGGTTTAATAAGTGGGATTTCTTGCCTTATAAATGGGGTTGGGACCATCAGTTGTGTTGTGCAGAAGTCTGGTGGATGCACAGCTGATAGTCCTACTGAATAGACTGTTAGAATTTGTATTATGGCAAGAAAAAGCAGCTAAGTAAAGAAAAACGAGTAGCCATCATTACTTTAAGAAATGAAGGTTAGTCAGTCTGAAAAATTGGGCAAACTTTGAAAGTGTCCCCAAGTGCAGTGGCAAAAACCATCAAGCACTACAAAGAAACTGGCTCACATGAGGACCACCCCAGGAAAGGAATACCAAGAGTCACCTCTGCTTCTGAGGATAAGTTTATCCGAGTCACCAGCCTCAGAAATCGCCATTAACAGCAGCTCAGATTACAGACCAGGTCAATGCCACACAGAGTTCTAGCAGCAGACACATCTCTACAACAACTGTTAAGAGGCGACTTTGTGCAGCAGGCCTTCATGTTACAATAGCTGCTAGGAAACCACTGCTAAGGACATGCAAGAAGCAGAAGATACTTGTTTGGGCTAAAGAACACAAGGAATGGACATTAGACCAGTGGAAATCTGTGCTTTGGTCTGATGAATCCAAATTTGAGATCTTTGGTTCCAACCACCGTGTCTTTGTGCGACACAGAAAAGGTGAACGGATGGACTCTACATGCCTGTGGGGGTGCTTTGCTGGTGACACTGTTGGGGATTTATTCAAAATTGAAGGCATACTGAACCAGCATGGCTACCACAGCTTTTTGCAGCGGCATGCTATTCCAACCGGTTTGCGTTTAGTTGGACCATCATTTATTTTTCAACAGGACAATGACCTCAAACACACCTCCAGCCTGTGTAAGGACTATTTGACCAAGAGGGAGAGTGATGGGGTGCTATGCCAGATGACCTGGCCTCCACAGTCACCAGACCTGAACCCAATCGAGATGGTTTGGGGTGAGCTGGACCACAGAGTGAAGGCAAAGGTGCCAACAAGTGCTAAGCATCTCTGGGAACTCCTTCAAGATTGTTGGAAGACCATTCCCAGTGACTACCTCTTGAAGCTCATCAAGAGAATGCCAAGAGTATGCAAAGCAGTCATCAAAGCAAAAGGTGGCTACTTTGGAGAACCTAGAATATAAGACATAATTTCAGTTATGTCACACTTTTTTATTAATTCCGGAGCAGTGGGCGGATGTGCTGGCCCTCTCCCTGTCTGACTGGCAAACCCAAGAAAGTTTATTTTGACTTGGCCTTACAGGATACCTATGAATATTCTAAGTTAAAAACAGAGATATTGGCATGCTTAGGGGTCACTATGTATGTCAGAGACCCCAAAGGGTTCATCACTGGGCATATTATGGTGACAAACCTCCCTGCTCTCAGATGTTTGACTTGTTGCATTTGGTGAGGAAATGGGTGCAGCTGAAGTCCTCCACTCCAGCCCAGATGGTGGAGCGGGTGTTGATGGACAGATTTATTCACTCCCTCCCCAAGCCGGTGCATAGATGAGCTGCCCAGTGAGACCCCTGAAATGCAGAGGAAGTCGGAGGGTGGTGCAAATCCATACTGGGGTACTCAGCTGGAGCTCGAGTCCCAAAAGAGGTGTAGTAGAACCACCACTGAGGGGAGTCCAAGATCCCAAGGAATCGCTGAGGGGTTTGCCAAGGGCTGCTGGTTAAAAACCTGATCTGCTGGAGATGCCACCATCCTGGACACATAGCCTCCAAATGTCCTATGCTCTCTGATCAGATGTACTGCAGCCTAGGAAGGTGTTCTTCATGCTATGCCTATACCACCTGCAGTGTGGACTATGAGCCCGGGGAGGCGCCGCAATCATGTCCCGTGACAATAAATGGAGCACTGGTGTCAGGACTGTTGTACTCAAGGAGTTTGTTGACCCTGATAAGGGACACACTCCCCCACCAGTTGATCCCAGGTAAACATGTGGGCGTCCTCTGTATCCATGAGGATCCCAAGGACTACCCTATCACCAGAGTGTCGCTAAAAACGAACAGGGGTACGGAATTCCCATGAGGTCAGGGTAGTCAGAGGATTACTACACCCCATAATAATCGGGAGGGACTTCAGCCTGTTCTGGGACTTGTGGGGAATGGCAGTGGTGCCAAGTGACTCAGATAGGAGCCAGCTGAACCCTGATGATTCCCCATCACAGTCAGAAGTGGATGAGTTCCCCTTGCATGTCATAGCTGGTGATGAGGATGAAACAGTGACCAGTGAGGCAGAGGTTCCTGAACTGGGGGTTTGCAGTCAATGGCAAGTGGTGACCACACTGAGGGGAGGTGAGATAGTGGAGCAGCTGTTGGTTCCAGGACCCTACCAGCAGAGAGTTTTAGACATGGCCCATTCACGTTTTGGGGGAACATTTGGGAGTAGAGAAAAAAAAGGAGAGAATAATGCAGAGGTGCTATTGGCCGGGATGTTACCGGGAGATCCTGAAATGTCAGATAACCACTCCCTCTACTCACTTACGAAGTCCCCTAATCATGTTTCCTGTAACAGAGGTTCCATTTGAGAGAATTACCATGGACAGGTGCCGATGGGTGGGATTAGCGACGTGCTTCCGGCGCAATCACATTAAATGCCTCAGTCAGAGATTGATAGCGGCATTCAACTGGTTAACAGCCGCGGGTGCATCGCGATTCCACCCACAGTTGTTGCAGGCACATGTCAGCTATTCAAAACAGCTGATGTGCTGGGAAAAGTGCAGGCTCACCGCCGGAGCCTGCACCAAACAGGGGGATTCCAACGTGGGCGTACTATTACGCCCAACGTCGGAAAGGGGTTAAAGAACTATCTTCAGAATCAATAAGAATAAGCAGTCCTGTAAGTAATGATATGGCCCCTGAAGAGTCCTGACCTCAATAGCATTGAGTCTGTATGGGATTTACATGAAAATACAGAAGTATTTGCACAAACTTACATCCACAGAAGATTTGTGGTTAGTTTTCCTAAGATGTTTGACACAACTTACATAGATGGGTTCTTTCCATCGCTGTGTGTAACTGTACCTAGAAGAAATTATGCTTTGATGCTATGAAGGCAAAGGGCGATCCCACACTATTACTAATTTGATTTATATTTCTCTTTTGTTCAGCCACTTTGCATTTTGCAATTTGATAAAATAAATTAATCACAATCTATTTTTTAAAGCATTCTTACTGTACAGCAATTTTTTCTGCATCTGCCTAAAACTTTTATATACATAGATATTGTATTGTGGGTAGTCTTCACTGCTTCAGAATGACTGTCTCTGTACTTTACAGAGATGCTGCTGGGTTCAATCAATTTGTAAGTATTTTACAGGGTGAGATACTGTACTTGAGCTGTAATTTCAGTTAAGCTCAAGGCGATACATTTTCTATGTTATCTTAAATTGTGAAACAAATGTTGAGGAGAGATTTAGAATGTGTTGCATGGTTCAGTGGTTAGCTTTATTATATTTAAAAGTTTTGCTAAGCAGAGCCATTCACTAGGAAGAATGGCAAATGAGTCTGGGTTGTATTTTAAATGTGTAGGTGATGGCAATTGGTGCTGAATTTCCAGTACCTAGGCTTGCTAGTTTAGCAGCCTGTGAAGTAATCATAGCCACGATCTTGCCTCAGGTGTTATGTTCTGAACTGTCTCCACCATCCAGGAGTGGAACTCACCTGATTCTTAGCTGACTGTGATATTAAACCCATAATCCTATTTCAAGTAGGCCAATTGTACTTCAATTATTGATAAATACATAATCTGCAGTGGCAGTACAAAGTGACTGTAAAAAGGGGGTAAATTTAAAAAATCTTTATTAAATGCACAAATTGTTAAAAAAATGGGGTTAAAAAGACGGAAAAGATGGAAAGAAAACCTCCAAATAAAACAAGGAAGGGCACAGTAAATTATAGACAATGATTGCGCCTGCAGACCAAACCAAATGCCACTTCAAAGCAGCAGACACCTTCTTGGGATCCATTTTCAGGCTAGTCTCAGAGATGATGTACCCAAGAAATGAAAGAAAAGTCCAGTGAGGTGAGTATATCATGACCAGTCAGCTTGTCCTTAACCCTCCGTCAGGGGCAATATGTTTCATAACGAGTTTAGGGGCATTGCGCCTGTCCGGCACAGGCTAGAAAATTGGCTATATTTTCCTTTTTTAAAAATTTCAATGCTCTAAATGTGATCAGTTACCATAATAGCAATGTAATAAATGAGAATACACATAATCAGGTGTAAAAAAAAATGTTTAATAACCAGAAAAGTAATATGTTTCTATGTCTTGAGCATCCTCCTCACTCTCTCCATCTTGACCTGTATCAGGCACATCTGGACATTCTTCCACATCGTCTTCTGAAGCAATGTCACTTTCTTCCCCTAAATCTTCTAGCTGTAAGGGGTCTATCTCATCATCAAGCAGTATATTTTGCACTTGCTCAACATGAAGGGCATTGGACAAGTCAAATATTCTCCTCACCATTTCAGAAGAAAAGCTGAAGAAAGAGAGAGAATATGTGTTAGGGCGCAATGTGCCTGAGAAGCACACTGTTATTTCTAACAAAACCTTCTATGACAAATCCACAAATTTAGCACTAGCTATTCATAAAACAAGCTAAAAAAACAATTGGGATGAATAAAAACAGCAAATTCTAATCGTCAAAGGTATGACGCATTCAGGGGCAATGAGCCTGAGAAGCCAAAACACTGATATCTGATCTCCTGCAGCTCTGCAGCACAAGAGGCTTCTCAGGTTTCACACAGCCTTTAAAGTTAGGAAGGTACTGGGAGGAGGGTGTTTCCCAGACAAACCACTGAAAATAGAGAAATGAAACTAAGTGAGCTGCGCCTGTCAGATCAGTTGCCCCTGACAGAGGGTTAATTTGCCCAGAGAGGCCCTCCCAGAAGGTGGCCACCTCATTATTCTCGATGACTTCAGATGATAGGGTAGGGAAACAAGCAGCGTACTCGCCCACTGTGAGGTTTCCCTATCACAGTCTGAGGAGAGAAGATGCTGTGGAGAAAACACAGCCTGGCTCATCAAAGACCTTCCGGAAGGCTTCAAGAAAGGACTGGAGATTTAACACAAGATAATTATTTCTTTCCCATAGGGGATTGAGCCACGCCAGAGCTTCACCTGAGAGATAGATGAGACATGATGAAAGCCACTTTGGCCAGATCTGAGATGAACTGATGAGCCAAGAGTTCGAAGTGCAGTGCGCACTGATTAATTATCCCCCGACATAGGGCAGGATTAGCTCCATGAAGGGGAGGAGCAGATAGATGGGGTCCAGTACCGAGCACATAGCTGGCAGGTTGATGGGTTGCAGTTTGGATAGGTGCAGATGCGGCTGGAGCAGTCAGTGTATCTAGATGGGTGGTTACTCTCTGCAGGTAGGAGAGGATTTTATCTTGCTGTTCTTAATGGAAGAAGACCTCCCGATACAGGTCTGAGAAAAGTCAAGCCTGAGAGCCAGCGGATTTCATGGCCTGTGCCAACTGTAAAGGGAGGGGTGAAACCACTGTGCCATGGTCTGAGGAGAGCCTGGAGGGGCATGACTAGGTATATTTAACTACATTTTTTCAAATATTTAGATTTCTTGTTACACTACTAGTTTTATCTTTCTTTGTATTCAGCTTTATCTGCCTTTGCAGCCACTCATAATTGTAACTGCTGAAAGTTAAAAGTCCTTCTTTGTCTACTGACCAACCTAAGAGCATTACAATTTGAAATATTAAGATCTCTTTAATAATAATAACTAATAATAATATTAAGTAATCTTCATTTACATACTTTTGATAGTTAACATTATCAACATGATTGATACAGGAAAGATAAATATCTTGGTACCGTGTTAGCCAGTAGATAAATTTTTTTTTAGAATTGAGAGTCCTCAGTTGTTGATACTAGGGTTGAGCGACTTTTACTTTTTCAGGATCGAGTCGGGTTTCGCGAAACCCGACTTTGTCAAAAGTCGGGTCGGGTGAAATCGGCCGATCATTGCGAAAAGTCGGGGGCTGACTGAAACACGAAACCCAATGCAAGTCAATGGGGAATAAAAGTCGGCAGTGAGTGGAAGACAGGAAAACACCTACAGAGCCCATTTTAATGTCAAAAACATCAATTTATTGTTACTTAAGCTTGTCAATCTTAATTAACCTTATAATAATAGTTAGGTATTGAAAATTGGGGGTCATTTGGTTAAAGTTGTGGGGGGGGGAAGGGCTGGCTCAATTTTTTCTTGGGCCCAGGAAATGTGGAATACGTCACGGCGGTGGAGCAGGGAGAGGTAAGTATTTCAACTTTGCAAGTGCTGTGATCCTGAGCAAGCAGGGGGGCACACTCATTCGCATTGCCACTGGCACAGGGCCCCTCAAAGTACGGCGTTGTGATTGACGGCGGGGGCGCCTCCCACCGGCAGAGACACTTTTGCGTACTATGAGGGGCCCTGTGCCAGTGACGTCGCCAATGAGTATGCCCCCCCCACCTGTTGAAGGAACCTGCACTTTCATCTGCACCTTCCTGTTTGTCCCCATGTAAGCTGGTATAGTGTGCGGGAAGGGGAACCTGAGTTTCAGCAGGGTCAGATTCAGGCTGTGTAGAGTGCAAGGGGAATGTAGTGGTCTGTGTCAATGTACCAGCAGACTCATCTAGCAGTGGCTGGGCAATGGGCAGGAATGAGAAGGAAACACAAATATAGGCCCAAAATAAAAAAAAGTAGGCTAAAAGCTGTTAAAAATTGGTAACAGGAGTAAACAGGCGGCATTGGTTTGTTCAGTGGAGGAGAACAACAATCAGCGGCAGACACCGTTAGTAGGCCCAACCAAACAAGTAGGCCAAATGCAGTTTCATATTCTAAATATAAGCCGAAAGCCTGAAGATTGAAGCTCAGCTTTGTGTAGTAGAGGAAAACAAGAGGCTGCAGCAGACAACGTTACTAGGCCCAAACGAAGAACTAGGCCAAATGTAGTTTCATATTGTTGTTACAGGCCGAAAGCCTGAAGCTTCAAGCTCAGCTTTGTTTAGTAGAGGAAAACAAGAGGCGGCAGCAGACAATGTTACTAGGCCCAACCCAACAAGTAGGCCAAATGCAGTTTAATATAAAAAATATTTAAACGAAAGCCTGAAGATTGAAGCGCAAGAAAAATAAACCAGGATAACACCAAGGAGCGGCAGACACCGTTAGTAGGCCCCAACCCAACAAGTAGGCCAAACACAGTTTAATATTTGAAACGGGACAACAGTTGAAGTTCAGCTTTGTTAAGTGAAGGAAAAAAAAGATGCAGCGGCAGACACCGTTATTACGCCCAAATAATAAAGTCAGTGGTAGTAGGCGCAAAGTATTAAATGGAGTCCAGGGCCCCTGTATATTTTAACTATCATCTATCATTTCAAATAATTCGTATTGGCAGTGCCATTTAAGTTTTTACCCGCACAGACTACACAGTGGTGGAGCTGGGAGAGGTAGTATTGCAAGTGGTAGAGCACAGTTCAATCTGGAGGGGGGGATACTCTCTCGTGGGCAGCGGTACTGGCACAGGGCCCCTCATATAACGACGGTGTAATATGAGTTGTGGTTCAGTGTCTCCCCCCAAAAAATGAGGAAGTCTGGTGGAAGAGGCCGTGGGCAGGGGTTGTCAGCTGGTACTGATGGTGCTGGTGGTGCTGCATCTCGTTGTAGTGGCAAAAGCACAGTAGCACCTAAGGCTGGAGGTGTTCAGCCTGCGTCATCGTCTGGCTACACAAGGCCTCGAAGGCTCCCTTACCTGGGAGTAGGAAAACAGCTTTTAAAGCCGGAGAAGCAGGAAAAAGTGTTGTCTTTCCTTGCTGACTCACCCTCTAGCTCTTTCGCCTCCTCTTCCCAAAGTTCTAAATGTAAGAGCAGCCAGTCGTCAGTGGATGCTCCCGGTCAGGAAAAAGACGTTTCCTTGTGTCCTTCTCCCAAACCAAAAGTGAAGGATGCAGCAGGCGACACTACAGGTTACTCCATGGAGCTCTTTACACATACCGTGCCTGGGTTCGAAAAGGGAAATTGTTCACTGCCAATTACAAGAAGAATAGGACATGGAGTGCACTGATGCACAGCCATAGCTAGATTGTGATGCTGTTCCATTGACTCTGATCACTACATTGCCCTCGCAGTTTACTGAGCCAGAATGTGACCCTGATGAGACTATGGTGCCCTGTCCCGAACGCTATAGCACCTTACACGGTGACACAGAGAAAGGTGCACATGACATTGAGGAGGAGGTGATAGATGACCCAGTTGTTGACCCAGATTGGCAGCCATTGGGGGAAGAGGGTGCCGCTGCCACTAGCGAAAACAGCGTTAAATAATAGTATATAGTAAATCACATGATCCTACCAAAATTTTGGAAACATAGCTCAAGCAGGAATTAAAACATAACTTTTAATACATAACCATAAGAAATATTTAGAAAAATTGTCACCAAAAAACGTGTCAATAAAAAGTACCACTAGGTATGTTCAGTCAATAGCATAGCATACATAGGTTAGTACTAATGGGGTATTTCTGTGAGGGCACGGGCAGTGGTCCAGTGTCCTATCACTTAAACCAAGGAACCTAGTTTAAATAGAAACCATAGAAACTTCCCTGGACAGGGAATTGTCTTCTGAGGTCGTGCTGTGACGGATTTCTCCATCGAAGCAAAATTGGGGATCCATCTTTCCTATCCTCGACAATTGTTGAGATTGTTCCAGTATTATTATCTTTTTCCAATTGATCTTACCCCTCTCTTTTCATTATATGATTGACTGCTAATATTAATGCAACCAAGGGACCTGTTTATTTGTATTGGCACTTGGTTAGTGCCACTGTTTGATGGCATTTTCTCTTTTAACCCCTTCATGACCGTGGGATTTTTCGTTTTTCCATTTTCGTTTTTCACTCCCCTCCTTCCCAGAGCCATAACTTTTTTATTTTTCCGTCAATTTGGCCATGTGAGGGCTTATTTTTTGCGGGATGAGTTGTACTTTTGAATGACACCATTGGTTTTACCATGGCGTGTACTAGAAAATGGGAAAAAAATTCCAAGTGCGGTGAAATTGCAAAAAAAGTGCAATCCCACACTTGTTTTTTGTTTGTTTTTTTTGCTAGGTTCACTAAATGATAAAACTGACCTGCCATTATGATTCTCCAGGTCAGTACGAGTTCATAGACACCTCACATGTCTAGGTTATGTTTTACCTAAGTGGTGAAAAAAAATTCCAAACTTTGCAAAAAAAAATAAAAATAAAATTGCGCCATTTTCCGATACCCGTAGCGTCTCCATTTTTCGTGATCTGGGGTCGGGTGAGGGCTTATTTTTTGCGTGCCGAGCTGGCGTTTTTAATAATAGCATTTTGGTGCAGATACATTCTTTTGATCGCCCGTTATTGCATTTTAATGCAATGTCGCGGCGACCAAAAAAATGTAATTCTGGCGTTTCAATTTT
Source organism: Ranitomeya variabilis (assembly GCF_051348905.1). Lineage (NCBI taxonomy): Eukaryota > Metazoa > Chordata > Amphibia > Anura > Dendrobatidae > Ranitomeya > Ranitomeya variabilis. The sequence goes on from NC_135232.1 coordinate 481,658,061, forward strand.
TTTTCTCGTTACGCCGTTTTGCGATCAGGTTAATGCTTTTTTTTTATTGATAGATCGGGCGATTCTGAACGCTGCGATACCAAATATGTGTAGATTTGATATTTTTTTATTGATTTATTTTGATTGGGGTGAAAGGGGGGTGATTTAAACTTTTATATTTTTTTTATTTTTTTCACATTTTTTTTAACTTTTTTTTTTAACTTTTGCCATGCTTCTATAGCCTCCATGGGAGGCTAGAAGCAAGCACAGCCCGATCGGCTCTGCTACATAACAGCGATCATCAGATCGCTGTTATGTAGCTAAAATGCAGGTGTGCTGTGAGCGCCGACCACAGGGGGGCGCTCACAGCCACCGGCGATCAGTAACCATAGAGGTCTCAAGGACCTCTATGGTTACCTTCCTGACTCATCGCCGACCCCCGATCATGTGACGGGGGTCGGCGATGCGCTCATTTCCGGCCGCCCGGCCGGATGCGGTAGTTAAATGCCGCTGTCTGCGTTTGACAGCGGCATTTAACTAGTTAATAGCGGCGGGTGATCGCGATTTCACCCGCCGCTATTGCGCGCACATGTCAGCTGTAAAAAACAGCTGACATGTCACGACTTTGATGTGCGCTCACCGCCGGAGCGCACATCAAAGCAGGGGACCCGACATCGGACGGTATAGTACGTCCGATGTCGGGAAGTAGGTTCCTTGGTTTAAGTGATAGGACACTGGACCACTGCCCGTGCCCTCACAGAAATACCCCATTAGTACTAACCTATGTATGCTATGCTATTGACTGAACATACCTAGTGGTACTTTTTATTGACACGTTTTTTGGTGACAATTTTTCTAAATATTTCTTATGGTTATGTATTAAAAGTTATGTTTTAATTCCTGCTTGAGCTATGCCGCTGCCACTAGCTAAGAAGCGGAGGAGGATGATCCGCATCAGCCATCTACATTGCCATCTGGCAGGCCCGTATCAGGCCAAAAATGTTTGCGAAAAACAAAAACAGTTTTAGGAGAGCGTGGCCATTCGGTGAAAGTAGCACAGCGCACAATGCCTGAAAAGGTTTTCGATAGTAGGAAGAGTGTAGTGTAGCAATTTTTTAACCAAGATCAGAATGATCCGTCAAAAGTTATCTGTAAGAAATGCTCCAAGACCTTTAGCAGAGAGAATAATCTTCAATATTTAAATACAACGTGCATGCTTAGATATTTAACCACCATGCACTTGCAAGCCTAGACTAACTATGAAACGTCCCGTACCGTTGGTGCACCTGCTCGGAGTGAAGGTAGTCAGCAATGCTACATTGCTTCCCTCACTGTAAGCCCACCGGTTAGGACACCACCAGCAGCAAATGTGGAAGTATCGTCGTAAGGCCAAAGCAGTCAGGGAATCACAAGGTTATTGGTAGGAAAGACTCTATGTTGGCCAACAACAAGAATACCATAACAAACTCTCTCTCAATCCGCCATGTCCACCACCACCACCACCACCGCTAGTTCCACCATATGCAGCTCTCCAGTCCAGCTCACCCTACAAGAGACTCTCATTAGGAAAAGAAAGTACTCATCCTCTCATCCGCGTACACAGGATTTGAACGCCCACATTGCTATACTAATCTCATTACAGATGATGCCCTACCGTTTGGTTGAAAGCGAAGCTTTCAAAGACCTGATGGCCCACGCAGTACCACGCTATGACCTACCCAGTCGACACTTCTTTGCGAGAAAAGCCATCCCAGCCCTCCACCAGCATGTCAAAGACCGCATTGTCCATGCCTTGAGGCAATCAGTCAGTGGAAAGGTGCACCTCACAACAGATGCATGGACCAGTAGGCATGGCCGGGGACGTTACGTGTCCATCACGGCGCACTGGGTTAATGTGTAGGATGCAGGGTCCACAGGGGGCAGCCATAGTGCGAAAGTTCAGCCTATCCCACAGTCTCAGGAAAAAGTTGGCATACGGCGTTCGCCACTCCTCTTCCTCCAGAAGCGAAAGCTCGTGCACAGAGCGCAGTCGCCCTACCACTCCATCCGCAGCTGCCAGTGTTGCACACGGGGTGTCCCATTATCGAACAGCTAGTGGTAAGCGTCAGCAGGCTGTGTTTCAAATGAAGTGTTTGGGCGACAACAGACACACTGCGGAAATACTGGTGGAGTACCTGCAGCAACAAACTCAGTCATGGCTGGGCAGTGTACATCTTGAGGCAGGCAAGGTATTCAGTGATAACGGAAGGAATTTTATGGCTGCCATAGCCCTTTCAGAACTGAAACACATACCTTGCCTGGCTCACACCTTTAACCTGGTAGTGCAGGGCTTCCTCAAAAATTATCCAAAGTTACCAGCCCTGCTCTTGAAGGTGCGAAGACTTTGCTCGCACATCCGCCGGATGCCCATACACTCCAGCCGTATGCTGAACCATCAGCGATCGCTGAATCTTCCCCAGCACCGCCTAATAATCGACGTTGCAACAAGGTGGAACTCCACACTGCACATGATTCAGAGGCTGTGCAACAGAGGCGTGCTGTTATAAATTTGTGGGAGGATACACGGGCAGGTACTTGGATGGCAGACATGGAGTTGTCTGGTCTTCAGTGGTCGACGCCATCATAAGCATTAACATCCCACTTATGCGTCTGCTGATGCAAAGTTTGACGCACATTAAGGAGCAGGCGTCTGCAGCCGAGGAGGAGGGAAGCCTTGATGACAGTCAGCCATTGTCTGCTCAGGGAACTGTCCAGGACGAATTGGTGGACGAAGAGGATGAGGAGGAGGATGATGGGAATGAATATGTATGGGAGGAGGATGATTCTCAGGTGGCAATAGAAACTGGTGGCATTGCAAGGTCTGGTACAGGTTTATTGAGGGACCCTTGTGATGTTGATTTGCAAGAAAGTGGGCCTCAACCCAGCAGAAACAGTTAATTCACACCTGGAACATTGGCCCACATTGCTGAGTATGCCTTGCATATCCTAAAAAGGGACCCCCGCATTTTTAAAATGATGACCGATGACGACAACCGGTTGGCCTGCCTCCGGGATACAAGATATAAAGGAAAAATGCAAAATATCATGCCACATGAGAACCTAGGTCAAATATTGGCTACCAAACAAGCAACTCTTGTAGAGGCATTCCCAGCACACAGCGCCGGTGATGGTTCTCACACAAGCTGCAGGGGGCAACATGGCAGAGGTGCTAGAGGTGCAGAAATCCGAAGTGGCGTTGGACAGAGGGGTTTTACGACAAGGTTGTGGAATGATTTCGCAATGACCGCTGACACGACAGGGACAGCTGCATCGATTCAAAGTGACAGGAGACAGCATTTGTCCAGTATGGTTACAAACTACTTTTCCGCCCTTATCGATGTTCTCCCTCACCGGTCATTCCCCTTTGATTACCGGGCATCTAAACTAGACACCTGGCCTGAATTGCCAGAATATGGATTACAGAATCTCGATTGCCCTGCTCTTAGTGTGCTTTCAGAAAGAGTGTTCAGTGCTGCTGGTTCAATACTGACCGGAAAAAGGACACGTCTGCCTACCAAAAATGTTGATTAGCTAACCTTCATTTAAATTAACCAATCATGGATTTCACATTCTTTTGCCCCACCTTCCCCTGCTGACACGTAACTTGCCTGAAAGATGACTTGCTTTTGGGGGAGACACAGAACCCCAACTCTGGCCCTGTGGGATAGCACAACACTATGAACGTGGAAGAAAGTGTCTGCCTGATATATACGACGCACTAGCAGTACAGCTGAATATACACTGTGTGAGAATTTGAATCTCCATTTTTGGGGGGGAGACACTGAACCCTAACTCTGGCCCTGTGGGATAACACAACACTATGAACGTGGAAGAAAGTGTCTGCCTGATATATATGACGCACTAGCAGTACAGCTGAATATACACTGTGTGAGAATTTGAATCTCCATTTTTGGGGGAGAGACACTGAACCCTAACTCTGGCCCTGTGGGATAACACAACACTATGAACGTGGCAGAAAGTGTCTGCCTGATATATACGACGCACTAGCAGTACAGCTGAATATACACTGTGTGAGAATTTGAATCTCCATTTTTTGGGGGGAGACACTGAACCCTAACTCTGGCCCTGTGGGATAACACAACACTATGAACGTGGAAGAAAGTGTCTGCCTGATATATATGACGCACTAGCAGTACAGCTGAATATACACTGTGTGAGAATTTGAATCTCCATTTTTTGGGGGGAGACACTGAACCCTAACTCTGGCCCTGTGGGATAACACAACACTATGAACGTGGAAGAAAGTGTCTGCCTGATATATACGACGCACTAGCAGTACAGCAGAATATACACTGTGTGTATACACCAGCATGTTTCAAGCATTCATTCTTGCTCTTATTATGAATTTTTGATAAATGGATATTAAATTATATGTCTTTGTATGACTTTCTTGGAATAAAATCTATTTAATGATATATTCATCTATGCTCTGTATCTTTCTCCTTGCATTATGACATGTTTTGAGCGGATATAGTGAGTTCGGGGGTGGTTGGCGGTACATTCGCCAGACCTCGTTTTCTCACATTATGCAGTTGGGATTTCGGTTTTCAGAATATACACTGTGTGAGAATTTTAATCTCCATTTTTTTTGGGGGGGAGACACAGAACCACAACTCTGGCCCAGTGGTATAACACAACACTATGAACGTGCCAGAAAGAGGCTGGAATTATTATTTAAAAAAAAAAAAAAAAGAAGGAAGCTCCCTACAATGAGCTCAGGACAAGTATGGCAGCAATAAAAAGGACTGCTGAACACAAAAATGTGGACAAATAAACAAGATAGGTAACTGTGCAGAAAGGAGCAGCAGGAATTTCCTATTTAGCCTTGTTCCTCAGTCATTCCAATGCCGGCCATCAATGTAACCAGAGTCTTTCTGTTGCATGTACCTGCTCCCAGTCTGCTGACCAGCTAAGTTGGACATTTCTGTCCTTAGTCTATTTTTGTAGCTTTTGTCCAGTTTGCACTTATGTGATTCTCTGCAGCTGGAAGCTCTTGTGGGCTGAAATTGCCACTCCGGTGCCATGAGTTGGCACGAGTTTAAGGTAATTTCAGGATGGTATTTGATAGGGTTTTGTAGCTGACTGCGAAGTCCACTATTGTATCCTTCTGCTATCTAGTTAGTGGGCCTCACTGTGCTAAATCTGCTTTCATACTACGTTTGTCTTTTCATCTTAACTCACCGTTATTATATGTGGGGGGCTACTATCTCCTGTGGGGGATTTTCCTCTGGAGGCAAGCCAGGACTGTGTTTCATCTACTAGGGGTAGTTAGCTCTCCGGCTGGTGCGAGACGTCTAGCGAAAACATAGGTACGTTCCCTGGCTACTATTAGTTGTGTGTATAGGTTTAGCATTGCGGTCAGCTCTAGTTTCCATCACCCGAGAGCTTGTCCGTTTTTTCTATGCTTCTGATGTTCCCCTGCCATTGGGAACCATAACAGTATGGCCGGCCAACATGTTTAATCTACGGGCTGAAGCAGGAGAGAAAAGGAACTGTGTGAAATTTTTATTTTTTTTTTTCTCCTCCCTCTGAAGTTGCACTCCAGCTCTAATTGCAGTCTCCTGCTTTCCTCTCCTCTTAACCCCTGAATGGCTCAGATTTTATCTGTTGAAATATGGATCTCCAGAGTTTGGCTACAAATTTGAATAATCTTGCTGCTAAAGTTCAGAATATACAAGATTTTGTTATACATGCTCCTCGGTCTGAACCTAAAATTCCTATACCAGAGTTTTTCTCCGGAGATCGATCTTGTTTTCTGAATTTTAAATACAATTGTAAATTGTTTCTTTCTCTGAGATCTCACTCTGCTGGAGATCCTGCACAGCAGGTTAAAATTGTGATTTCATTATTGCGGGGTGACCCTCAAAATTGGGCATTTTCATTGGCACCAGGGGATCCTGCGTTGCTCAATGTAGATGCATTTTTTCTGGCCTTAGGGTTACTTTATGAGGAACCTAATTTAGAGATTCAGGCTGAAAAGGCCTTGATAGCCCTCTCTCAGGGGCAAGATGAAGCCGAAATATATTGCCAGAAATTTCGAAAATGGTCTGTGCTTACTCAGTGGAATGAGTGCGCTCTGGCGGCAAATTTCAGAGAAGGGCTCTCTGATGCCGTAAAAGACGTCATGGTGGGGTTTCCTACGCCTATGGGTCTGAATGAGTCCATGACAATGGCTATTCAGATTGATCGGCGTTTACGGGAACGCAAACCTGTGCACCATTTGGCGGTGTTTTCTGAGAAAGCACCAGAGAGTATGCAATGTGATAGTTTTCTGTCCAGAAGCGAACGACAGAATTATAGGCGCAAAAATGGGTTGTGCTTCTATTGTGGGAATTCAACTCATGTTATATCAGCATGCTCAAAACGAACAAACAAAGTTGCTAAATCCTCTGCTATTGGCACTTTGCAGTCCAAGTTTATTTTGTCTGTGACTTTAATTTGTTTGTTATCTTCTATTATCGCGGATGCTTATGTGGATTCTGGTGCCGCTTTGAGTCTTATGGATTGGTCCTTTGCCAGGCGCTGTGGGTTTGATCTAGAGCCTCTGGAAGTCCCTATACCTTTAAAGGGTATTGATTCTACACCATTGGCTAGTAATAAACCACAATACTGGACACAAGTGACTATGCGTATGACTCCAGACCATCAGGAGGTGATTCGCTTCCTTGTGTTGTTTAATCTGCATGATGTATTAGTGCTGGGATTGCCATGGTTGCAAACCCATAACCCAGTCCTTGACTGGAAAACAATGTCTGTACTAAGCTGGGGATGTCAGGGAAATCATGGGGGCGCACCTTTGGTTTCCATTGCTTCATCTATTCCCTCTGAGATCCCGGCTTTTTTGTCTGATTATTGTGATGTTTTTGAGGAGTCTACTCTTAATTCTCTTCCCCCTCACAGAGATTGTGATTGCGCCATAGATTTGATTCCTGGCAGTAAATTTCCTAAGGGTCGTTTATTCAATCTGTCTGTACCTGAACATGCTGCTATGCGAGAGTATATTAGGGAGTCCTTGGAAAAAGGACATATTCGTCCTTCTTCGTCTCCTTTAGGAGCAGGGTTCTTTTTTGTAGCCAAAAGAGATGGTTCTTTGAGACCTTGTATTGATTATAGACTCTTAAATAAGATCACAGTCAAATATCAGTATCCTTTGCCATTGCTGACAGATTTATTTGCTCGCATTAAGGGAGCTAAGTGGTTCTCTAAGATTGATCTTCGTGGTGCGTATAATTTGGTGCGAATTAAGCAGGGGGATGAGTGGAAAACCGCATTTAATACGCCCGAGGGCTATTTTGAGTGTTTGGTAATGCCTTTTGGTTTGTCAAATGCCCCTTCGGTCTTTCAGTCCTTTATGCACAATATTTTCCGTGAATATCTGGATAAATTCATGGTTGTGTATCTGGATGACGTTTTGATTTTTTCGGATGACTGGGAGTCTCATGTTCAACAGGTTAGGAAGGTTTTTCAGGTTTTGCGGACCAATTCTCTGTTTGTAAAGGGTTCAAAGTGCGTATTTGGGTTCAGAAGATTTCTTTTCTGGGGTACATTTTTTCCCCTTCTTCTATTGAGATGGATCCTGTTAAGGTTCGGGCAATTTGTGACTGGATGCAGCCGACTTCTCTTAAGAGCCTTCAGAAATTTTTTGGCTTTGCTAATTTTTATCGTCGATTCATAACTGGTTTTTCTAGCGTGGTCAAGCCTTTGACTGATTTGACTAAAAAAGGTGCTGATGTTGCCGATTGGTCTCCTGCTGCTCTGGAGGCCTTTCGAGAGCTTAAGCGCCGCTTTTCTTCTGCCCCTGTGTTGCGCCAGCCTGATGTTTCACTTCCTTTTCAGGTGGAAGTTGATGCTTCCGAGATTGGAGCGGGGGCGGTTTTGTCACAGAAAAGTTCAGATGGTTCAGTGATGAGACCTTGTGCGTTCTTTTCTCGAAAATTTTCGCCCGCCGAGCGAAACTATGATGTTGGTAATCGGGAGCTTTTGGCGATGAAATGGGCATTCGAGGAGTGGCGTCATTGGCTTGAGGGTGCTAGACATCAGGTGGTGGTCTTGACTGATCACAAGAATTTGATTTATCTTGAGTCGGCCAGACGTCTGAATCCTAGACAGGCGCGCTGGTCGTTGTTTTTCTCTCGGTTTAATTTTGTGGTCTCGTATCTGCCAGGTTCTAAAAATGTGAAGGCAGATGCCCTTTCTAGGAGTTTTGAACCTGATTTCCCTGGTGATTCTAAACCTACGGGTATCCTTAAGGATGGGGTGATATTGTCTGCTGTCTCCCCTGACCTGCGACGTGCTTTACAAGAGTTTCAGGCGGATCGGCCTGATCGTTGTCCGCCTGGTAGATTGTTTGTGCCGGATGAGTGGACCAGTAGAGTCATCTCGGAGGTTCATTCTTCTGCGTTGGCAGGTCATCCGGGAATTTTTGGTACCAGGGATTTGGTGGCTAGGTCCTTCTGGTGGCCTTCCCTGTCTCGGGACGTGCGTACTTTTGTGCAGTCTTGTGATGTTTGTGCTCGGGCCAAGCCTTGTTGTTCTCGGGCTAGTGGATTGTTTTTTGTCCTTGCCTATTCCTAAGAGGCCTTGGACACACATATCTATGGATTTTATTTTTGATCTCCCTGTTTCTCAGAAAATGTCTGTCATCTGGGTGGTGTGTGACCGTTTTTCTAAGATGGTTCATTTGGTACCTTTGCCCAAGTTGCCTTCCTCATCTGAGTTGGTGCCTCTGTTTTTTCAGAATGTGGTTCGGTTGCATGGTATCCCGGAGAATATAGTTTCTGACAGGGGATCTCAGTTTATGTCCAGATTTTGGCGGGCGTTTTGTGCCAGGATGGGCATTGATTTGTTTTTTTCGTCTGCATTTCATCCTCAGACGAATGGCCAGACGGAGCGTACTAATCAGACCTTGGAGACTTATTTGAGGTGTTTTGTGTCTGCTGATCAGGATGACTGGGTCACCTTTTTGCCGTTGGCAGAGTTTGCCCTTAATAATCGGGCCAGTTCTGCCACTTTGGTTTCCCCTTTCTTTTGCAATTCAGGGTTCCATCCTCGTTTTTCATCTGGTCAGGTGGAATCTTCGGATTGTCCTGGAGTGGATACTATGGTGGACAGGTTGCATCGTATTTGGGGGCAGGTGGTGGACAATTTAAAGTTGTCCCAGGAGAGGACTCAGCATTTTGCTAATCGCCATCGTCGTGTTGGTCCTCGTCTTCGTGTTGGGGACTTGGTGTGGTTGTCTTCCCGTTTTGTCCCTATGAGGGTCTCTTCTCCTAAGTTTAAGCCTCGGTTCATCGGTCCTTATAGGATTTTGGAAATTCTTAACCCTGTGTCTTTTCGTTTGGACCTCCCAGCATCCTTTGCTATCCATAATGTTTTCCATCGGTCGTTATTGCGGAGGTATGAGGTGCCAGTTGTGCCTTCTGTTGAGCCTCCTGCTCCTGTGCTGGTTGAGGGTGAATTGGAGTACGTGGTGGAGAAAATCTTGGACTCCCGTGTTTCCAGACGGAGACTTCAATATCTGGTTAAGTGGAAAGGCTACGGTCAGGAGGATAATTCTTGGGTTTCAGCTTCAGATGTTCATGCCTCTGATTTGGTCCGTGCCTTTCATAGGGCTCATCCAGATCGCCCTGGTGGTTCTTGTGAGGGTTTGGTGCCCCCTCCTTAAGGGGGGGGTACTGTTGTGATTCGGTTATTTGGCTCCCCAAGTGGTCGCTTGTGGTACTGGTGTCTTGTGAGCTTTTCACCTGTTTCTATCAGGATGTGGGAGTTTCCTATTTAGCCTTGTTCCTCAGTCATTCCAATGCCGGCCATCAATGTAACCAGAGTCTTTCTGTTGCATGTACCTGCTCCCAGTCTGCTGACCAGCTAAGTTGGACATTTCTGTCCTTAGTCTATTTTTGTAGCTTTTGTCCAGTTTGCACTTATGTGATTCTCTGCAGCTGGAAGCTCTTGTGGGCTGAAATTGCCACTTCGGTGCCATGAGTTGGCACATGAGTTTAAGGTAATTTCAGGATGGTATTTGATAGGGTTTTGTAGCTGACTGCGAAGTCCACTATTGTATCCTTCTGCTATCTAGTTAGTGGGCCTCGCTGTGCTAAATCTGCTTTCATACTACGTTTGTCTTTTCATCTTAACTCACCGTTATTATATGTGGGGGGCTACTATCTCCTGTGGGGGATTTTCCTCTGGAGGCAAGCCAGGACTGTGTTTCATCTACTAGGGGTAGTTAGCTCTCCGGCTGGTGCGAGACGTCTAGCGAAAACGTAGGTACGTTCCCTGGCTACTATTAGTTGTGTGTATAGGTTTAGCATCGCGGTCAGCTCTAGTTTCCATCACCCGAGAGCTTGTCCGTTTTTTCTATGCTTCTGATGTTCCCCTGCCATTGGGAACCATAACAGACCTCCACTGTCCCTGCACAAAAAGGTGGTGTGGGACAGTGAAAATCGCTCCAGCACAAGCGGTTTGGGGGTTAATATTGCCTCCCTAGCTCTGTCCCTGCTTCTGACGAAGCTGCAGCAACCTCTCCCTATGCTCAGATCGGCAGAAGTAAGATGGCGGTCGGCGTGCACGCCCCTTTATAGCCCCTGTGACGCCACAGATAGCAAGCCAATCACTGCCATGCCCTTGTCTAAGATGGTGGGGACCAGGACCTATGTCATCACGCTGCCCACACTCTGCGTCCTCATTCATTGGCTGAAAAACGGCGGTAACAGCGTCATATGAAACGCGACTTTGGCGCTCTGATCGTGTACCGCATGGCCGATCCCACACTAGGATCGGTTCGGGTTTCATGAAACCCGACTTTGCCTAAAAGTCTCCGATTTCGCTCAACCCTAGTTGATACCTTTTAATGGTAACTGAAAAGATGGTAGCAAATTGCAAGCTTTCGAAAGTAGTCTTGAAAGCTTGCATTTTGTTACCATCTTTTCAGTTAGCCATTAAAAGATATCAACCACTGAGGACTCTCAATTCTAAATATTTTTTCAACATGATTGATCAAACTTAATTCCAAACCAGTGGTGTAACCTGAGTCTTAGCAAAAGCATACCCCAATATTCCTCCTTTCAAGGAACCAGCTTTAATGTGCAGTAAGAGACCCCCTAACATCAGGGATAAGCTTGTAAGAGCTGACGTTGGCCGTGCGCGGCCCACCACTACACAGAAATTTCTGAGTACCCGACGTAACGGCACCTTCCCTTGCCTTAATTGTGCAGCCCGCTCTAACGTTGTTAAATCCGACAGCATAACCCACCCCAGAACTGGCAAGTCCTATTGTAGTGCCCCCACCGCCGCAGGGCCGAGGGGTACCCGGTACCGGGCCTCTGAGTCTCTGCTCTGGGGTTGTCATGGCGGCTAGGCCCCGGTCCGTGACCCTGCCGTGGGGCGCACAGTGAATGATAGGTGTGGATGATGGTGGTGGTGGTGCGGTGCAGTAAATAACGAGGACACCAGGTTGCAGTCTCTTTACCTCTTTACTGAAGATCTCTGAGTCCACAGTCTAGAATACAGTTCACCAGGCTGCGCAAGTCCGGCCGGTCCAATGGCACCTCCAGAGTTCTCCTCACAGGTGGAAATCTGCGCCTTCCTGCTAGCGCTATGTGTTGTGGTCCTTCCCTGCTGTGCTTACGGAAAGTCCCCACAACCATTGTGTCTGTTTCTTAAGTTCCCTCACAACTCGATTAAATGATGTTCTTCTAATCCTCCGTCCCTCCCTGATGTTCTGGTTGGGACGGCACCCGTTTGACGGGTAGGCTCGGAGCTCTTCCGGGACCCTAGAGTCGCCCCTCTCCACAAGTTGCCCCCCAAGACTGCATAGGTGATTTGAGTTGAGACAGCCCGCCTTAAACTGACTGTCCTGCCGCTGTTTGGAGTATTGCTTGAAGCTGAATGTTATTCTACTCCCTCGGCGTTCCGGCCACCGGTAGTGCGCCTCAGTAGGATGTTGCTCCGGTCTTACAGCACGACTCCTACTGGTGTTTCTCCTTTGCGTGATCTCGTTTCTCACTCAGCACAATCTATCTCTCTTCTAGTCCTTTCTTGGGTACCGCCGCTTCCCGGAGCAGGCACGGTCCCGTTACGTTCGTTCTTGTTGCCAAGCCTCTGTCATTATCCCACCCCCGACAGAGACCCTACTGTATCTTCCCCCCCGCAACACCCTCTGCCACAAGGTGTTGCCTGGTTCCCACCCAGTCAGCTTTCTGATCTAACTTCCTGCCTGACCCCCAGTTTACCCACTATGGTGGGGAGTGGCCTAATGAATAGCACCCTTAGCTCCCCCCGGGGGCCCAGCTGTGAAATGTATTGGTGTCTGTGATACCTGATCAGATGAACTCCTTCAGTGCCATCAGACGCACCGTAGCTCCTCATAGTGGCGGAGCCACAGTACTGCAACGACCAGGACTCTGGGGCGCTGCACTATCCCATACGTGGATTTCACACATGTGACTCTAACTTTGTTGTGTATTTAATTAAATGCCCATGTGGTCTCCTTTACGTGGGAGAAACCACGCAGCACATCAAGGACCGTATTGCCAGCCACAAGTCCACCATTAGATGCGGAAAAAATTGGTTGCCTCTACCGGATCACTTCACAAAATCCAGACACACTGTGGCCCAGCTTAAGTTTCAAGTAATCAAACATGTCCCCCGCCCCAGAAGAGGGGGCGATCATATCAAACTTCTCAGGTCATGTGGGACCCACTGGATATACAAATTAGACACCCTGACTCCGAAGGGACTTAACAGGGAGATTGATTGGTTGTTATGAGCCTTGTGAATCAGTTCATTAATCATCTTTTCCTCTATTATTTTGCAGACGCGCTAATACGCGATTTCACTAGACCAACTAGTCAATATGACATTAGGTGAGTTGCCCCGAGCCCCCTAGCCTTATATCATTTCCATAATCCTGCCCCTTTCCCTCCTTCCTGGTTATTTACTTTATTATTTTTATTTTCTTTGTTACTTGGACACACCGTACATTTAATATAACATTGCGGCCACTACCTAGTCCCCAGGCCATCTATAATCCCCATTCTAGCCTTATGCATAACAGCACACTGCTTTAATCCAAGATACATGCTGCACATAGTTACCGGTTGCTACAACATAGGCTGCGCATGCGCACTGAAGCTCCAGACAGTAGCGATATGTCACTTCCGGTCCGCACCATCCATTTCCGGTGCGGCGGCCATTAAACCCACTCACACCGGACTCACAGCAGACCCTGCACACGCTGTACTGAAGCAAGGCGCGGGAGCGCCGCTGTACATACAGACACCACAGGTAATTACCAAGGAACACCTCTGACCTCCGATGTATATTTATTTATAACATGGGACTGTGACAAACGTACCATCTACCCTAACAGGTCCACACTACTGGACGGGAGTTTCCACAGGCAAACTGATAACATTGCTATAGGTATTTAATCCTTTTCTATGGGCACGCTTATTTTTCCGCATTAGCTAATCCATTCTCACCATTTTCTGCAGAGCCTGTATTTCACCACTGGGATTTTCCCCTCTCTGCACACTATTTTTTAACTGGAATAAGGTAACTACTATGCGACTGTCCTAGATGTTTATGGGGATTGATTTGATCATCATGCTATATTTAATGTGATCTTTAATGTGGTTTTCAATTGTGATGTTAAATACATACTTCACTATATACCTTTCTTCCTCGGCAAACCTTGTATTTTTCTTGCACTATATACTCACAATACTATCCCTACCCGCAGGATGCTCAAGATCTTTGTGCCCTATCCCGACTCTTGATCCCTGATTCATCACTTCCACAGATGTCTGTATATATTGCCGTTGGTAGACAAACCTTTCTCCTTGTTCGAGATTAGGATGATCCACTGTTTTGACATTTTGATATGTATTTCTTTATTTTCTTTATTTTATTTATTGTATTTTGCGTATTTTCTTTTTTCTTCACAGCGATTACGTGACAAAGGCTCTGGTTGAGCCGAAACGTTGTGTATAAAGATCGCATATGCTGTAATATTCTCTTACGCTCCCAGTTTATATGTAATAAATTGACACTAATACTTTGCATAACCAAATCTATAGAGAGTGCGGTGAATTTTGATATTTGCTAACCAGAGTCTGTAACGGGACAGGTGGAACCACTGGGCTGTGGTCCGATAAGAGCCTGGAGGGGCATGACTTGGTGAGCACCTGACTTTTCACTAGAGCCCCTGATGGTGGGGTTAAGCTTGGCTCCCGATGAACACCAGGTGCTATTCCAGGGCAGACCACAGCTGATCCCAAGGGATGAGTAGCTGGAAAGGCCAAGAAAGTGAGGACAGCTAATTCAGGAAGGTACTGACAGGAGTGGACTGGTACAGCTGATACATAGGTTGGCACGGCAAGTGCTGGTGGATGCGGCTGATAACCAGACTGGCACAGCAGATGCAGGTGGGTTTGGCTAATATAGACTTGCACGGCAGATGCAGGCGGGTCTGGCAGATATACAGACTGGCACGGCAGATGCGGGCGGGTCCGGCTGATATACAGATGGGCATGGCAAGTACTGGTGGATCAAGCTGATGTACAGACCTGCACGGAATGTGCTGGCGGGTGCAACTGATGTACAGACTGGCACGGCAGGTGCTGGCACATCCAACTGACATACACACTGGCATGGCAGGTGCTGTCTGATCTGGCTGTAATACACACTGACAAGGCAAGTACTGGCAAGGAGTTTAGGGATGGACAGACACTAGTGGGAACTAGCAGACTAGGACATGAGAACTAGCAAGCGTGTTTGGGAAAAGATTAACAACGTTGCACAGGCACCTACATGTAGGTGGAGGTGCCTTAAATAATAAGTGTCACCCAGCAATTGGCTGGGGACACTTTAAGACAGTGCGCTCCGCCCCTTTAAGAAGGGGGAGCGTGTACCCGGGGATATGTGCACCATGCACATACCCCTGGCTGCAACAGATGAGGAAGGAGGGGAGAGAGCTGAACAGGACCCGCCGTGTTGACTTGGAGTCCCTGCCGGGGAAAATGGACAGCATGCATGGATGCTGGAAATTAATTCGACCTTTGCCACTCCCATCAATGTTAGTCACATGCACAAGCCCCTGTAGCCCTCTAGATCCTATTAAGACATATGTGTTTGCTTTTTCCCTCCCACACATCCATTAAAAAAAAATAAATAAAAACTACTGATAAGATATATAAATTTCGCAGAAAACACAGCAATAAGTTTATTTTCTAAGAAATACCTTTAAATAAAATAACAATTGTCACCATATTACTGAACAAAGTGCACTACAGCAAAACCAATAGACAGATGATCAGGGATGTATAGATATTAGTGATGAGCGAGTGTACTTGTTGCTCGGGTTTTCCCGAGCACGCTCGGGTGACCTCTGAGTATTTATGACTGCTCGGAGATTTTGCTTTCGTCTCTCTAAAGGTACCTTCACACGAAACGACTTTACAACGAGAACGACAACGATCCGTGACGTTGCAGCGTCCTGGATAGCGATATCGTTGTGTTTGACACGCAGCAGCGATCTGGATCCTGCTGTGATATCGCTGGTCGGAGCTAGAAGTCCAGAACTTTATTTGGTCGTCAGATCGGCGTGTATCGTCGTGTTTGACAGCAAAAGCAACGATGCCAGCAATGTTAAACATGGAGCTAACGACCTGTGAGAACGATAAGTGCGTCACCGCTACGTCACAGGATCGCTCCTGCGTCGTTCTGGAGCTGCTGTGTTTGACATCTCTACAGCGATGTAAACAGCGACGCTGCAGCGATCAGATCGTTGTCGTTCTCGTTGTAGAGTCGTTTCGTGTGAAGGTACCTTAAGACTTTTCACGTGCTTCGCCAATTCTTTGGAATGCACTACCCAGGTTAATAAGATTAATCCCCACAGTTTTAAGCGTGCCCTAAAAACACATTTGTTCAGACTGGCCTACCGCCTCAACGCATCAACCTAACTATCCCTGTGTGGCCCATTCCAAAAAACAAAAAAACAAACAAACCCTTAAACTTTAATCAGGTTCCTCACATCATGTTCTCATATATTTCATGCAGTTAATAGCCTCTGTGTCTGTACTGTTACATACTTAGGCTGTCAACTGGTTCATGCAGCTTTACATGAACACCCGATCCTTACACTATGGCTGGTCCGAACAACGAAAGCAATTGTTACCATCCACCTCTCATGTCTCCCCTTTTTCCTATAGATTGTAAGCTTGCGAGCAGGGCCCTCACTCATCTTAGTATCTATTTTGAACTGTGATTTTTGTTATGCTGTAATGTCTATTGTCTGTACAAATCCCCTCTATAATTTGTAGAGCGCTACGGAATATGTTGGCGCTATATAAATAAAATTATTATTATCATAAAAACCACAGTGCTAACAATAATATTACCTCCAGTTGCAGTTATGCACAGGAGCTCTGTGGATAGTATATAAACAGTACAAGTATAACCAGTGGCTCGCTGGTGAGGTCTCCAATTGAAACAATTCATTTTCACTTTTCAGATACATCCAGCACAATCCACTATGACTTCTTCCAGCCAGGAATCATCTCTGCAATATGTATTGCAGACATTTCTAGCTGATTGCTTTTAGAACATGCTCCCTACTTTCTCCACCACTTAGGGCTCATACATGTGTCAGTTTTTCACATACAAGTGCTCTCTTTTTTTTAAATTTTTTTACAGATAGTAACATAGTAACATAGTTAGCAAGGCCGAAAAACCGGATTGCTTACCGGTAGTACTCTTTTATAGAGCCACGACAGCACCCACTTGAGAGAGGGGATCCACCCCTAGGAACAGGAAACCCTGTGGAGAGATACAAGGGGCGGTCCCCCTCGCTCCCACAGTTGGGTTACAGAGAATGAGAGGAACCACCTGCTAGTTTTAGTAGGCAATTCAATATTGTTATTTATATTTAGTTAACTTAAGTATGACTAAAGGTACCTTCACACTAAACGACTTACCAACGATCACGACCAGCGATACGACCTGGCCGTGATCGTTGGTAAGTCGTTGTGTGGTCGCTGGGGAGCTGCCACACAGACAGCTCTCTCCAGCGACCAACGATCAGGGGAACGACTTCGGCATCATTGAAACTGTCTTCAACGATGCCGAAATCCCCCTGCACCACCCGGGTAACCAGGGTAAACATCGGGTTACTAAGTGCAGGGCCACGCTTAGTAATCCGATATTTACCCTGGTTACCATTGTAAAAGTAAAAAAAAAACAAAAAAAAACACTACATACTCACATTCTGATGTCTGTCATGTCCCCCGCCGGCGTCCACAGGGTTAAAACTGCTTTCGGCAGGAGCGCTTGCTAATGCTGCGCTGCTGCCGAGAGCTTCCTGCACTGAATGTGTCAGTGTCGGCAGTAACAGCGGTGTCGGCAGTAACAGCGGTGACGTCACCGCTGTGCTCTGCTTTACGGCCGGAGCTGACACAGTTAGTGCAGGAAGCTCTCGGCAGCAGCGCAGTATTAGCAAGCGCTCCTGCCGAAAGCAGTTTTAACCCTGTGGACGCCGGGGGACGTGACAGATATCAGAATGTGAGTATGTAGTGTTTTTTTTTTAACTTTTACAATGGTAACCAGGGTAAATATCGGGTTACTAAGCACGGCCCTGCACTTAGTAACCCGATGTTTACCCTGGTTACAAGTGAACACATCGCTGGATCAGCGTCACACATGCCGATCCAGCGATGACAGCGGGTGATCCGCTACGAAATAAAGTTCTGGACTTCTAGCTCCGACCAGCGATATCACAGCGGGATCCTGATCGCTGCTGCGTTTCAAACACAACGAGATCGCTATCCAGGACGTTGCAACGTCACGGATCGCTGTGGTTCTCGTTGGAAAGTTGTTCAGTGTGAAGGTACCTTAACTAAAAGAACCCTTCACCCTTATCAGTGCTCTTATGCAAAGTAACTTATTAGAGAGGGAAGTGGTTTTTTTCTCTTCGCCACGATAACACCCACTTGAGAGACTTTCAGATAGTCATTTGGGGGGGATCACCGTGTTAAGAACTGATCTACCGAAAGATAAGTCAGAGGAGGAAGACAAGTCCAATCTATAGTGACTATAAAAGGTAGTAGGAGAAGACCAAGTTGCGGCCTTACATATTAGTTCTATTGGGACCTCCGCTCTTTCAGCCCAGGATGATCCTATCGCCCGGGTGGAGTGTGCCCTTACAATCTCCGGCGGATTCTCCCCTTTTGAAGCATAAGCCAGGCATATTGCATCCTGAATCCACCGGGATAACGTACTTTTCGTGACTCCAGATCCTTTCTTTTGGCCCAGCTCTTCCTCCAGGGGCTAGTTCTGTCTAAATAAGCTATTATGGCCCTTCTCACATCTAGTGTATGGTATTTTTCCTCTTCCTGATTTGCAGGGTTACTATAGAAGGAAGGAAGGAAGATTTCTTGAGATTTATGGAATTTGGTACCTACTTTAGGCAAGTAAGAAGGGTCTGTTTTCAGGACAATTCTATCCTGGAATATAGATAGAAAAGGAGGATCTATTGACAATGCCTGAATGTCACCTACTCTTCTTGCTGATACTAAGGCAACAAGAAGAGCTGTCTTAAGGGAGACATATTTTATGTGGGCTGAGTGTAGTGGCTCGAATGGGTGCCCTGTTAAGGTTTCGATAACTAGATTAAGATCCCATGGTGGTATGTGGGGAATCTGGACTGGTTATGACCTTTGGCATGCTGAAATAAATCGGGCTATCCACTTGTCTCCTGCAATATTGTGACTATATAAGGCTCCTAGAGCAGATACTTGTACTTTCAAAGTACTAAGTGATAGGCCTAAATCGCGCCCTCTTTGAAGAAACTCTAAGATAGAGGAAATGGGAATTTCTTTTGACAGAGCTGCTGGGTAGAAACTAAGAAATTTTCTCCATACCCTTACATATATACCGTTTTTTTTGGCATATAAGACGCACTTTTTCCCCAAAAAAATTGTGAGGAAAATGGGGGGTGCGTCTTATATTCGGAACGCAGGCTTACCGGTATTGTGGCGGCGACAGAGGTGCGGGCATGATGTGGCACGGTGAGCTGTATGGCGTGAGCAGGTCCCATCCATATTTGAGGTGAATCCGCGGCCCGGTATTGATGGAGAGCAGCAGCGCTGGTGAGTTACGGTATTTTCCGGAAAATGGCCGCGGGAGGCCGCGCGTGCGCAGATGGAGATCGCGGCGGCCATTTTCCTGAAGCCCTGGGACGCAGAGTAGTGAATCTGCGGCCTCAGCAAGATGGCCGCCACCACCGGAAAATACCGTAACTCACCAGCAATGCTGCTCTCCATCAATACCGGGCCGCGGATTCACCTCAAATATGGATGGGACCTGCTCACGCCATACAGCTCACCGTGCCACATCATGCCCGCACCTCTGTCGCCGCCACAATGCCGGTAAGCCCGCCGCCACCAGGAAAACCACCCAGCTCTGCTGCTCTCCTTCACTACTGCTGTGGCGTCACCTCAAATGTGGAAGGGACCCTGGCCGCTGCCACCTGAGGAAGTGACCGCACGTCTGCCACCGCCACAGCAACCTCCCCATGGACACCAGGCCATGGCGTCGCCCACCTAAGCAGGATGGGACCCTGCTCAGGTGCACGCCATTCTGCCCACCGCACCTCAGCATCACCTCACCTCTGCCACCACCATGCCTCCTGTGACCCTGCTCTGCCACTGCCTGCCCTCAGGTAAGAGATCTTAAATTTGGACAATAAGACGGACACCCATCTTATAAAAAATCTTTTTTTCTGCATTTTTCACCCCAAATTTGGGGTGCGTCTTATAGGACGGTGCATCTTATATGCCAAAAAATACGGTAGTTGTAGTCCTTTTCCTACTTAGTAGCAGGGTATCAATTAGTTTATCTGAAAAAACTCTTAGCTTTAGTAGCTGCCTCTCAAATTCCAGGCTGTCAACTGTAGGCCCTTCACATGAGGGTGGTTGAAGGGGCCCTGGGAGAGGAGATCGTGAACTTCTGGTAGAATCCATGGATCCGAGATTGACATGGCTCTGAGGCAGGAAAACCATGGTCTCTTGGGCCAAAAAAGTGCTATTAAAATTACGTTTGCTCTGTCCTCCCTTATCTTCCTGATTACTGTTGGAAGAAGTATCCATGGAGGAAATGCATATGCTTGCAGGAATGTCCACGGAACTTGGAGGGCATCGAGGATATTGGGGTTGTCGGTCAGAAACAGTGAAGCAAACTTTTTGACTTGTCTGTTGCTCCTTGTTGCGAAAAGGTCTATTTTGGGTGTACCTCATTTCTCGGTTATCATTGTGAAGATGTGACGGCTGAGTACCCACTCTCCTTGGTGGAGGGAGTGACGGCTGAGAAAATCTGCTTTTGAATTGTCTACTCCTCTGACATGCAGTGCTGACAAGGATAGAAGATGTTTCTCGGCTATAGAAAGGATGTTGTCTGCTATAGACATGAGAGATCCTTATCTCGTTCCTCCTTGAGGATTTATGTACGCGACGGATGTCATGTTGTCTGATAGTATTCTTGTGTGTGTTCCTTGTACCTGTGGAAGGAATTTATACATGGCATGATAGATGGCTTTTAGTTCCCTTTCATTAGAGGAATCGTTTGACTCACTAATAGACCATTGACCTTGAACTATCTGATCTCCTAGATGTGCTCCCCAACCACTAGGACTGGCATCAGTAAAAATTGTTTTTGAGGGTTTAACCACAAAAGGGACCCCACCTACAAGATGATTTGGCTCTAGCCACCAGGTCAGGGATTTGATTACTTCTATTGGTAGGAATAGACGACTACCTAAATAACCCTTAAGTCTCTCTTGCTCCCGCAATATTGTATGCTGCCATCATCTAGTATGGAATTGAGCCCATGGGACAGCTGGAATGCATGATGCATAGGGTTATTAACTACTGATTGTACTCTGTTTCTTATTGTTAACTGTTTAGATTCTGGAAGTAAACACCTCTGACTCCTGGAGTCTAAGATAAGACCCAGGAAAGTTTGGCGGGTTGTTGGAGACGATCTGGATTTTTCCCAATTAATTAACCATCCCAATTCCTGCAGGGATGAAACTGTATCAAACAGGCGTTGCTGACTCTGAAGGGGAATTTTCCACCACTAATAGGTCATCTATGTATGGAACTATGAGGGTATCTTTTAACCTTAAGTATGACATCACTTCTGACATTAATTTGGTAAAGAACCTGGGAGCTATTGACAGTCCAAAGGGCATTGCTGTATATTGAAAATGACATACAGTACTTGTCCTTTCATCATGACAGCCACACGAAGATACTGCTGATGTTCGATATAAATTGGTAGATGGTAATACACATCTTTTAGGTCGAGGACTGCCATAAAGCACCTGGGAAACTGAAGTTTTACAGTGGATTGGATATAATCCATCTTGAAGGTTTGGTTCTCTAAGAAGATATTCAATTTCTTAAGATTTATTACAGTTCTATATGACCCATCTGGTTTTGGAACCAAAAATAAAGGGGAATAAAATCCTTTTCCCCTCTGATGAAACGGGGCTTCTACTAATACCCCTTTGGAAAGGAGATTTATTATTTCCTGCTCCAAAAACCCCTGTTGAGATTGAGATTTTAAAGAAGTCAACAGGAAGGAGTCCGGAGGGACTCAGGCAAATTTTAATTTTAGACCTGAGGTTATGAGGCTAGTTGCCCAAGAGTTGGATGTTATTATTTGCCATTGCTGGGAGAAAAAGGACAATCTACCACCTACAGGTAAATCTGTCCTAACGTGGTTTGTCTTCCATCTTAAAGGGACGCTTTCCGAAAAATGCACCTTTTTGTTTCGTATCTTTGTTGGCCCAGCGGTCCTGGTTTCTAAAATCCTTTCTTTTATTAAATACAGGTTTCCGGAATGCTTTCCTATAAGACGGAAAATAATTATTAGGGAATCACTTCTTCCTCTCACCTGCTTTGGTGAGGATTTCATCTAGTTTTGTTCCAAACAGGTACTCACCCTGGCATGGTAGGCCACAGAGTTTAGATTTCGTTTGGCTAAAGGGTTGGAAAGGAGATCCTCAAAGTGCTTGGCGTGCTGCGTTGGTTAGGCCTGCTGATTTAGCTGCTAACCGAATAGAGTCCGCAGATGAATCCTCCAAGAAGGCTGTATCACCTCTGATCAGAGGTATAGAAGAGATCTCTGGAGAGACTGCCTTTTAAACCTTCCTCTAGGTCGTTTAACCTAACCTAACATGGACCTTGCCGTACATGTAGCTAATATTGCCGGTTTAAATGCCCCAGTACATGATTCCCATGCCCTCTTTAAAAGAGAATCAGCTTTACGGTCCAGCGGGTCTTGTAAGGAACCCAAATTCTCTACAGGTAGTAAGGATTTTCTGGATGTGGATGCTACTGCTGTATCTACTTTTGTGGCTTTTGTCCATGTAGACATATCCTCATTGTTAAAGGGATAACGCCTTTTTGATGATGAAGGCAACCCTTTTTGCCCCTGGCTTTCCCATTCTTTTTTAACCAAGTTTTTAATTGCTGCAATTACTAGAAAGGTTGGTCTTTTTTTCTCTGATAAGCCTGCGGACATGATGTTCTGTGGCGTTTTGGGGTCTTTAGTGTCCTTAAGCCCATGGTGTCACGGACAGATTTAACAAGATTATCAATGCTTTCTGTTGGAAAGCACGTGTCCTGTTCACCTTCTGAGGAAGAGTATAAGTGGGAAATATCCATATCCCTATCCTCAATATCAGTAGAATGGTCGGATTTTGGTGAGTCATATTTTTTCCTGCTTCTACTTTCAGGAATACTTTCCGAACCTCATAAGGCTCGTAATTCCTCCCTGATCATTTGTCTAACATCATCTGACCTTACTGAGGATTCTTCACGTAAGGTGGACTCAATACATGTGTTACACATTCTTTCTGTATGTCTATCCGGGAGGGGCTGGGAACATAAAGCACATTGTTTGTGCTTCGATTTTTCGGTTCTTTTTGCCAGCTGAAGAGGAGACGGAGGCACAGGCTGAGAGGCAGATCGATCAGATCTCTTTTCCTTGGCGCTCCTTTTGGAGGATCTGCTCTGCTTGGAGTGTCCGCTGCTGCTTGAACGGCTGCGAGGTGCAATTGCTGTGTCTTCTAAGGAAGGCACCGGTGAGTCTTGAGGGGATGCCATGCTGGACACCGGAGTATCAGCGTCAGTGTCTTTTCATAATGGAGTCTGCCATCTTTTTCCTGTTGCACCCGGAAGTCCTCGTCACTTCCGGGTCACGGCCATGTTGTATGTGCCTGTGCATTGCCACTGCCAGCGCAAGCGCCATCTCTCCTCCTAGTTCACCCCGGAAACTTTTGCTTCACTTCTGGGAGAAGACACACCAGGCCACCAGACCGCGTGTATGCCCGCCTAGGACGGCGTGGCAACGCGCTCACCTGCATATGCTTTGCCCTCCGCAGGCCACGCAAAGACGTTTATCCTCTGTGAGCAAGGCAACTCCCCGAACCTGGCCTCACGGTGCCTGCCTGCAGAGGGGGGAACTGCTAAAGGACCCCCGATGCTGCTTCCAGCTCTGGAGCCCTTGACGTCCTCAAGGTAACCACGCAAGCGGCATCCAGGCTAGGTATCCTCTTCTTTCTATGAGTTCCCTTACGAACAGGAAACCAACTGTGGGAGCGAGGGGGACCGCCCCATTTATCTCTCCATAGGGTTTCCTGTTCTTAGGGGCGGATCCCCTCTCTCGTGGGTGCTGTCGTGGCAAAAAGAAAAAAAGACATTTGTCCATCCAGTTCAGCCTATATTCCGTCAGAATAAATCCCCAGATCTACGTCCTTCTAAAGATCCTAATCACTGTAAGATACAATATTGCTATGCTCCAGGAAGACATCCAGGCCTCTTTTGAACCCCTCCACTGAGTTCGCCATCACCACCACCTCAGGCAAGGAATTCCAAATTCTCACTGCCCTAACAGTAAAGAATCCTCTTCTATGTTGGTGGAAAAACCTTCTCTCGTCCAGATGCAGAGAATGCCCCCTTGTGACCTTCACCTTCCTTGGTATAAACAGATCCTCGGAGAGATATTTGTATTGGCCTCTTATATACTTATACATTGTTATTAGATCGCCCCTCAGTTGTCTTTTTTCTAAACTAAATCCTAATTTTGCTAATCTCTCTGGGTATTGTAGTTCCCCCATCCCCTTTATTCATTTTGTTGCCCTCCTTTGTACTTGCTCTAGTTCCATTATATCCTTCCTGAGCACCGGTGCCCAAAACTGTACATAGTACTCCATGTGAGGTCTAACCAGAGATTTGTACAGAGGCAGTATAATGCGCTCATCATGTGTATCCAGACCTTTTTAAATGCACCCCATGATCATGTTTGCCTTGGCAGCCGCTGCCTGGCACTGACTACTACAGTTAAGTTTATCATTAACTAGGATCCCCAAGTCCTTCTCCATGTCAGATTTACCCAGTGGTTTCCCGTTCAGTGTGTAATGGTGATATTGATTCCTTCTTCCCATGTGTATAACCTTACATTTATCATTGTTAAACCACATCTGCCACCTTTCAGCCCAAGTTTCCAACTTATCCAGATCCATCTGTAGCAGAATACTATCTTCTCTTGTATTGACTGCTTTACCTAGTTTTGTATCATCTGCAAATATCGATATTTTACTGTGTAAACCTTCTACCAGATTGTTAATAAATATATTGAAGAGAATAGGTCCCAACACCGACCCCATGCCTAAGATAGTCCATGGAGCTGTTCATATGTCAGATTTTTTCCGTGGACCAAGTGGCCCGTGCAAAATCGTGGAGACCTACAGTACCTTGCAAAAGTATTCGGCTCCCTGGAACTTTTCAATCTTTTCCCACTTATCATGCTTCAAACATAAAGATACCAAATGTAAATTTTTGGTGAAGAATCAACAACAAGTGGAACACAATTGTGAAGTTGAACCTAATTTATTTTATTTTGTGGAAATTCAAAAACTTAAATTGGGGCGTGCAATTTTATTTGGCCCCCTTTAACTTAATACTTTGTTGTGCCACCTTTTGCTGCGATTACAGCCACAAGTCGCTTGGGGTATGTCTCTATCAGTTTTGTACATCGAGAAACTGAGATTCTTGCCCATTCTTTCTTGGCAAACAGCTCGAGCTCAGTGAGGTTTGATGGAGATCATTTGTGAACAGCAGTTTTCAGCTCTTTCCACAGATTCTCGATTGGATTGAGGTCTGGACTTTGACATTCTAACACCTGGATACGTTTATTTGTGAACCATTCCATTGTAGATTTTGCTTTATGTTTGGGATCATTGTCTTGTTGGAAGACAAATCTCCATCCCAGTCTCAGGTCTTTTGCAGACTCCAGCAGGTTTTCTTCAAGAGTGGTCCTGTATTTGGCATCCAACCATCTTCCCTGTCCCTGCTGAAGAAAAGCAGGCCAAAACCATGATGCTGCCACCACCATGTTTGACAGTGGGGATGGTGTGTTCAGGGTGATGAGCTGTGTTGCCTTTATGCCAAACATATGGTTTGGCAATGTTGCCAAAAAGTTCGATTTTGGTTTAATCTGACCAGAGCACCTTCTTCCACATGTTTGGTGTGTCTCCCAGGTGGCTTGTTGCAAACTTTAAACAACACTTTTTATGGATATCTTTGAGAAATGGCTTTCTTCTTGCCACTCTTCCATAAAGGCCAGACTTGTGCAGTGTACGACTGATTGTTGTCCTATTGACAGACTGTCCCACCTCAGCTGTAGATCTCTGCAGTTCATCCAGAGTGATCATGGGCCTCTTGGCTGCATCTCTGATCAGTCTTCTCCTTGTTTGAGAGAAAAGTTTAGAGGGACGGCCGGGTCTTGGAAGATTTGCAGTTCAATATGATCACTTGCACAGTGCTCCTTGGGATGTTTAAAGTTTTGGGAATTATTTTGTATCCAAATCCGACTTTAAACGTCTCCACAACAGTATCACAGACCTGCCTGTTGTGTTCCTTGGTCTTCATGATGCTCTCTGTGCTTCAAACAGAACCCTGAGACTATCACAGAGCAGTTGCATTTATACAAAGACTTGATTACACACAGGTGGATTATATTTATCATCATAAAGCATTTAGGATAACATTGGATCATTCAGAGATCCACAATGAACTTCTGGAGTGAGTTTGCTGCACTGAAAGTAAAGGGGCCGAATAATATTGCACGCCCCACTCTTCAGTTTTTGAATTTAAAAAAAAATGTAAAATAACCAATAAATTTCATTCAGCTTCACAATTGTGTTCCATTTGTTGTTGATACTTCACCAAAAATTTCCGTTTGGAATCTTTATGCTTGAAGCATGATATGTGGGAAAAGGTTGAAAAGTTCCACGGAGCCGAAAACTTTCGCAAGGCACTGTATACGATGTTGATCCGAGTATTGGATCAAAACTGGCAATGCAAGTCTATGGGTCAGTGAAAAAAATCTGAAAGTGTTCTGATGCCATCTGTGTGCTGCCAATTTTTCACTGACTGAAGGTTGAGAAACTTCATTTTCCTCATCATTTAAAAAAAAGAAGAAAAATTGGAACTCTTACCAAACGCTGATCACCCCCCCCCAAAAAAAAACAAAAACAAAAAAAAACATGACGTTTGAATGAAACCTTAAACACTGTGTCAGATGAAGAAGAAAAGTGCTGCTCTGGTGCCCTACACAGTAACAGTACCTTCCTTGTGATCCCTCCCACTTTAACAGTATCCCCAAAAATAAAATATATTACAATAGCGAGATCCCTTTTTGTGGCTCCATTCATAGTACAAATGTCCTCATCTTTAGCCCCCATACAGTATTAATGCATATGTCCCCTTTTGTGACCCTGAACAATAGAATTTTTCATGGAGCCACCCTACAGTAGTAATGTCCCCTTCCCCAGTTGCAGACATACAATAGTACACCATTTCTGCTCCTTACAGTAATAGCATCCACCTTTTATGACTCAATGGAATTGGAATATCTCAAATTGTGGTTCCAGAAATTAATAATGAATGTAACATAATAGGGAATATTATGTAAAAATGTATCTCAACTAGCACAATACAGTAATTATGTCTTCCAATTGCCCTCATACAGTAAGGTTTCCCATTCTAGCCCCAGTACTGTAATAATTTCCCCAGTCTTGGCACTCTTCACATTCCCATAAAAAAATTATGGGTATGCTTCGGCTAGTGACTCATGTAGGTATAGTGGTGCAGGGAGCCAGTGACTCTCTGAAGCACAATAAATTTCAGCTGAATGTGTGTCCGAGGATGCCGATCCAGCTGAAAATAGTGCTCGTATCAGTGAGTACCTTTCCTTCATGTGCCTGGTTACGTTATGCCTGTAGTCCAAACACAACCAAATGGAACAGAGCTTGTTGGCACCTAATCAATGGTAACTGCTATTTGGTCATCCATAGGGATTGTGTTTTTTGGCTAAACAGAACATACAGTCAGGTAGTGCAGAAATACATATTTAATTTAGTAAATACACATAAAAAGTATGTATTATCCAAGCTCTTAACATCAAAATCCCTCAGTATTGTCTTTTAATAACTTGCTCCATGTGTAAGCTAGGTCTTATCATATTTATACTACTTATATAGCCTTAAGTAGTAGTAATGCCTAGTACCTTACCTTTAATATAATGTTCTATATGTAGCACTTGCATTGGGGTTTCCATCTATATCCCCCAAAACAGGATTCAAGCTGAATCCTCAGTGGAGTTACTTTGGACTCTATTCCAGCAGTGTCCAGTAGACCAAATAGCGATTTGAACTACACTTTTGTATCTGCCTAAAAAGATCGACAGCTCTAGAATGGAAGCCAAAAAGAGTTCAAAGTGGCCGAGTCTGTCCCAATCTACTGAGTGGCTGTGTCGAGGGTTCCGTCCGAGTCCCATTTTTCAAGGAATTAGACTGAAACCACAATGCAGTGTTCAGTAGGGTTGAGCGACTTTCATTTTTTTAAGATCGAGTCGGGTTTTGCGAAACCCGACTTTGTCCAAAGTCGAGTCGAGTGCAGTCGGCCGATTATCGCTAAAAGTCGGGGATCGACCGAAACACGAAACCCAATGCAAGTCAATGGGGAAGCATAGTCGGCAGTGAGTGGAGGCCAGGAAAACACCTACAGTGCCCATTTTAATGCCAAAAACATCCATTCTTGTTTCTGAAGCTTGTCAATCTTAATTAACTTTATAATAATAGTTGGGCATTGGAAATTGGGGGTCATTTGGCAAAAGTTTTGGGGGGGTAGGGCTGGTTCAAGATTTTAGTGGGCCCAGGAAACGTGGACTACGTCACGGCGGTGGAGCAGTGAGAGGTAAGTATGTCAAGTTTGCAAGTGCTGTGATCCTAAGCAAGCAGGGGGGGCCCACTCGTTAGCATTGGCACTGGCACAGGGCCCCTCAAAGTACAGCGGTGTTTGCACGGCGGGGGCGCCTCCCACCAGCAGCGACACTTTTGCGTACTCTGAGGGGCCCTGTGCCAGTGACGTCACCAACGAGTATGCCCCCCCACCTGATGAAGGAACCTGCACTTTCATCTGCACCTTCCTCTTTGTCCCTGTGTAAGGTGGTATAACATGCGGGAAGGGGAACCTTACTTTCAGCAGGGTCAGATTCTGGCTGTGTAGAGTGCAAGGGGAATGTAGTGGTCTAGGTCAATGTACCAGCAGACTCATCTAGCAGTGGCTGGGCAATGGGCAGGATGAGGAGTACTAAACACAGATATAGGGCCAAAGAATAAAGTAGGCTAAATGCAGTTCAAAATTGGTAACAGGACGAAACAGGCGGCATTGCTTTGTTCAGTGGAGTAGCAAACCCAGGAGCAGCAGACACTGTTTTAAGGGCCCAACCACACTAGTAGGCCAAATGCAGTTTAATATCTGCTACTATAGGCCAAAAGCCTAAAGACTGAAGCTCAGCTTTATACAGTGGAGGACAACACCATGGAGCAGCAGACACCGTTAGTAGGCCGTAACCACCAATTTTTTGTTAAAAAAGCACTTAATGAGAGCCAGAAGGTTGAAGCTCCGCTTTATACAGTTGAGGGCAACACCAGGGAGCGGCAGACACCGTTAGTAGGCCGTAACCAAAGTTGAAGGCCAAATGCAGTTTAATATCTGATACTATAGGCCGAAAGCCTAAAGACTGAAGCTCAGCTTTATACAGTGGAGGACAACACCAGGGAGCGGCAGACACCGTTAGTAGGCCGTAACCACCAATTTTTTGTTAAAAAAGCACTTAATGAGAGCCAGAAGGTTGAAGCTCAGACAAGGCAACCTGGAGGAGAACACCAAGGAGGAGGAGAACACTCAGGAGGAGGACAACACCAGGGAGCGGCAAACATAGTTATTAGACCCCAACCACCAATTTTTTTTAAAAAAGCACTTAATGAGAGCCAGAAGGTTGAAGCTCAGATTTATTCAGTTGAGGACAACACCAGGGAGCGACAAACAGAGGTATTAGGCCCCAACCACCAATTTTTTTAAAAAAAGCACTTAATGAGAGCCAGAAGGTTGAAGCTCAGATTTATTCAGTTGAGGACAACACCAGGGAGCGGCAAACAGAGGTATTAGGCCCCAACCACCAATTTTTTTAAAAAAAGCACTTAAGGATAGCCAGAAGGTTGAAGCTCAGATTTATTCAGTTGAGGACAACACCAGGGAGCGGCAAACAGAGGTATTAGGCCCCAAGCACCAATTTTTTTTAAAAAAGCACTTAATGAGAGCCAGAAGGTTGAAGCTCAGATTTATTCAGTTGAGGACAACACCAGGGAGCTGCAAACAGAGGTATTAGGCCCCAACCACCAATTTTTTTTAAAAAGCACTTAATGAGAGCCAGAAGGTTGAAGCTCAGATTTATTCAGTTGAGGACAACACCAGGGAGCGGCAAACAGAGGTATTAGGCCCCAACCACCAATTTTTTTTTAAAAAAGCACTTAATGAGAGCCAGAAGGTTGAAGCTCCGCTTTATACAGTTGAGGGCAACACCAGGGAGCGGCAGACACCGTTAGTAGGCCGTAACCAAAGTTGAAGGCCAAATGCAGTTTAATATCTGATACTATAGGCCGAAAGCCTAAAGACTGAAGCTCAGCTTTATACAGTGGAGGACAACACCAGGGAGCGGCAGACACCGTTAGTAGGCCGTAACCACCAATTTTTTGTTAAAAAAGCACTTAATGAGAGCCAGAAGGTTGAAGCTCAGACAAGGCAACCTGGAGGAGAACACCAAGGAGGAGGAGAAAACTCAGGAGGAGGACAACACCAGGGAGCGGCAAACATAGTTATTAGACCCCAACCACCAATTTTTTTTAAAAAAGCAGTTAATGAGAGCCAGAAGGTTGAAGCTCAGATTTATTCAGTTGAGGACAACACCAGGGAGCGGCAAACAGAGGTATTAGGCCCCAACCACCAATTTTTTTTAAAAAAGCACTTAAGGATAGCCAGAAGGTTGAAGCTCAGATTTATTCAGTTGAGGACAACACCAGGGAGCGACAAACAGAGGTATTAGGCCCCAACCACCAATTTTTTTAAAAAAAGCACTTAATGAGAGCCAGAAGGTTGAAGCTCAGATTTATTCAGTTGAGGACAACACCAGGGAGCGGCAAACAGAGGTATTAGGCCCCAACCACCAATTTTTTTTAAAAAAGCACTTAATGAGAGCCAGAAGGTTGAAGCTCAGATTTAGACAGTGGAGGAAAATTTGAATTAGGGACTGCAGACAGACTTAGTAGGCTGTCCCCTGTGGACCATGCATCCACCACATTAACCCATTGCGCCGTAATGGACACGTAACCTTCCGTGGCCAT